>NC_141217.1:36132350-36542350 GCF_054856515.1 Filicampus tigris
CTCTCCCTCCCTCGCTTTCGCTCTCTCTCACTCCCCGCCTCACATAACTGGATTAGGTCTGTGCTCTTTCGAGTGAGGGGCGGTGAGAGCAAGGATTGAGGTCAACCTAATGAACATTCATCTCAGTGCTTTGCTTCAGCTATGCACAGACTTTGTTTAACAAACCATGGTGTGTTTTTTTTTTTTTTTTCTCCCCACTTTGAATTAAATTAGACATACTGTTGTACAGTTGGGGCAGTGTATCGTGTTTATTCCCAAAACTTTGTGTTCATATTCCGCCAGTTCCCTTTTTACCACAGAAACGGAGAATTGTTGCCTGTCCCAACACGGTGGCCATTATGACGTATTTTAATTAGACCAATGGTGATTTTTTTTTTATTTGTGTAAAAGGAATCATAACTCACAAATGAAACATTGTTTATACCGCAGCTCTGATTTCTCATGATTTTGGCACTTTTCTTTAATGTCATCTTTGGTGTCCTTCCAGAGCTGTTGATGCAGTGTGTAAAGACCAATAATATGGAAAAGGTGAGTCGTGTGTGTGCGTGAAATTCGATCACGTTGATGCTCCTCTATTGTACTCCCATTTCGACACAATTTGGTGTTGTCGCTTGTAAAGCTCAATCGAATGCATATTTTTTGTGTTTGCGGGGGGGAAAAAAGTTGCAGGAGCTGCACGAGAAAGGATGTGACCTCACATGTGTTGACCAATCAGGCTGCAGCCTGCTGCACCACGCTGTCGGTGCGGGAAGCAAGGAGATGGTCCGCTTCATCCTTGACAACGGTAACTGCTCATACGCCTCTTTGGAGTCACATGACTGCATGAAGTCCACTCATTTGCCACCTGTTTGTATTTTCAGCTCCAAATGACCTCATTGATAGGACGGAACACATACAGTGAGTTGACGTTTGTCTTGAATCTTCCTAAGTGTGTCACTTACAGCACCTTGACTTTGAGTTGAATTTGTTCCGTGACCAAGCCAATAGCAACCGTTTATTTACTTGCTTGGCAAATCAGGTTTTTACCCATCAAATTGTCATTACAGTTATTATTTTTTTAATTTGTTTGCTGAAGAAAAATAGCACCGTATTGTAAAATATAGATATAAAAGCATAAAATTGACAAAGCCACAGCTCCTAGCTGCAAAAAAAAAGTTACATGAAGTTACATGAAAAAAAGTTGGACCAAGTCAAGGTGCCACTGTAAAGCCAGTTTGACAGACACCAAGACAAAAGCGGTTTGGCTCTGGATCTTATGCTGCGTCTGGTCTTCAACAGCGGCGAAACAGTCCTTCATCGGGCCGCGTCACTGTGTCACAGGACCATCTGTCACTACCTGGTGGAAGCAGGAGCCTCGCTGATGAAAACCGACATGCAGGTGGGTTGACAAAATTAGTATAACGCAGTTGAACCCTCTTGCTCAATGTAGAAATAAAGACGTATCATTCCACATTGTATACTTAAACTCCAGCCAATCCTTACTATGTAAGGTTAATGCTAGCATATAATGTGAAACGCCATGACAAACCTTAAAATTACAGGAGCAACACACGCAAAAATAGCACAAAATAATTACTCACGGGCATGTAATCTTGGACCATCTTCACCTTTAAAATACACACGTACGTTTGTGGTTGTAACATTGACAAAAGGTTATCATCATGGCGCAATCTTGAAACAGCGAAAAATGTAAGAATGACTTTTTTATGTCTTAGGTAAAATATGTCAATACATTTCTTTATGGTAGCGTCGTCAGTGTTTTTCTTGAAGTCAACCCCCCAAAATTCTTGGCAGTGTGTTCTATGCGCCTTCACTAGTCCAAACATGGCATTCTGAGGTAGAGAAATATACACATTCAACTGTATAAACAATTGAAAGCATATCTCTCGGCTCAGGGTGACACCCCAAAGAACCGGGCCGAGAAGGCTCAGGATGCTCAGCTGGCAGCTTACCTGGAGAACCGGCAGCACTACCAAATGATCCAGAGGGAGGACCAAGAAACGGCCGTCTGAGCGTCCTCAGAACCAAAGTGCAAGAAGCCGCCAAGCGAGAGTGGAGCTGTGCCAAACGTCGCCATGATGAGGACAAGTGATTAAACATGTTGATCAAGAAACAACTCAGGACATTTCCGATAGTCTCAGTCGATCATAAACCGTGTGTGGATGTGTTGTGACCAGTTGAGGGTCACAAAAATGTTTGAAATAACTACAAATATCTGAGATTTTTTTTTTTTTTTTTTTTTTTTTTTTTTTTTACTTTTACATTTAGAGTTATTATAATTGACTTTGCCATGAAGGGGCCATTCATGTGAAAAAAAAAAAAATCCGTTTGGACCTAGTTTCCATCCACATGACTGACAAAGCATAAGCAAAGCTAGAAGCCTTTAGAAAGTGTGTTGTATTCTAGTTGAACTTCTTTTGTTGCCTTTTTTACTTAAAGTGTGCATAGTAAATTATTTTATAAGTTGCTTGCACAGCAGCTAGCCAAATATTCACATACCAAAAAGAAAGATAAGAATCTCATGTATTTGTTTGAAACGTTAGCATTTGATGTTGGCATCTTTAACTTGCAAGATCATTTTACTTTTATTTATACTTGCCTATTATATCTTTCAATTAAGTTGATACACTGGTTGTGATCTATGTTTTGTTTTGTTTGTTGTTTTGCCGTATCTAATGTAGTTTTTAAAATTGCATGTCATGAGGTAATAAAACATTTTCCAGTGGTTTCAGTTCCTGCTCCACTGTTTTCATACTTTTTTTTATTTTTTATTTTATTTTTTTCAAAATGTCCACAGTTCTACTACGGATCAAATTTAAACTGTCAGATATTATTCGACAAAGTACATGCACCATTCAGGACTTATTTAATAGTCATTTTGTGCAAGAGTACTTTCATTTTACGTCTTCAAAGTGTTTTGAGAGTTGATTCACAAGAAGCTCATTTGCCAGGCGTGATCCATTCCATTGTTACTTCAAGACAAGCAGATTAAAGTCTGGAAAGAATATCAGGTATTGATTTGGCATTTTGAAGCAGTTTGAAAGGCAATTACAATATGAAATACAAGGAGGGCGCAATGTAAGGAAAGGACACTTTCATTAGGCCGGCGAAAACGGCATTCTGCATGTAAATCTGTAAGGCTGCTGATCCAAGTGCTGCATTTTGGAGTTTACGATTTCTCAAAAGTGAGTAACATCGCTCACCTATTTTATCGTCATCTTTTCATGGGGACACGACTGAAGGCGTGATACTTTTGATACAAATTTACCATGTAAATTAGCACAGCTTGTAAAGCAGTTTATGCTATCTCCTCACGCAACACAGTCAATGTCTAAAGTGCCTCAAGTGGAGAGGAACAAGCATCTTGCGGCGACGGATCTGAATATAGCCACAAAGACAGGTAAACGATAATGTCACAGTTTAGCTAAGTGATAGCTGAACATTAGCTAAGCTTCATGTCAGTTTTGGGACCATAAAAAGAATGTGATCACGAATGGGTTAGTATATTATTTATATAAAGTTTTGGCTGACGATTAGGGTTGCCAACTCCCTGAAAAGTCCTCGATTTTAAGTATCGATCTGCAGATAAAGTAGTGACTACCGTCTTTGACTACCGCAGAATAAAACGCTGAGCAAGATATGTCATAGTTGAGGCTCAAAATGAGCTCACCTTTAATCAGTTCAGCAGAACATTTTCACATATTTGTCCACTTACTCTTCATAAAAGAGAAAAATTATGTCAACATTTTTGTTTTGTTTTTACTACATTTAGAGTTAAGGTGTAGTATATCGACTGCTTGTACAGTAAAAATTATTATCTGTTTAAACTTGTAATTAATGTAAGGCTGTGTGTGTGTTCTTTATCTATTATTCATCAATGTATTACTTTTTTTGTATTATTAATTATTTTTTCTCTGACGATATCACGGGACAAAGTGCGTCCCTTTACAACTCAATACGGGACGCGGACTAGCGTTCCTAAATACGGGACGATTCCGTTTTTCAAGGGACGCTTGGCAACCCTTTTGACGATCAGTCGGTTTAGCTTTTGTTTTGTATTTTAGATACTGAACGTGTAACTACTGTTCATGTTGTGACTGAGCAAGATTGTGCAACTTGACTTGCTTAACCCAGATAATGATTCGACTCAACTTGCTTAAAAATTTTGTGGGGACTCGACTTGACTTGCTTGATTTTTGCCACAATGCAATTGGAAACTTCAATGTAAAGGCTCGACGTGCACATCTGTGACGCACCCCCGCCGCCGGGGTCACAGATACAATAGAACACAAAAGTAGGTGAACCGGGGGTTGCCATGGTAACAACAAAGATGCTATTGTCCTTATGATACGCCGCTAAAGCCGCCACATTACTTTCCAGCTATGATTTCAAGAAATGGAAAATGTGGGAAATGTGATCATGTAGATGCCATGCCAAAGGCAAACGAATCAGTCTTCACACAGTACACATTTGTTAAAGAACCGCAGGGACCGCGCGGTCATCTTAAATGCATTTCTTCGCAACCGTGAAGATAAAACGTGCCTTTCCGAAAAGAGTTTGTTTTCATTAGAGATTTGCCGCCGGGTGGACTTGTTTCGGAGCACGCACGCACAAAAGCAAAGTTGCACTTCATGGCCTCTCGTTGCTTCTGTTGATCTGCAGAGTAACACAGGTTGAGTGTGTTTGTGTGCAGGGTGGGGTGACAGGGGGTCTGAATGGAGCTAATGCAACCAGAATGAACTGGTTTGGTAGACAAAGGCAAAGGGGTTGCCCAAGGGGTAGGGGAGGCGAATCGTTTGGGATGGGGTGCACTGGGGGGGTTGGGGGTGGGGGGTGGGGGGTGATCCGATGCTCGAAGAGGGAAAGAACTCGACGAGAAAGTTGACGCCCTCGATCTCCACTCGAGTCCGAGCTGCCCCGCAAGTAAGTGCTTCCTTCTCTTCTTTAGATCGGTCTATTGTTTTTTTTTTTGTTTTTTTTTTAAGCGAGAGAGAGAAAGAGAGTGAGACTAGAGATGGAAGATAAAAGATACAATTGCGATTTATTCAGGGTGTACTGAGGAAGCTTTTTTGGCGGGGGTTTAATTGTTGTCCTTGGTTTGCAAGTTTTTATTAAAGATCATGGAGCAAGGCCGGTCGAGGGGCAAACCGATACCTGAGTTGAGACAAGTTTTGGAGCATTTTTGCTGTTGTTGTTGACAAACTTGGTCCTGAACATCATCGACATATTGGTGTGTGTATATGCAGGGATGGGGCCTTGGGTGTGTGAATAATCAATTCAGTTCAATAAATGTAACTCAAGTAGAGGGTACTATTGCTCCCAAAATGAGCATTTGTTTGTCCGAGCAGTTATCGGCTGATTAATGCCCCCCCCCCCCTCCACACACACATGCACACTTCACAACCCCCACTTGGCTCTCCTTTTCTGTCCTTTGTTTATATCTCTACTTGTTGTATGCCATACTACCAGCACTTTTTTTTCAAAAATACTGCACATGTCAAGTAGTTTCTTCATCATGGCAGCAACGACCAATGAGTTTTTCTGGCCCTTCCCCGGAATTGTTCATTGACAATGCTAATGTTTGTCTCTATATCAGGGGTGACAAGTTCATTTTTGTTGCGAGCCACATTCTAGATAGTTTCCCTTGGAGCGCCGTTATGACTGTGAAAGCATATACTGTAAATGTTTCATCACCTCCTTATGGAGTTACATGTACAGTACACAACAAATTGAGGGATAACTAGTTTGGAAATCAGAATGAAAGAATAACGCTCTGTTCAACTATTGTTGAAGTTATTTTGGTGCAGATTTTAGCAAAGCATAATAGAAGTTGACATTGCTTGGTTTGCTTTGGTGGACCACTTCGAATGATGCGGCGGTCCAGATCCGGCCCCCGGGCCTTGGGTTTGACACCGGTGCTTTATATTGTATGTACCCTGTAATTGACTGAAGACCATTCCCGGGCGGAGTCTGTCTTTTGCTGATGGGATGATATCTTGACTGTAGAAAATAAAAATATATTAGCCCCCCCCCCCCCCCTGGAAAAAAAATGAAGGGTGAAATGATAACTACAATAACACAGTGGCAGAGTCCTGGCTTGCCATGGCACATAACCATGGAAACTATTATACATGATCGCAAACGTTCTGAAGATGCATTCAGTTGTCAACACAAAGGCCTCAAAGAACTCTTCCTTTTTCTCTCCACGCTATATGAATGATCATCTATGGGAAATGTACAAGGGAATTTGTGTTGAGGTCACATCAAGCAAATTGTATGGTAGACAGAACAGAGAAAAAGGAAAAGATGAAATACTTGACTAGAGTTGTCCCACTACGTTTTCAGTATTTGGGGAGAGAGAGCATGAAAGGGGGGTAACCGAGGTCAACTTTCAACCTTCCTACCTTTAAATCGGCGATTTGCTCTTTTTACTGGAACATTTTCAGGATTTTTAAATGGTTTCAAAAATAAAAGGGAAAACCCATTTCTGCTGGCCTACAATTACAACCGAAATTCTAATAAATGATATACCATTTGAAATTGTGTTAATTCCCCACAGTCTGTTCTCCTCATTTGGTAAGAGTCTCACTAGCATGCACTGCTTCCAGTATGTGTATGAGGATGTTTTTGTTTTGTTGTTTGTCCAATCAGATTTTAGCCTGTGTGTTGCCATGTACTGTAAATCTAATCTGCCAAGGGCCTTCAAAATTAATATTGCTGGCCCATGTAACCCATGTCTTCAATTCGAGCTCAGTGATGTCATCATTTTTCTGTCCTCCGATTGGTTGGTCAGAGAAAAATGTTTTACTGCCAAGTTCAATCCTCACACATTAATACATTTCATCATCAGCATCTCTGACAAGTACGATGTTGTTTTTGTAATGTTTTGGCAAAATTTTGAGTTAAATATTGATTCTGACAGCCTTACCGTCCCAAAGTTCCCGTCTGCATATTTAGCCGACCCACGTGGCCCCAGTCCCTCCCTCGTTGGCGACACACACACACACACAGCGTGTTAATCGCTGAAATAAAAACAATATGGGGCACATCACATTGCGTCTGTGGGACCGAAAGGTATACAGCACTGTTTTATTTTTTTTATTTTTCATCTATTTGGCTGTGTGTCAGGTGTGCGGCACCTGCATGTGACGTGGCACCGGTTAAGTCCGTTCTCGGCGCCGTTTGGCTCTCTCGGATCGACTGGGACCACGCGGGTCGGCTACATATGCGGACGGGGACTTCGTGACGGTTAGGCGATGTCCAACTCTAGATTCTGAACTGCTCCAGATGATGTACGGAACCGGCTGAGTTTGGGTGAGAGGCGGGGAACACCCTGGACTGGTCACCAGCCAATCACAGGGTACACATGGACAAATAAGCACTTACATTCACACCGACAGACAATTTAGGGTCTTCGATGAGCCTAACACTCAAAATAATTCACCGACAAAAACATGGTGGTTTTCCACCCCTATCATATTTATAACGCATTCCGCGACTTCTACTTTAAACGAAACAGCAACCATTTAATACCGCAATTAATGCCATATTAAAGTCGGTGCAGACCAACTTAGAGTTGGTGACATTCAGTACATACCAAGAAGAGTAATGAAAAAAAAAAAAGAAGCTTTAAGTACATAAGAGTGGATTAGAGTCCAACCAGACATGCCTGCCAGCAACCCATAATACTCAAGCTCATTCATAGAGAAGCAAGAGAGCGTGAAGCACTGCAACAACTCGGTGGGGCTTGTCTGTTTTTAAACGTTGTCCATAGCATTCGGTTGAGGGAAAGTAGCCTTTTAGAGGGGGCTTCGTATTGTTTTCAGAAAGCTCCAATCCTTATGAAAACAAAAGTAATCACATATTAAAGCAGCAATGCATATCATCCTGGAACGGGGATTCCCCCATCTGCGGCCCCTTCTCAAGGTTTCTTATTTTTCCCCAGAGTTTTTTTTTTTTTTAAGTTTTTCCTCGCCCTCCTGGGGGTTAAGGTCATGGGATGTTGTTAATATTTGTCAATTGTGGGCATGTGAACCCCTTAGAGATTTTTCTGTGATTAAGGGCCATATAAATAAATTTGACTTGTCTTGATTTGACTACAATACATGTCAAAGTTTCTAACACCGTTGTGTAATGAGTGTAGTGTTTGTATGGCTACCCTACTATTTTTGAGGGCCAACCTGTAAATAAATCATCATAACTTGGGTCTTTCTTGGCAAACAAAAGTGAGCTACTGTTTTGAACACTTACCATGAATTAAATAACAGTCAATACTCCCAATAGTTAAAAAAAAACAACAACAACTCAAAAACATATTTCGCTTTTTTTTTTTTTTTTACAGTTTATTGAAATGTATCCATTTGTGCCTAAAAACATCAACCATTGTCAGCATGTTGGGGTATTAAAACAACAACAATCTGGGTCTAAAATTTAAACTTGAGGGACACCACAGTTGCATTTATTAAATTGGAGTTGAACAGTTCTTGATATTTAAGATGCCACGAGTGGGCGTCAATGCCCTGGCTAATAGTTAAGTACCGGTAGTCAAGTGATACATTTCGACGGAGACAAAGAGAGTTCTTTTGTCAGGGAGGGGGTTCAATTCCGTTGAAAGTTAGAGAGTCTTCGCTACATGTGCATCTACTTGCTTGTTTTCTCAATCAAATCATCTGTAGGCCATTTATTTTTAACGGCAATTTTGTATGATGCGTTTTGAAATCATTTTATTTAGCATCAATGTTTGTGGTGTATTTGGTTTTGAAATTATGAATATAGGCTTTTTTTTTTTTAAACCTTTTTGTGTGTGGGGGGGGTCAATTCCTTGGATTTTTTTTTTTTTACTATTCATGACTGGGCTCTTAACTCAACTTTATTTATAGAGCGTTTTAAAAAAAAAACAAGCATTGCTGCTTAAGAAGTGCTGTACATAGGGGAAAAAAATAGACATAAAAACAATGACTGTTAAAACAATACATTTATAACATTAAAACAGTAAACAACCATAAAACATTAGGACAATGCCGAGTCTCCTACTGAGTCAAAAGCCATCGAATAAAAATGTGTTTTAAGACGAGTTTTGTGATTTCCACACGAGCACTTTTTTTCATATGGTTCATTCGCAACTTAGGCAATTTAGCGTGCTTCCGAATGGTTGCTAAGTGGCATACCCAGGTTGTTGCTGCTCTGTTCAACCCCGCACGTACCTTTTGCTTTTTCCTAACGCGTTGCCGCAAACTACAGCCATGCTTGTTATTTTCCTCATAGGGTCACGGAAATGAAAGCCTATACCGGCTGACATTTGGCCATAGGCAAGTTACACCCTTGAGTGTTTTTTTGCCAGCCAACTGCAGGGCACCAAGTACATACCGGTCGTTCATTTCGCTCACAAATGGAACTCCTTCCATGTGAAATCTTGCCTGATCTTGCCGAGACTCGGTGGTTGTGACTCACAAGCGGGTCATATCAGAGTTATACATTCTTCCAACTTTCTTTACCCACAACAAAGGCCCTGGCATATGATAAAGCAATTTGAAGCCTCAAACAAAGTACAGTTGGACTCCCTGCTGACAGAGCAGCTAACCGGAGTCCGTCCAATTCCCACACCAGATGCTCCGTTTGTAGCTAATGTTAGAATGATGCAAATAAATAAAAAGCTGTTTGCGGTGAGGAAACTAATGATGACACAGGTGTGGTCTGGTCTTTTCAGCTTGTAACCACATGACCATGTTGACCTTTAACCATAAAGTGGCCCCTTGTCATCATTTGTCAGCACTGACTTAACCCAGAGCCATCGACCTACAACCTTTACTGGGCGACTTAATGAGACAAACATATTTGAGTCCATGGGGGAGAGAGTATATTCTTTAATGTCAACATGGTGCTGAAAGCCAAGCACAATCCACCGCTAAGCGGTATGGTCATAAAATATACTGCGACTTGAGATACGACTTTAATTCCCGCCATTGCCACGCTCGTCTCGAAACATTTGTATCTCAAATCATCTTTCCCCATTGGAATGAATACAGATGCCACTAATCCGCTCCAGCCAAACCCCCCAAAATGCTTGTAATGTATTTTTAATAAAATAAATAGCGATCTTATATATTGTACTTTATAAGAACATACAGTAATAACAATTCAATAGAATGAACAGAGTTAAACAGTTTTCGCCTCAATTTTGGCTTCAATTCAGTGGACGTTGTGCTGCTCCTTCTGATGTGCGCGCTTTGGCCACATGAGGGCAGTACAGGGAGTCCTCATTTTAAGAACGAGTTCCGTTCCTACACTGGCGATGTGACCTGAATTTCGGCGTATGTCGGATTTCACCGTTAAAGTGGAAATTTACGTCAAAATACTTTGTATAAAAAAATGAAAATACATTAAAATAAAAACATAAGACGCCGTACTTAGCATGGCTGATGAGAAGAGGATGGAGAAAGAGGAGAGAATATATATAATATATATATATATATATATATATATATATATATATATTATTATATAAGAGAGAGAGAGAATATTATACACATATATATATATATATATATATATATATATAAAATATGATATAATATATATAATGTCTGCAGTGTGGAAATATTTTAATGCGGAAAGCGGAAACAGTTCAACGGCAACTTGCAATGTGTGCATATTAAGCATTTCCTGTGGCAGGAAAGACAGAGCTGCGTTTAATATAAACAAATTTAATACACCAACTGAAACACGGATGCTACTAACCTGCACCCCCCCACACACACACCCCCACCCCCCGCAAGAAAAAAAAGGATTTCAATGTTATGTTATGCTAAAATTAGGTGCCTCTGACTCTGACGCGGGTGCAAAAAAAATGTGAACGGGACCTCCCTGTTTTGAATTATTTTCATGTTGGCGCATTTTGGCTCACTTTCAAAAAAAAATCATCAAATTTCACTGGGAAAGAATGACATTTAGTGTATTTTTTGCTGTCAAAATGTAGCATCCTTATGATTGCAAATGTTTTCCGTCCAAAAGATGATTGTTTTGTTGTTCGTCTACAAGAGGATTCAGGTGAACAGTTTGACATGTTAATGTGGACTTTCTGACTGCTGTGTTTGAACAGGATGAAGGCTACGCCGCTGCTGCTCTTTGTCGCTCTCGTCACAATCAAAGCCGTAGCTGGAGGGAAAAACAACAAAGGTATGACTTCCCCTCCAACGCTCTTACTTTTGCTCATGTCTAAAAGTACTTCCAACATAAATAATAGGTTTACTTTTCAAGTTGAAAGCAGACCTATTACGCATTTCCCCCCCCCAATAGAAAACAGATATCAGGTGTCTTAATAACATATCTGCGACATGCTTTCAAAGTAATAAAGATGATCTACGCCAGGGGTCTCCATGTCTGGTCCTCGTTAGCCCCTACTTAGCTTGTTTTACATGTTAGCCTGTTCCAACACACCTGATTGGACTGACTTGGAGACCCGTGATCTACGTACATTATTTCTCGTCTTGCTGAAATCAGCCCAATTCGTAGGGTGACACAAGCGAGTGACTGTATACCTCCCCCATATACCGCCGAGCCAAGTGTACGGATTTCGTTACCATGACAACCAGTGGGTGGAGCTAGGGGACGCAACAGGCAGGAGCAGAGAGCCCAGGGTGCAGAATTAAAGCCGACATCCATGATGACGTTTTCACTCATGGGGGCAGCGGTTCATGCGCAATACTGTTACGTAACAGTGGGGTGGAAGTGCACTCAGATTCTTCCGCCCAAACACATTTTCAGAAATAGGAAGATAAGATTTAGTTTAGTTTAGTTACTGTTTGGATCAACCTTTTCACTGTACACGATGTCACATGCACACGCGGGTGGCAGGTGACAAGAAGAGACAAAAAAGAAAAGGCAATTGGCAAAACATTCTGAATGACGATTTTTGCGTTCTTCTCTTCTCTGTCATTGTTTGAATGAAAAGAAGGTGTTACGGGAGGTAAATTGCTTCCATTGACGACTGTATACAAGGCGTAGGTGACATTTCAACAGGTTAGCTGATTCAAAGATAGAAGTAGTGTAAACTCAGATATTGCTAACATGATAATTGAGGGCCTGGCTAATTTCAGTATGTTAAACCGATTAATGGCAAAGGCTACCTATTTTTAGGGTGAAATGGATAGTGCTGTGTTGAGCTGACTTTAGCAAGAAAGCTAGCTATCATGTTTTGTTAAATTACTCAAAGACAACCCAACCAAACTTGTTAATACTTACGGGGGAGTTTTCGGGTAAAAGTGGTTTGAATGTAGCTTCACTTCACTAATCCGTTTCCCTCCTTCAAGTCATAGGGAAAAAAAATCATAAACGTATGATTCTCATACATGGCCATTCATAATGGCTCGCAATTATCAAAGTGCATAGCTGTGATGAATACTCACAGCGAACGCAGTCCAGCTCGAACAACGTAGCAACGCTAGCAATAAGCTAGCATTAGCACTGTAAATATAAGCGACGTTAGCCATGGCTGCTATGTTGGTAGCATGCCTTTAGGATTTGTAATGGAGTGTTACTATAACATTAAATGTTTTCACTTTTGATTTTTGGAATGTGCAATCAACAAAGATTAAAAAGAAGTGCTAAAACGACTTTTCAAGCAAGAATGTTGATCGTTTTGTGTTGCATCTGAAGCTCGGTGGTTTCTCAAACATCAAATTAGAGGCACCGGATTTACTGATTCGGGCAGACTTTGTTTTCACACATTATTTTACTCATGCTCTACTGTGTCAGGTCTTAGCGACAGTTTTAACAAACATGACTAAAATTGTGTTGTTGTTGTTTTTTTTGTCAAGCTCTTTGAGACTCTTTCCTAAATGAATTTGACTTGACTTACATTTCAAAGTCCACTTTATAGCTTACTGTATTGTTCACGGGTTTCTTTGAATAAGAAGAATATGTTTTTGTTTTTAACATGACTGTTAATCCATTTTTGCTCAATCAACAGAGAAAATCAAACCTTCACAGTCCGGATCAGATTGCACCGAGTGGCGCTATGGAAACTGTGTCCCTAGCAACGGAGACTGCGGTGCCGGGTTTAGGGAGGGGATATGTAATCAGCAGACCAAGAAAATGAAATGCAAAGTACCCTGCAACTGGAAAAAGAACTTTGGAGGTAACATCCCTTAACTAGTCCAAACTACAAAGAAATTGTTCCCAAATTCTTGTATCTTTTCAATGTCCAGCTGACTGCAAGTATAGGTTTGGAAGTTGGGGCGACTGTGACCCAGATGCTGGTATCCAGACCAGAATTGGAACCTTGAAGAAGGCGCTGTATAATGCCGAGTGTCAGCAGACCATTTCTGTCACCAAACCCTGCCTTGGCAAAACCAAGACAAAAAGCAAAGGTTAGACTGGCTGCAGTGTTAAAAAAAACATTTACAAATTACAATTGTGTAACCTGTGATCACATGTACACTGCTCCAAAAAAATAAGAAACACGGGTTGATCACAACTGCAAGTCAAGTACACTTCCAGGAAATCCACTTTTGCTTTTTAAGAAGCCATAACAACTGTGAATTGGTATAACAGAAGTTGCTCAGGTAGTGCAGCCAAGCCAACTTTTGTTGCTAGCTTTAGCAACTTTTCAGATAACCCGAGCAACGTTTTGCTGCTTTTAAAAATTTGTTTGGCAACTTTAAGCAATATTTCAGAAGTGACTGAAAAGTTAAAATGCATGCATTGTTTTAAAAACTCTTGCCAAGTCAGTTTTTCCTGTTTCTATTGGCATATCATTTTGCCCGATTTCAGTAATATAATCCTCATTTTATGACTTTTCCAACCCTTGATTTTGAGCTCAGTTTTTTGAGTGTAGTAGTGTCATAATCACATAGTGAGAAAAACACAAGGCCTGTCTGCCTGGAAGCAAAAGTGCATTTTGAATTGCTAAATTTACTTGATGACACATTTTAAATATTTCGACAACCATAGTGAGATGATTATCATATATATATATATATATATATATATATATATATATATATATATATATATATATATATTAGTGCTGTCACACGATTACAATTTTTAAACTAATTAATCACAAAATTTTCCATAATTAATCGTGATTAATCGTATTTTTTTTCAACTACAATCTTTTACGAAGCTTGGAACCGTTATTTGAGTAAAATCTTGTGGAAATGTGGAAAAAAAAAAAGTTTATTTTCGATTCAGAGACTGTTCTAATCGCTTTCTCTGATCCTTGAATAAGATTCTTGTCCAGTAAAATATAACAGTTGAACGATAGACCAAAGACGTACAACTAATATGGTATTTGAATTTGGTTGTGCAAACTATGCAATAGGCCGTCAAGCGACTTTTTAAAACAAAACTACGTAAAAGTCCATCTTTTGCTGCAGTGACTCTCCTCTAGGTTTGGCTGCACAGTGAGCAGAGGTCAGTTGATACAGGAAGCAAATAAAACTGAGTTAACTGAGTAATTTTTTTGTAGTGCGTTATGAAATTGAAATTAATCTCCATAGTTAATGTTTTCATTTTGACAGCCCTAATATATATATATATATATATATATATATATATATATATATATATATATATATATATATATATATATATATATATATATATATATATATATATGTATATATATGTATATATATGTATATATAATAATTATTATATATAGAGGGTTATATATACATATACATATAATGACTAAATATGAATTGACTCACGATGACACAATATTTTAGTTACCAGCCGTCCAAATTTTGTTTTGCGGTGTGTAAGTAGCGCCCTTCATATCCTCTCTTCTTTGTGTTTCCAGGAAAGAAGAAAAAAGGCAACGGACAATAATGCAAGAGAAGCATTTCCGTGGCCGGACAAGACAAGGATCTTTATAAATAAATTGTGTGGCGCAACTCCCCTCTGACGTTTGGACAGTGGTACTGACATTAATAGCGCTAAACTAGTTTTGTTTGTAGAGTTTCTCAAAAGCGGAATAATTTTGAAGTAGAAAGTAGAAAATACTCCATTGTAAATCTGTTCTGAATCTGAAGGTGTCAATTTGGTGGAAGGACCACCCTGTTATTACTAATGTCTAGTCATTAGTCATTATTATTCGCGAGTGTGTGCACTGCAACATCAGAGTCTATTAGACCACACCGTGAGCACATAATCCAATAATGATGTCATTTTTTTAAAAATCATTGATAATATTAATAAAGATCAAGATGATATTTCAGCAAAATGTTGTTGTGTATTCAAACCTTTTCCTGGTTCCGTGCATCTGCAAAAACAGTTATTTGTACAACACACTATGAGTATTATTATAAAGTGAGTCATCATATTTGAACGTGTCTGTAAGTTACCATGCAGATTCACACAAATTGTCATCTTTGTCAAAAAGGCCCAATTCTTTAAACCGTCACATTTTGAAAACCTTTCAACATTCACACACAATCAGGCGGATCATGCATGACATGGCGTTGAAAATTTGGGACAATACGGTCAACCTCCACTATTCGCGGGCCTTAGCGACCGAGCCAATTGCGACATCGCGCTGATATGAGCCAGACGCACGCAAATGCAGGGTTGGAAGCGGTTTTGTCATATGGCGTGACTCCTCCTTGTGACTGGCTCAGCCCTCGGAAACTTTTCAAAATGGCCTTGTTGAAAAGATGATCTCTTGCAATATTCTTGTTTCTGGCATTTCAAAAATATTCACACAAGCGAAAAAGTCGCCTTCTTGTCGGCACAAAGTCGCCTTGAAGTTAACCTGCCAGTGCGTGGTATTTTTTTGCATCGTTGCAACGCGTGCGAAATCCAACAGGATAACCCCAAACGCACATAACATCAGGGCGCTGTCGTCTAAATGTGGTTTCATGTAAAAGTTGAGAATGCATCGCATTGCAGGAAATGAAAATATGCTGTGCGTGACAGACAGGATTCCCCAAAAGTATACTGCGGAAAAAATAGATTTTTCAAGCTTTGACTTGATGACTAAGTGGGAACAACAACAGAAGAAGGAAAGTGAGCCGGTGATGGACTGCTATCACACAGATTGCCTGGCAGAGTTTATACAACCCACAGCACCCTTGATCTCGATACTAATCAATGGAACCTTGGCAGCGACATCTAAAAACGACAATTAAATGACCATCTTTAGCTTCACAACAAGATCAAAATATTAGAAACAGCTCTGAGTAACAGCCTATTTCTTGTAAACCTCCACGTACGTATCTTATTTTTGTGGATTGTTGTGCACTAAAATGCTGTTTCCCAAATGTTTGCTCATTTTTTTTGTTGTTTTTTTTTTTTTGCGATTCAAATATGCAAGAGATTTTAAAATGATAGTTTTATGATTTGTTCAACATTGCTGCTCTTTGGCTCCAATAACAGATAAAGAGTGGCCCGAAGTAACAAAAAGTAAAAACTTTAGTGCTCTTGCATTTAGCCCGATGGGACAAAACATTTTACCTTACGATTCAATATTTAATGATAACACTCAGGATTTGAAGGTACCGGTATATTCTCCCGTGTGCGTCGGCCTGGTTGCGCAGAAAACGAGAACCAGGCTGTTTTTTTTCCTGATTTTGTCCCTTCACCTCCAGAGTTTTTGTTTTCTAAGATTGTCCTGCAAGTAACTAACCTGTGGTTTGAGGTTTGTTTGTGTCCCAATAACGGGCTGGAGCCGACAATCTCAAACATTAAATGCGTTGAATATTTATTTACACGCAAAAACGTTCATCGGCGGGGATAAGACGAATATTCTCAAATTGGCGCAACATATCGGGTAGGGAAAGTTCTTTGTTTTTGTTACATCTCGTCTGGTCATGCTTGATTTCTGCCCTCGGACGATTTCTTTGGAGATCGGCGGTGGAGCAGAATCTTTATGTGCACGCTGTTTCGTGTTGAGATTATCAGAGCACATCACACACAATATGATCAAACCCGCCAGATTTTTTTTCTTTTTCTTTTTTTATCTTCATGTGTGAATAGATAAAGACAGATAATCGATCGTTTCCTAGTGTACTGCACAGGGTTTCTCATTTAGAAAGCTGCTCACTCTGGGTTGAGCAACCCAATATGTGTCCGTTCTCTGCCAAATCTGGCCGGGCACGCGCCATTAAAAAAAAATTCAACACTGAATGCTGACCGGATGTGAGTCGATTATATACCGTACAGTAGTACAGTGCTTGCAAACCAATCTTGACTCGAGAGCAGAGAAAAGAAGAAACTAAGTAGAAAGAAGAAACTGCTTGTCTTTTTTTTATTTTGACTGCAAATATAATCTAATCCTTAGCATTAGTTTTACTTATGAGATAATCATTTAGATTTATAGTATACATGCACTGTGTTCCAAATCAAACAATTGACTGTATGTCAAATAATCCTCTGCAGATTTTTTTTCTTCCTTTACTTTTTTTTTTTTTTTTACCCATGTTGTTTCTCCCCTTTGTTTAGATGAGTCATATGCGCTGAATCTCTAACAGGTTTTAAGACTAGTATCCGAGGGGAGCCTAATTAAATGGAAATGACTTAAGGAGGTTATTCTACATTATTAAGCAAGTCACAGTTGTGATACACAATGGCGGGATCAGAAGCCTCATTCCGTTGATGAAAAGCACACTCGTGCCCTGCAAAAGGAATTAAAAGACTGGACATCTAAATAGGACATCACACTGTTAAATAACAACAAGCAAATGGGTTTGTTGCCATAACGGCGCATTAAGGAATGTTTCTGTGAGGCGAATGCATTGTACGAGGGTAGCGGCTGATAAAAAGCAGCAAGCAGGTATTAGAAGCTGCTGGTGTCCACTGCTGGAGTCCCAAGAGACGCAGGCTCCTCCAACTGCTTGAATTCGTGCATAATTTGGCCACTTCTCCAGTGATTACAAGAAGAAATAAATGAGGAGAAATTCTCATAGAATGCTGTGCTATATTGGGTGGTCCAAAGGGATGAAGTTCTGCAAAATTGCTGAGTGGCCAACACAAATCTCAGGTGCCAACAAGGCTGCAACGACAGCAAAGTGATGTTTTGAGTGAGAATAATGATAAATGAGATGGGCCCTTTTAACGTGCCTGAAGGTGTCGAAAGAGGACTTTTACGGACCTTCTGTCATCTGGTGGAAGAGCGTTTTTTTTGTTCTGCCTGTAACTATAGAGAAATGAACAAAACTTTTGATTCAATAGAAAAGAATTGTTTGTCCAAATAATCAAATTGACGCTGGATAATTTGCCGTGGCACACCGGATGATCTCTCACGGCACACGTTGATGTGTCACGGCATACTGGTTGGGAATCGCTGCCCCTGGTTGGGAAACACCGTGCGGAATAACCGTGAAATGGATTCTCCTCGACTGCTCACATACTTGAATCTTCGATTGAACTCCGTGAACAATACAACAAACGAACGCGAAATAAAAAGTCATACGCGCGCCCTCATTGCAGGATATTAAAAATTCCAAATAGGAACAAACAATTACCCGTAAGTGACGGATGAATATCATCACGTTCATCCTTGTTCCATTCACATGTGCTAGAGATGGCTGAGTTTCCGATTACAGCAGCCAAATAATCATCCCGTCTAATCGGATCAGGTGGAATTTGTCCTCCCTTTCTTGATTTTTTTTCCCCTGGTCCGATATCCTGCGGACCGGACTTGGACACCGCTGGTTTATGCAGACCGCTGAATGTGGGCACGACCCTGCCAATTAGAACCAATTCTGATTAATTCCTCGGTATTGCAAGATGGCGAGAAGAAATTTGGCTGCTGCGCACATGCCGTGAATCCGACAGCGATTTTGATTTTGCATAATATAGTGCACTGAACCTGTGCGCGGAAGTAAGAACATTTCTACATATTGATTGGTGATGAGGCCAAATAAGAGTGCGCCTTCCTTCCTCTCTTTACTTCACCAGCTGGAAATTCCTCACTCACTCTCACACAGGGCCGTAGAGACTGAACCCCCATACTGTGACTTTGATTCTTCTGCCTTGTGCCAAACCGATCCTTTCCGCTCCAAAAACAATAATTAAAATCATTAGCAACTTAACGCACTTGCGTTGTGCTGCGATTGAGTTCGTACCACAACCGTTTGATAGATTTTTAACAATCCTGCTCTCATATTAAGAGACGATGTTGACAAGGTGAGTTGCTAAGATTTTTTAAAACCCCCCACGTGTGCGAATGGAGATCTTTCTTTAGGACAATTCACTTTTTTTTTTTTTTTCTTTAAAACACTTTTTCTACAGGCCCTGATGCATGCCACCAAAAAATGAATAATACAATAATACACACATATGTTAATCGCCAGACCACGGTTCATTCTGACTCCCAATCTAGGTCGGCTGTGATGTTCTGATTTTTTTTTTTCCCCCCTCATTGGATCAACCCCAGAATGGGTGTAGTGTAGCTTCTATTGGCATCACCATGGTTACGGCATGAGGTGACATGAAAGCACCAGAGGAAAGAAGTCACCAGGCAACACGCACTACACAATTGTGCAACAAAGAAAACTGTTTATTACCGATTGTAATGTTGTTTCTTATGCACACTTATATCCGGACCACTATTTACAAAGTAGCTGTTGTGCTTGATGATGCCGGCTAAACATGCTGCAAAAGCCCAGTACTATATCAAAAAAAGGCATTAGACAAACATCATCAAAAATTGTTTTCCCAAAAGCAGCAAATGAAAAAAAATGAATAAGAGTAAATTAACCATCAATCACAATCACATTCAATGTATGAATTTACACTTTCTGTATTTTCCCATTTGCCTTTAAAGGTTGCCCTCACTGTTCAATTTAATATATATATATATATATATATATATATATATATATATATATATATATATATATATATATATATATATACATATATATATATATATACATATATATATATATATATATATATATATATATATATATATATATATATATATATATATATATACATATATATATATATATATATATATATACATATATATATATATATATATATATATATATATATATTTTTTTTTTTTTTAATTAATTAATTTTTTTTTTTTCAATTTCCTAGTCAGTTTAGGGTGTGACCTGAAACAACAATGTTATGAAATCCTGGTGTCATTTGTTACTTCCATTTTTTTATTGGCCATGAAAAATAAAGAGATGGGAAAAAAAAAAAAAAACTATTTTTTGTGTTGCTGTTTTTTAATCTATCACAAAAAAAATAACTAACGATACACAGATTAGGGGATACAAGGGATGGAAATGAGTTTCCTCCGCTGGGCGTTTGCCAATTGCAGGCTCAGCCAGTGTAGAAAGTTATGCCACACTGTGCAGCTTTTGCTTGCCATTTATCCAACAAAGACAACAAGGGAGCCAAAGTCTTTACACTCCTCAAGTAGAGGAGAAAGCTGGGTGGAAAATACTTGCAGGTAAAAAACCCCCCCCCCAAAAAAAAACCCCAAATTCAACAGGGAAGCCTTCAAGTCTTGATCATGGATGATCTGGCCAACATTGGGCTTTATCCATCTTATTTCCTCCGGTGTGTCATGAAAGCTTATCAAACCTGACACTGAAGTCTGCGTTCTCTGTAAGCCTTTTCGGGAGAGCCCAACCGCTGACGGTGGGATTACCAACCGCACAAACACCGCAAGCATACTTAGTGACGGAAAGCACAGACGACCTACGTAAGCTGCATCATCCAGAAGTACACGCTTTCGTCATATCCTACAGGATAATTCACAGGATTTTGATAAACGATAATTTGGCTTCTAGGTGAAATTTCAAGATGAACATGAAATACACTATAATCGTTGCAGGTGAATTTAGTTTGATCTTCTCTAATCTTTTGAATGCACAAGTCCTGCTGTACAATGTTTTAGCGTTTTTCTTTTGCACAACTTGCTGTTCTCTTACATGGAGCTAAATGAAAAAAAAAAAAAAAAAATCACAACAAGTTAGTGATCCAATCGGCCAATGAATTTCCAGGTTTCAAATAGAATTCCTATTAAAAAGTCCTTTTCATCCTGATGTTCACATTTTGACATCAAGAGATCAAGAAGACATCAACCTCGTCATTGTGAGGCTTCAAAGGCGATTTCCTCAAAAGGAGATTCAAACCTGCAACATAATTTGACCTCGGCTTCCCAGGATTCCAAATGCCAGATTCCTCTCCCCCAATGTGGCTCATAGTCAAACAGAACTTGGAATCAGGCCCCAAAATTGGATTGTAGATTCCAAATTCCAATTGACGAAGGTGGGAAATTTTGGGCCTGGGGGCAATGCAATGTAAACAACAACAACAGTGACGCACACATCCACAATTTCTTTGAATATTACAAAATCAAAACATTGTGATTTGAGGATTCCAGTGATGAAACTGATGGGATTACATCAAGCACATTCTTCCGAACAGTGAGGTAATATTTAGGGTCAAATTCACTCAACATCTGTAGAAGTAAAGTGCGGGAGAAGACTCACTTCATGATTGATTTACTATAAATTGGAACAGCAAAATTCTCTAACTTTGCTTTTGGGAAAGCAGTTGTTTGAATCGTAGATTAAACAGAAAGTATATACATTACTTACAGTACATAGATGTTTCCAAAGTAAAGGAAACAATTGTTGCTTTTTTCTCTTCCAATTGTCAAATATACTGTGTTCCGAGTTATGCATTTTCTTGATTATTAGTTTCCCAGGGGAGTCTAACTGAAGGAAAACAATTGTTTGTTGACAGTAATTTGAAAAAGAAAGAAACACTGTTGTCATTGTGGTGATTTTGTTCAATAAAATCTTGAATATTATAGCAACTGTTGACAACAAAGTCGAGACAGTGTGCAAAGGCGTGTCCTTGACAGATTTTTTTAGATTTTTTTTTTTTTTTGCTGCGACTTTATTGATGCTTTGTTTACTATGACAAGAAGTAAGAACACAATTCACAATGCAATGTCGGATCATAAAAAAAAGTGCATGCGCTGTACACCGGAAATCAATTACCACATCAGTTTTAGACAAAAGCATGCTTCACTGTCAGAAAAAGAAAAACATCTTTCGAGGTATAATTGTTTTGTCACTTAGGTGACACTTGTCTCAAAGCAGTACTGTACATTTTAACTCTGGAAAAAGTACAAACATCAAGTCTAATAATGAACTTGCTGGGATACATTAGTCTACTGTACCTTGAGGGACCTGACACCTATTGTACACCTAACTAGTGCATCTAGTAAACAAAACGGCGAAAAGAAAGTTAACAACAAGTAGAGTACGAACGGATTTGCAAGACTGACCAGCCGTTGTGTTGAAATTGCAGGACTGCGTTTCATGTACAGAAGTATTGAGATGTGCCCTCGCAATTGGGGGATATTGATTGTCTTTTGGACAAAAAGATTTTCCCCACTCCCCACACGCGCGATCATATCTTTTGTCCACAAAACAATATATGCATTTGGAGTATCAAGCGCATGCCAAACCAACATGTCCGCTAACTTTAAGGTCATTTGTGCCAATCAGTCTGAAGGAATTCAATTCCGGAAAAGGCACGATGACAACATGGAGATTGAGAAAAATCTACATTTATAGGCTGAATAGGAAACGTCAATGACAAGTTCTTAATCCAAATGGTGTCTTATTTCAGTAAGACTTATGCCAGGAAATGTTCAATGGTCAAAAAATATTCTCTCGCTCTCTCTCTCTCTCTTTTTTTTTTTTTTAAATTTTCAACAATATTTGGTTAAAATAAATTCGATTTTCAACACAATTGCAAGACGTAGCGGCATTAACAGGTATCGGTACTGACAATTACTCAAATGTAAGTACTTATACAAGAAGAACAAAACAAGAACATTTGTATCGGTTCATTCCTATCGCTGCAGTCACGTACCACCTTGGTTGAGGCCGATATTTATCATAACCTCATTCGGACTTAATCAAGGTCTAATTTCAGTAAATTGGATTTTTTTGGTGTCATGAATACCATCTCAAAGGAGCATGGCATTAACCCATCATTATATTGTACATGCGTTGTATAGTAGAAGAGTGTTTGATGGCTTGTCATTGGCTGGCAAAAATCACGCCTTTGTATAACGTTGGATCTCAGGTACTCTGAGCACCTCCAAAATCAGAAACCATTGCTTTGACATAGGGTAATAATTACAGTTTAAATTATACATTTTTTCCAGACACACAAAAACAAAAACACCATCAGGAAGTACCGGAAGTGTCTGTTGTTCAGTCAAGTAAAAAGGTTATATCAGATCAGATTGTTATTATTTTTAAAACTGTTTTTTTTTTTGTTTGTTCTTAGCTTACCTTTCATAATTACTTGTAGCGAAACTTAAAAAGTGACAATGTTCATTTACATGATTCATATTCACTACAAATGCGATATAATAGCATATGACTATGCTAGTTATATTAAATACACATTTAATCAACATGAACACTATCTACGTACTCTTCCTAAACAATACAAAGTGTGCAAATTTAAGCAGATCGCAGCATGCGGCGCTCTCTCCATTTAGCTCCCTGCAATTGTCCGCGTCAACATTGGTCATCTGAGCGCGGCACGGTTGCCAGTAAGTGAAAGTAGCAGCTGTAAATTGTCATCGGATCATTGGTCATACTCGCAACTAACTCTCTGTCCACTCATGGTTGTATTTGCATGTACTGTAGCTCATTTGTTAGGAATTAGGCTTTGCTGGGGGGGGGGGGGGGGGGCGCTAAAAGGTAACGGTTAAAGTCCAGCTGCACGACACGCAAATTGTGACTTGTTGCAGATACTCTCTGTAATCCTGACTAATGGCAAGGTGCCTCGGAAGCCGGGCATCAAGCTTGTCATTATTTTAGTCCGTATGCTTTTTGTGACATTTTGGTCTGGTGGTGTGAAACGTTTCGAATGTAAAATTCTGCTATCTCTCCTTGCGAGCTGTATAATGTTTGGTGTCTGCTTCTCTGTGTGGTGAGGAACAAAATTAGACGGCAGGGTTAATTGTGCTTCACAATAAGTATATTAAAATAAATATAATATACTTAAATTATATAATAATAATAAAAAAAAAAAAACAGTGTCATGCTATATCATCAATGGCTTTTGCTAACAATGGCTGATATGGCTAAAGCAAATCGTTGCTTCCCTGCAGTAATACCAAGCAATCAAACATGAATCATAATAAACAATTCTGATTGTTTGGCAAAACACCACACAGTTCCTAAAGTCCCTGTAAAGTGAAAGTTAATGTCTTCTAAATTTAACGCACCGTATGCCGTAGAAGAGTGGAAGCGGAAGAGGCATCGAAACGGTGCCACAACGCGGCCCGGTAAAGCGGCCATGCTAGCCCGAAGCCTCGGCCGCACGCTGGCTGTCGAGTCGGGCTTTTTAAATGCATCCCTCCTCCTCACTCTTCCGTCTTTCTCTGCATGACATGAATGCACTCACGGCCAATAACAAGGCACTCTAAAGCGGGCACAAAGCGGACTATCCAAGTGGAAAAGGTATTTTCCAGGTGTAGGGATTCAAAAAAATATATATATCCGGAAAACTAAAACGGTGAAAAACAGGTTAATGCGTTATCTCCAAAATTGGGCACTAGGCCGCTCTCAGTATTTGCACGTTTCCAGCAATTATCTTAAACATGTATAATTCACTTTACAGGGTCTTTAAATGGAATAAATCACCTTTTGTAACGGAAACCTGATGAATCAGTGTATAATAATACTGTAATCAGCAAAATAGAATACGTGGATCGATCATTGATCCAGTTTAGAGTCACATAGAAGCTGGAGGCTAATCCTAACTGATTTAGGGTGAGAGGCTTTAAGCATCCTGATCAGCAAAAAGAATGTTGCCGTCCTGTATATTATACTTTGAAATACCAGCGTGGTCTTTCCTGACCGCACAGGTCACAGTTTCTTTCACTTTTCCCTAACTGAATTCGTTGAATCGTTGTAGTCCACAATCAATTTTCACACCCGCCACGTTGGCTTGGGTAGAACAAAGATATTGGAAAAGGATTGCAAATAGAATCATGTGTTACTAATCTCTGACAATAGAGTGAAATCTCTATAAAATATGTATTGTGGGAACCTTCTAAACATCTTTGGTCGGCTAATGTGATTAACTCATCGTCATCTATGCATCCGCTTTTGTCAATATATCCTGTATACTGTATATCATCCATCCATCCATCCATCCATCCGCTGTACATGAACCATCCATTTCTACACTGTCTCTCATTCATTCCTTAATCCAACGTCCGTCTACAACCTATTCCTCCCGCCCCCCCCCAATCATTGGGCAAGTCCTTCCTCTCTGTATTTTACACTCATTCATTAGTATTGTCATTCATTCCCTCCGTCCGTTCACCGATATCAATCATTATCCTCCCCGCTCCCCCCCCCCCCCCCCCCCCCCCAGCAGATTTGATCAATCATTTTTTCTGCTGGAGATTTTGTCCATTTTATGGGGGGGGGGAACTGGAGGACTAAAGGGCTCAATTTTCCTTTATTTGCAACATAAATCGCGTGCGCTTCTCCACTGCAAATGTCTTCAACAGCCCATCTTTCAAATACCTCCATCAATCCCGACTCTCTCTTTCCCCCACCCCCTTTAGCCTCGATCCTTCCCACTCATCTTGTGCCAATGTTCTTGTATTGGCACAGCAGCAGGTTCTTAAAAGTCTTTTTGAACGTGGCGTTGCAAAGGGCGTAACAGGCCGGGTTGATGGTGGAGTTGACATAGCACAGCCAGTAGCCGATGGCCCACACGGTGTCGGGGACGCACGACTGGCAGAAGGTGGAGATCAGCACCATCACGTTATACGGGGTCCAAGTAAGGATGAAAGCCAGCAAGATGGCAAAGATCGTCTTGGTCACCTAACCGGAGAGCAAAAATAATGATATAAAATGCGAGCGCAGAGCAAAGAAGGCTTTCAATCATTTCTACCCCCCAGGCGACCACTGTTGTTTTCATTTAATAGGCTGGAGGAAAGTAAGGAGGAGACTCGAGAAAGTTTTTGCAGTTCATTCCAGCGAACGCTATCAAAGGCTGCTTATTTTTACCACATAAAACTTGGAAAAAATATTTGATAAGATCTAAAGTAAAAAGTGCCTTAAACCTCCCAGTATTTTTCTCCGCTGCATTGCAGCCCGTTTGCTCGAATACCAACACAAAACGCCAACACCAACGCATCATGACATGTATTATCTAAATCTTTCATATGAACATATTTTGCAGGACTGGATCATCTTTTAGGCAGAGATGTTTTTTTGTGCCAATTTAATGACAGCAAAAATATGTTATTGTTTTTAAACAGAGTCGTTTTTTTGCACTGGTATCTGTACTTTTACATGATTGACGGATTTTATTTCAAATATCCTCCCATCCATCCATCCATCCATTTTCTGTATTGTACATCCTCATTATGGCCATTACTGAGTGCCTACCCCAGCTAACTTTGAGAGGCGGTGCATGCCTTGGACTGGTCACCAGAGGTGGGTAATCCAGGTCCAGAAAGTAAAAACCCTGCCGCAGTTTGGCTTTAGCCACAGGTGCTTCTACTCAACCGGCAGGTAAACGAGCTCAGTTGGTCAACAGCCAATCGCCGGCAAAATCAGAGTCGTCATTAGTAGTCATTTGAGTGTTGTCAGCAGGCGGTTTTGGCCTGATTCAACAAGTTGAATCGGTGTTGGCTGTCGGTGACGATCACTCGGATCCGCAGGCGGCGAATCAGTGCATGAGACAAGAAATGGAAGTGACAAAAGCAAGCAAAGTAGAATGCATCCAAAGAGAGCGTGCACAGAATTAGGGTTGGGTACCGAGCTCCAGTACTAAACGGGGGCTGAATTTTTAAAAACTGCAGTATCAATAACTTCCATCCTAAATGGTTCTGTTAACGGTCTTGGAGAAAGTACGTTTTTGACTGATTTAGGCTATACAAATGTTATTTACCACCTTGAACCACTCTTGAACCTCATTTCTGTTTGCCTAAGATGCATGTTGAAGCCCTTTGAGAGTCTTTTGTGATTAATGGCTATTCAAATAAATTTGACTTGGCATAATTTTAACCCCAATTTCAGAACTCTAAGGCGGATGTTCATTTTCGAACATGCAGGACAAAAAAAAACTTTATGACTTTAGCATACTGAAAGACCATGTACTATTGGTCCCAAAAGGCGTAGGAAGAAGTCCAAACTTAAATACAGAATGTCAATTCTTGTCCTGAGAATGTGGTCCTGTCACCTTCAACCTTCTCCGAGGCCGTTCACAGCTGCCTGAAAAAGTGCCGGGATGAGACTCTAGAGGCTCAGAGGCGCTAAGTCTGAGTCCCTGGACTCGGATGAGGTAAATAATGCATGGATGGCTGGGAGAAAAATATATGCCTTTGCATGTATAAAAGGTATGTTAATCATTACCTCATGTGTTTTGTTTTAGTATAAGGATAAGAAAGCAGACCTTGTTCATCCACCTCTGATATGGTGTTATCACTTTACTGTTAGGACAAAGCAAGAATTCTGGGGGGCAGTTGCATGAGGCAGATGATAAGTGGCTTTTTTCATTCGTGCGAATAGGAGAATTAGTCAGACACTTCTTAGGCAAGCCACAAGGTTGCAATTAAACTCCTAGCGTGCACATTTTTTATTAAATTATATCTCGCATTATGGTTCGGAGTGCTTGCCCTGATACCTTTCTACTAAAAGGTTAAAATGTCTCCCTCGGCAATGGCCTGCGGCCAATGGTTTGCTAGCAATATTAGCATTATTAGTTGTGCGCCAGTAGCCTGAATACTAAAGCCTGCAATCATTTTGTACTGGCTCAGTTCTGTTATGGAAGATGACACAGGTGTCAAATATTTTACCTCACAAGTGGTCAGTGCTATTTCAAATGCTGTAAATCACTTAAGACCCCCCCCCAAACATACTTTCTTTTCCCTGGCGGCCATTTGTCGTTTCCGCTTCACTTGGCTCCGAGCGATGCTTGCAAACTTCCTGGCGACCGTCCTGGGGCGGCTGATTGGGATCGAATGCCTCTCGGCTCCCTCCACGGGTGGAACGATCTCGATTGCTGTGATGCATTCATCCCCCGCCTGCTTGGTTACGATCTTTATCTTGGACCACCTTGAGGTGGCATTGATTTTGGATATGGAAGGGTTTGTCAGACTTGCTGGAACTGGGTTGGAATTAGTTGGAGCCTGGTAAAAAATATATATATAATTAAAACAAGAATTTTTTTCATTAGCATGTATGCCTTTTGGGAGTACATTGCTGTCAGGAATGGCCTACCTGAACCCAAATATCAAAATCAACGAATGAACATGTTTGTTGAGTGCGCTTAAAACTCAACTCGACTTTATGTATGAAGCTCTTTATAAACAAGAATTGCTGCATAAAATCAGACATACAAAAACAAAGACAGTTAAAGTTGGGTCCATGATGGGAGAACGACTAACTTTAATCAACACTACCAAAAAGAAATGATCGAAATCCTATTGGAGAGGAGCAGAAACACGAGGATTAACACAAGCAAAGGGAGAACATGCTAGAGCCGACAGTGGAATCCTAAATCTCCAACTGAGTGGAAGACGCGCTAGCTGGTAGCCCACCGTGCTGACACCATGGCAACCGTTACAATCTGATCCGGTGTAAGATCAATATTTTGTTTTACTTAAAACGTTAAACCGTTACCATCATTACTTATAAACCTCAGTATATGTATGACGTACATTTAAGCATGCCCTTCATCCCTTCAATGCCGTGATATGGATATGAGATTGTAGTTGAGTTAATGGGCCCTAATTTGGTTGACTGGCACCTGGGCGCTCGGTGCAAAACGGGTGTAACTACATTTTTGTGCTGGCACAAGTCAGTCTGGCGTTTTTGATGACGTGTTGCGCCTTGTGTTCCGACACACGCAGTTGCCTTGCCCCCGAGTAGTAAAGTAAGAACCTTATATAAAAAAAGAAAAAAATAACAAAAAGCAAACATGCTTACCTCAGGTATCACATCATTGCTGGCCTTTGGTTCTGTTGGGGGAATAAAAGCTGTGGACGAATCATTGGAGCTCTCCTTTTCCTCCTAGATGAGACAGACAGACACAGATACGGTAGACAGCCAGACAGATTTGAACTGCACAAGACGAGTAATACCTGTATTGAGCGATGGAAAGTCAAAGCCAATAATTGAAGCACTTCACTGACCGATTGGGAGTGAATACTTGACCACTTACATACCGGTACTATGTTGTTTTAACTAACAGCTTGTAGATGGCACTAATACATTTGATATCTGTCAAATGCATTCAAGAGTGACTGGCCCATGCTTAGTCCAGCCATTTTTTAAAATTTGTCACCCCCGACCCCTACGCCCCAAAAATGGGCATCCGGCCGGGCCGGAGGGTCCGACCGGTCCGGCCCAGGGACGGACTGCCCAGCTCTGGTTTTTATGTTCGCGTCTTCTCTCCGCTATGCGTACAATACGCTGGTTCATGCTTGCAATACAGGCGTGATAAATGTGCCACCATTTTTAATCAATCAGGAGTGAGCGCAGCAAGGGAAAAAAAACGAAAAAATCCTTTGCCAACCAGGCTCCCACACCAGCACCTGCCCCCTATCCTGGTCTACAGCCACAGCTCGGATCAGACATGCTGATCGCCTCTGCCTTTGGCATACCAAAACCCATACTACCAGTGTTCGAGAGCGGTCGTGAGAGCGACTGTGCTCTCCTGAAGATGGGTGTTGGATAGTCTCCTCAATAACCACAGTTGACACACCTGATATTGCGGACCACATCACCAGAGGACTGACCTTAAAGTAGTTGTTGGGCCATCACCAATGGCGATTTGGACCCATCTTTTCGTCAGAAACTCCAGACAGGTGGCCAACTATGCCCAACATCACTGCCGAACCAGAACCAAAGAAGAGTAGCTTCATAGGAGCAGTCACGGAGCTACTTAGCCTCCAGCTACCTGACCCCAGCCAGTTTTCAACCTGGACAGAAATGTTTAAGGCTACTGTGCACTCCCATCAAGGGGTGGCTAACTCTGATTCTCAGATCAAAGCTTCACCAGCGCTGAGACGGCCTTGTTAGTCCAAGCTCCTCTTGCTCCACAAAATGAGCAAGAAACTGGGCTTGTCCTCGTCGGTGGCACACTTCAAAGAGCTACTGATCTTGAAGCCGAAACTATCCATACAATCGTTCTGGACTCGGGGCACCCTCCCACCAAGTTGCTCATTAAAGACTTTAACGAAAGGCTCCACCATTCGGGCACGGAACACATCTGGCAGAGCTGCAATGGCAGTTTTGGATCCTAAGAGGGCGTGAGCTGATCCGCAAGGCATCAGTACAGCTGTCGTGAGTGTCAGTTCTGGTAAGCGAAACCCCAAAGTCCAAGAATGGCAGATCTTCCACCTGCAAGGCTGAGGCTCTACAAACATCCCGTCGACTCAGCCGACTGTTTTGGCCCATTTCTCGAGAAGATAGGTCATCGCCAAGAAAAGAGATTTCAGAGGCATTTTATTCCAATGCATGACGACAAGGTGCCTCCACTTAAACTTCCTTGAAAGCTTAGACCCTGATGACTTACTGCTCTGCCTTTGCCGCTTCATAACTCGTCGAGGAAGGCTGTTCAAGATTCTATGCAATAATGGCACAAACTTCACTGGTGTTAGTCGCGAACTCAGAGAGGCCTTTCAAGCAATGAGCTCTCAACTTCAAGCACAACTAGCAGAGCAGAAGATCCAGTTTCGATTCAATGCTACAGCTGCTCCGCACTTCGGGGGACCATGGTAGAGCGAGGTGAAGTCATTTAAGGCTTCTCTGAGATTCGTCCTGAAAGTCATTCCGGAGCCAGTTCTGTGCACTCTATTCATCGAAGTGGAAGGCATGCCGAATACCCGGCCACTCGGATATGTCTCAACACACATCGCCGATCCTGACCCCATAACGTCGAATATGCTGCTCATGAGACGCAGAGATTCGTCACTTCCACAAGCCATCTACGACAGTGAAGACCTTCTCGGGCGACGTCGGTGGAGACACAGCCAGGCGCTTGCCGACAACTTTTGGTCATCCTTTGTCCGACAGTACCTACTGGGTCTGCAACCGAAGTGGCAGTCCGACTCCAAGGAGCTCGGTGTTGGTCAGGTGGTCCTCGTAGATCCTCGTTTCCCGAGATCATCCTGGCTAGTGGGCACCGTGACAGAGATCTTAACCTGCTCCAGATGGTTGAGTATGTACGACTGCTGTTAAGGTACATCCGTCCACTCATCCGTTTGATACCCCTTCCTCGGTTGAGCGAAAAAAGCAGATAACAGCGCAACAGGCGGTCTTCCTGAGGACGGACATTTATCCTGACAGACAATTGGCGGCAACTGTGTCAGAAAGACTGGGGGGAACCACAGTTTGGTGCCGCCTCGGTGCGTTTTCCTGTGTCCTACAGGGGTGGCACTTCCTTTTCCTCTGGCAGCACCCTTTGGTGTGTATTTCCAACCTGTTTTGAGTACATGTTAAATGTGTTTCTGCTTCGTGGTTCGTGCGATTTTTGTTGCGAGTGTGGCTGCATTTGCGTCGCCACGGGTTACGGGAATTGGTCAGTGCTAAAAACAGAACAGTGCCGCGACAGCGCGTCAGAGAGTATTATAGCCCTCGTTGTGCCTGTTATTGCAATGCAAATGTATTTCTTTGTGTTTCCTTATGTCTGTGTTCACTCTTATTCAAACCCATTTTTCCTTCTGTTTCAGATCACACTTATATAGTATATACCCACCCACACTCACACACCCATTTGATGCAACCTGCTGCCATTAAAGCATTCACGATATTCCATTCTCCTGATTCTCTGACCGGAATCAATGGTGCTATGCTGCTCGCTTCAGTCATCGTAAATTTTCTAAATGAATGTGGACAACACTACAAAGAATATAATAACGCATTTTTAAAAACGCAAGTGCCGTACTCACGTTCGTGAGCTAACAACGGTAGATGGACATTCGGACAAACCTGTGTTGTGAGCGCGGGACTGGGTTGCGCCGGTGGCGGTGGTCCATCTGGTTTGGCTGCACCCACTCTGCCGTTCTTCACAGCCTCATCAACAGTGGTTGTCGAGTCCAAACTGAGCTTGGGAGTCATGCGGGGACTGTTCTGAGGACTGGTTTCATTGTTGTTGTTCTGCTTTAGCATGTGGCTCTTAGTCATGCAGGGTGTTCTGGAAAATATGAAGTTTGATGACTAAATACAGACAAATATTCCGATATTTTTCATCGAATCGGAATTTTACTTTGAGCCTTTCTTCTCCTTCTTGTCGGGTTTATGTTTGGAAACCCTGCTCCTGGATGCCAGTGAGATGTGAATGTAGAGCACGGTCATAATTATGACTGGGAGATAGAATGCCGCGATAGCTGTGCCAAACGTCACCGCAGGGTTCGACAGGAACTGTACAAAGACACAAAGACACATGTTTGATCTTGTGGATAGACAATAAACCTTTTTTCAACAAGGGTTATAGTCAAAGAGCTGTCACAGCTCAATGGACTGCTCCAGAACTGACATCGATAACAAAATACTGCATCAGAAGCATCTGAAGAAAATCCTCTTTTTGCTTTTGAGCAATACTGCAATAATAGGAAAAGGTTACATTCCTGGCAGCAAATATACAAAGATACAAAATGAAAATAGCATTTTATGGGGAAAAAAAAGTTGATAATATCACAAGTATGATTATTGGATGCCAAAGTTGTTACCTGAACCCAACAATCTGAAGCCACTTTCACACAGCCTCCCTGGTAAGTTGGCACATTGGATGGAGATGTAACAGTAGCACCTGGATTTATTTGATTGAATTTCCGGCAGAACTCAGCAAAGCGGGACATTGCTGTGCCTGAAATGCTCGTTCACTCAGCTGATGCAACTTGCTCACTTAATATAATTAGATACCTGGTGACTTCAGTGTGACAGAAACAACTGTGTTTAATACGTGCATGGATAGTGAGTCTCTGTGTTAAACATCTGGTCGGTAGGTTGATTCTTTATTGATTCCATGAGGAATTCTGCCCTGTCCCTGATACTTTGTCTACTATTTTACGCAGTTTGTACAGGCATTTCCCCTTGTTACAAAAATCGGTACTGCCACTTGGTAGAGGTAGGATATGAAAAAAAAAGTACTTTTGAAGAGCGGCTGATGGAGTATGCAGTACTATTATTTCCAATACAACATCACATTTATGAGAGCGCCAGCCATCACTCTTTGACAAATTCAAGGTAAGATCAATACTCCGGACTTGCTACCAAGGCAGTTAACCGGCATGGCTAACTTGAGTTCATTTCCCCATGACGTTACTTCACAATTATTCTGAGAAGTACTGGGAACTGCGTGCTGAAATAAAAGTTACAAACTAAGGCTGGTTTTATTCGTGTCACAAATCTCTATTCAATGATATGTTCTATTTTGGTATGTAGGTGGTTTCATTTTTTTGTGACATAGTTACATTGAAACTTGTTATTAGATCTCAAGTTTTGATACCGGTTTGGTCGTCGTGTGCATCCCTGATGTTGCTCGCCGTGGTCCAATGAATGTTCTGGGAGTTGGCGTGAATGCTCAGATGCATGGAAAATTGGATAACAACACTATACTGTATTCTCCATAATCTTCTTGTAATATTTAGACTTTTTTCTCAGGCTAATTAGGACTCTAACCTTGATTTGTGCCGGTGCGTGGATTGGATTTGTGTGTCCAAAATAATTTGCCAAGAAGCCCTCCCCCCAAAAATTCATACATAGCCTCCTGGGGACTTTGCAATTTGCATTCATGCTTGTTTGTGGAGTTGTGATGCACCGATTTAATTAGAGGAGCTATCACGTCCTCCAAAAAAGACGAACTTTTTTAGTGTACCTGAATGTAACACTCTCCAGGTGGTACTGTCCTCTGCCCAACGATGAATTGCCAGAACAAGATGGCAGGGGCCCAAAGGATGAAAGATAAGATCCAGGCGGCCGCGATCATCAAGCCCGCCATCTTAGTCGTCCTTCTCGCGGGGTATGTGAGGGGCTTGGTCACGCAGAAGTAGCGATCAAAACTGATAATCAACAGGTTCATCACTGATGCGTTGGACACGACGTAATCTAAAGCCAGCCACAGGTCACAGACCACAGGTCCGAGGGGCCAGTATCCAACGATGATGTAAACAGTGTATAAATTCATGCTGAACACGCCAATGATCAGGTCAGCACATGCTAATGAGAACAAGAAATAGTTGTTGACAGTTTGTAAGTGGCGGTTGACTTTGATGGACAGCATGACTAAAATGTTCCCCGTGACAGTCACGAGACTCAGCGAGCCGGTGACCAGGGCGATAAAAAACATCTCCACCGCCTTGTATGGACTCGCAGCTCCCGTGCCATCGTCCACCGGCGAGCAGAACGTCGAATCGTTTATGGACACGTTGCATGTTGCGTTGGCGAACAGGTCGCCAGACTTGTTGAATGAGGATCCTGCGGGATAGCAGCAAGAGAGAAAGAAAAATTGTCAGTTGAACAGATAGACCATAACTAAAGGTTTTTCAAGAAAAAAATGGAACTGTTTTTCCTTTAAGGTCGCGGAATGAATTTAAAAAAAAAACAACAACATCGTATTTTTTTAGGGGATAAAACTGACACTTTTCTTTTTCAAGAATATGTTTTATGCGGGCCCATGAGTCGAAACATGGCATTCGGATTAATATCGCGTTAGTGGACTATAAGTGAAGCAGCTAAATCCAGCCGTTTTTAGCCATCTCAGGGGGCGGCCATTTTGTCACTTCTGTCGACTGAAAATGACATCACGGTTGCTCAGGGCTCAGCGTAACAACCAATCACAGCTCACCTGGTTTCTGGAGCTGAGCCACTAATTTCACATACATACATACATAGTCCATCCACTTGTACCCATCCATCCATTTTCAGAACAGCTTATCCTCACACGGGTCGCGGGCATAATCGAGCCGACGTAATATATAATATAACTGACATGCACAATGCCACACAAGTAACAATGACTAACACAATGTTTAAGAGGGAAAATAGTTCCGTCGTTTAAGGAGAGGCTGCTAATATGTGCAAGGCAAACCAGACATTTAACCCTTCACAACTTCAGCAGGGTCAATTGATTTTGCGGCATCACTTTATTAATCACTCTGCGATGGCTGATGTTATTGTTCGTACGGCTAAAAGCAACATCTAATAGGAAAGATCAAATAAACTAGTGCAGGCTGAGATTAAAACCATTCGGAACGATAAATGTATTCACTTGGTGCTTTGAAGTAAAGCAAGTACTGTAGCAATACACAGCGTACTGTTTTTTTTTTTTTTTTTTTTTTTTTGTTGGAACATGCTGAGTCAAGTTATTCCAAGCAATTTAACAATGACACTGGTTTCCCGTGATAACATTCAGTGGATGCTTTAACATTGGGGCAGAGCATATTGTGGGTCGGTAGTAGGGATAGAGGTTATTTTTATAAACACAGACTCATGTTTTTTTTCTCATTATATTTGTTAATATTCAAGAGAATTATTTAGCAGTGCATACAGGCATTCTGTACCGGTTTTCTGCTGTTGTTGTTAATATTTGTCCAACTGTCATTTTAGGTGAGGCCCGATCCTCAGAGTATCACTGCTTGCGGAAATAATTGCTGTAATTACATTTTTGGCGAGGATGTGCATTTATGCATTTAACAAATGCCTCAACAACTCACAATAGATTAGGTACAAAAGAGTTTCGGAAACAAATAAAATTCACACACAATAGCATTAGTGTGAATGCTTTTCTCAGCAATTCCTCCACCATGCACAAGAATAAAGAAACTCATGCATGCATTATCTTTACTGTTACTCGGAACAAAAAAAAAAAAACGGTGTCTGCACTCTCTAAAAGTCAAACTGACAATCCAAAGTTCTGTATGCAAATGATGCAGTCAGCAATTTACTGAATGCTACAATTACTGCTCAGCAAAGTTCAACACTGTATTGCCGCAGAAGTCCCTCTGATGTTTTTTTTTTTTTTTTTTTTCCCCCTTTGTTAGTTCTTTGCCGAGCGAAAAGACACACAACAGACGGCAACTCGTTTGGGACAGCTGTTTTGTCTCCTCCCTAGTTCTGCTGTTGTCAATCACTTCCTTTCATTAATATTCCCAACAGCATTTCTCAGAATTCATATCCAATTCGGGAGCGCAATTTCATACAGCGCAACCTGCAGTTCGATGCAATTCATCCATAAACGATCGACGATACTGTGCATATCCTTTGAGGCTACTGACTGAGAATCAGTTCAGAGTTTAAATATGTTCCATGAAACCATTCTCACCATGTCCAGTGTGGTTAAGAAGTAAGACGCTTTCTGCTCCGGTTCTGTGTGGGGTTAAAAATGAGATCCTTGGCCTTCATGTCCTGATTGAATTCGTAGTATGCAGACCTTCATTAAAATCGATTTGCTAAACTAGGAGAAAATTGTAGCACGAGCCAAAGGAGAAAAACAAGCCGGGATAATCTGTTGACAATGGCGAAAGCCCACCAAAAAGGAAGATTCTTGTAAACAACCCCGTCAAATTTGAATGATTGAAAAATTGCTAAGAATATAAAATGAGGCTTTAAAATGATGAGAAATCAAATCGTTCTTTGCGCTCTCAAACGCTGTGGTTTGCGTCCTCCGAGTACACCAACATCAATACACCAATACCCACAACACTGTCGATCAAATGCAAGTACTACGACCTGGGAAAATGGATGCTATTTCCTCTAGTGTCTTTCTTATACCCACACATAAATGTTTGGCAGAGCTGGGCGTGGCCTAACCGCCAACCGGTTCCGTCCTGCATATTTAATCGACACACGTGGTCCCAGTCCATCCCTCGTCGGCACTCATAAACGGCACATGATTGTTTCCGGGCGCAAGATTGACCAACGAGAGCACAGGTGGATTTATCCCGTGATCTGATCACGCTAGTCTCGTCCACGCTAACAAACGAAGGGCACTTTTGAACAACGTTCTGTTCGGAAACTCATAACGTTATTCAAATGTGCCGGTCGGTTAGTCAGAGGATGGTAAACAGCCAAGTGTTTGTTCGTTTTGTCTTAAGTTTGTCTTAAAACAGCTTACCTTAACTAGAATCCCGTGTTGCATTTCATCCAAAGCACCATGTCGATATTATTGCGCAAAGAAAAAGTTAAGGCATGCTTTCTTGCGGCGACCGCTTTGCACAACGATGACGACGACAAGCGTTTAAAAGTGCAGGATTTGTACCTTTGGATTAAAATGCACCGTGGCATTCTAGTTAAGGTAAATCCGTTTTATGCTAAAAATTAAAACTGGTACGTAGTTCTTAGCCAACGTTCCGTCCTAATCGTCCGCTGCCGCAGTTGAAGCTCACGTTCCTCTCACAGCCTGCAGCTCGGAATGTGTATTCTTCATTTTGCATTTTTACAGTTAAAATTGTTGTACAACAAGTAGTTAGAAGGGTGGGAACCATGTCGGCGGTTGGCAATCCCCCCCAAAATAAAAATTGCACAGGTTTTCAGCAGTTATCTTTAAATATCTATAATACGGTATATTTTGAAACAAATCTCCGAATTGACTTCACAGGGTTTTTCAAAAACGTGTTCTTGCGTGTAAACAGTATTTGAGTACCAGTTGTCATTCAACCAACCATAATCGATACCGCTTCTCCTCACAAGGGGAGTGCTGGAGCCTATCCCAGCTGTCTTCGGGCAGTAGGCGGGGGACGCCCTGAATCGGTTGCCAGCCAATCGCAGGGCACACAGAGACAAACATCCGCACTCGCAATCACACCTAGGGGCAATTTAGAGAGTCCAATCATCCTATCATGCATGTTTTTGGAATGTGGGAGGAAACCGGAGTACCCGGAGAAAACCCACGCAGGCACGGGGAGAACATGCAAACTCCACACAGGGAGGCCGGGATCGAACCCGCGACCTCTGAGCTGTGAGGCGGACGTGCTAACCAGTCGACCACCCAGTTGTCATTCAATCAACAATTAATAATAATAATTACCGGTAAACAAGTCAAAGACCATATCTTAAATATTGGTTTAAAACAAGCTCAGCAAAAGAAGCCATACTTCCCAATATGAGGAATTCTTTTCACACGCAATACGGCTTGTGAAGTCTGCACGCACACTGATGTAACTTATAGAGGCATGCGGCTGTGACGAAACACGTATGTCAGAGACTGGATCTGCGGGGTCCTCTATATATGTACACTGCTTTTAATTCCAGCCTTCAGAGACTTTCCCTTGGGTGTTCATTTTTCACATTTCAGTGCACGGCTACGCAACCACGTGCTGGTACATTTGACAAACATGACACCATAATTGCCATGCACCATAAACATTCTAGTGTGGCATCGCATAATAGCCTGAGGAATTAGAGACATTCCCTGAAAAATTAGGAAATTCCTCAAATTGGCCATGTTTTTTTTTTTTTCCCCCCCACTTACGCCATTGACTTCCAATCCATTGAGAAATGAGCATTGGTGAGACGTTCAAACTTTTTTATTACCACAGAATGATGAGTTTAATCTCTGCATTCACACAACGGTGCATAGCTGTACTTTGCTGACACCATTTTCTGCGGTTTGGAACAGTCTAAAACTCTTCTAGTTTAGTAAGTGGATGAGGCAGATCAGTTCATTAAATGAGCCGTCTGCAGTCCAGACTGAAGAACAATTTTTAACTATGATAAATGCCTCCTGAAATTCACTTTTTTTTTTTTTTTACATGGCCGCTTTTCACCAAAACGACCAGGAACTTTCAATCGGAGCCGTCGCTCCTGGAACAAAATGTTCCCGTGGCCCATTGTAGTGTGTTTGCACAACAGAAGAGGTTTATGTAAATGAGATGATGTCGCAGTGGAGGTAACCGCACCGCACCTTCAATGTAGGCGGCAGCAGAAAAAAAAAAAGACCAAAAATGATCCCAAAACAATGACGTCATTCAAGTGTCGAACGAGTGGTAATAACTGTGCTGCTTAATGGTTAACCGGTTGGTTAACATTGTACTCAACTTGAGTAAAATGCTTTTTGTTTTTTTTGTTTTGTTTTTTTAAATCGGGCAGGCACACTATATCTTAGCACGTTTTTTTTTTTGGGATTGATATTTGCAGTAAAGTGGCCACAATATTGATCTCCATATCAACACAGCTGCTTATCTAGTGGTGGCGTTGGTGCGGAGCTCAGATGAATACACACGTTGGCGTTTACTCGCCTGTTGTGAGTTACTACAACCATGGCGACGTTTTAATTGAACAACCCAATAGAGAGTGGTGTTTCTCCATCTAAATGTTGAATGTTCATCCATTTAGCCCCCCATCCGGTTGGGCCTTCAGCTCCTCCTGAGAAAGATTATGTCCTGCTTGTCACTCTGCAATGCATCATTGCACCAGTGAAAAGAGCTGCCTGCTGCTGCAGATTAGGTCGACTGAACAACTGAGACTGGGGCATACAGTAAACGAGGAGCCTTAAGCATTAAGCTAAGAATTATTTGTCACTTGGCATGTGTTACAGGAAATCTCTGTATCCGTTGTTGCCATGTTGTGGGTGTGTTATGAGATTCGGATAAAAAAAAATTAATTAAAAAAAAAAAAGAATTCCGATTCAGATCGGAAAATGCAACTGCAAGAATTTGACTACATTAGCAGCTAGGGGTAAATAGATCACATATGTCATAAGTAAGTCTCAAGTGTTAACCTTTTACATTTCAAGCAAGTTACTGTGGCAAAAACCAAGCAAGTCAAGCCAGATTCCCACTACATTTCAATTAATCGAACGCAGTCATTATTTGGGTTAAAGCAAGTCATAAAATCTTGCTCAGTCATACCATATATTTGCAAATTAGCCACTTTGCGCACGGCCTTACTTGCCTTAGTTAGTCATAGCCTACTAACATTCACTATCACATTTTTCTTGCTCCTAAACCAGTCTGCGTCCTGTCTATTACTTTCATGCTCTTTTTCTTGATTTCATCGAAAACATAATCCATAGGAATGGGCCTTTATTAATTGGAATTGAACCCTTTTCGAATCCCTCCCATTATAATCCGTTGTAAAGGCGGCCTGTGTTCTTCTACGTAGCACAGCATACTGATGGCTTTGCTCACACTAACAAATGGCAGACAGACTGTCTCGAAAACAATGTCAAATGCAAATAGGCAAGACTAACTCAAAGTTAAGTCAGATTTCACCAATACCAAGTCAAAAATCAAGCCAAGGCTGAAGTATGTTTTAGCCCAGTTAGTGTAGAGCAGTGCTGCTCAAAGAGTGGGGGCGGGGCCCCCTGGGGGGGGGGGGGGGGGGCGCGTGTGACCCTGGGGAACATGCTTTTTTTCCGCCGTACTACAATATAGTGTAATTGCGCATCCACTCCAGTAGTTGGTAAATTGAACTATATCTCTTTCTTTTTGTTTCCTTTGTTAACAAGGATACGATGTTATGCAGAGGTGTACCTATAGCTGTTTTATAGACAAATGCTATTATTTATAGTTGCGGGCGGAGAGTGGGCGGTGGGGTGGGGGGGCGCCAATTGTTTTCTTCATGCTGGGGGGGGGGGGGGGCGTAACAGAAAATAATTGAGAAGCAACTTGAGCCATGTCATCTGATTTGAGCTCCTCAACCACTGGTCATTCGAACAAAAATGTATTTCAAGAACAACTATGTACACGGGATCCTCATTTTCACAACAACACATGACCAAGTTGCGATCTGTTGACAGCTGCATCCCCGTCTTTCACCGCTGTGCACGTTTGATGACACGCCCACAAAGTCGATCACGGAACTTGATATGTCACACCTGTGAGCTGGATGGATTAAAGGAGAAGTGCTCACCAACCGAGATTTCGATTCATCGGCGAGAAGCAGACCTTCTGTGCTCATAGAAAAAGTCTCAGATCTTTGAATTCAGCTCTGAGAAAACGGGAGCAAAACCAAAAGTGATGCGTTTGAATTTTTGTGTGATGCGTTGATATTTTTGTTCAGTATATTACTAGAAACAGGTCCCCAACCATTTGCTCCACACTTGAAGACGCGCATGCAGGCTTGGACTCTCTATGAATTATACAAAAGCAGATGTAAGGTGCCTTACTGCTGATTTCATCACTAGAGCCTGAAATGTCTGGAATGTATGACAGCGGCGCAGCATTAGATGTAAATAACTGAGATGTGTTACGAGCAGTGTTTGTTGGCAAAAGACTGAATGTAAGAAGACATTTATAGACACGCAAAATGTCAATGAGTTTATCGTCAAAATTGCCCCATGGGAGAAGCGGGAGTCACTGGAACTATTAAAGGGGAAATCGACCCAAACACATTTTTTTCAAAAATATGTTCCCAGCAGGCCCACGAGTTGAAACACAGCATTCTGATTCAAACAATCCCACTGAAAGTTGTTTTTTTTTCATGATATAATGGTTGTAAATTGCTTTTGTAATTTCCGATATGATATTGGTCATTTTGTATGTGAAAAAATATCAGTTATGTCAAACCGAATTAGTAGCACATACTGGTAAAATAGTATTAGAAGCATTGAATGCAACTTTGTTATCGTACTTAAGGGGAAGTCAACCCAAACATATTTTTTTTAAGAATCTATTCTATGCAGGCCCACTAGTTGAAACACGGCATTCTGATGAATATTGTGTTTGTGGAATATGAGTTAAGTAGCAAAATGCACACACTTTTAGCCATCTCAGGGGGCGGCCATTTTGTCACTTCTTTGGACCAATGTGTTAATGACAACAAAAACTGATCGAAACATTTTCCAAAGGTTTGCTCGATAACCGAAATCACCTCACAAACTCCGGCATCAAAAGCAATGGCATTGGAGTGCCAAAAACGGCGCTTTTTGGGAGTCCATGTTTTCTTTTGTGTCATGGTAGTCACTTGATACATTAATGGCATGCAGTGGTTCTCGAACAGGGGGACCCGTGGAGACCCACTGGGGTCTCACTTGGGTCTGCAAAATAGTTTGCAGTAAATTACAGCAAATCATAAGTACATATGTGCCAATAAAGCAAAACATAATAAAATCCAATAAATTACTCCTCCCTGCCTTCACTTTGGGCCAGTTAAAAGCTCTGATTCGATTGTGATGTATCATATATGCCTATAAACATCTGTATTTTATTTATTAAAACAAATGGCTCATTGTGATGGAACTAAAGGCCTGTTTTGTTAAAAAAAAAAAAAAGGCATATTTACAAAAACAAAACAAAATTGTTTTTTAAGAATTTTTTTTATTTTTATTTACGTTTAAGTGTGGCTGCGTGTATCGTTACAACTTCCTATCCTGAGAAAACACATCATTGTTCTTAAGACGAAGAAAAACTTTTTTTCTTGAAAGAATACAACTTTATTGTTATAACATTGCACCTTTTATCTAAAAAAAATTATTCATTTGTTATCACGTTACCATTTTTTCTTACAAGTAGGCAATAAGAAAACTGAAGTATTATGGGTACACATGGTATTTGAATGTTGAATTGTCATTAGTATTATGGGGGGGGGAGGGGTGGCCACATAAAAATATCTCGCTTGTTAGGATTCTCTGGACCCAAAAGGTTTGAGGAGCTCAGGGTAAGACAACCACTCTTTTTTTTTTTTTTTTTATCATCTGAATTTAGGATCTAATTTGAAAGCTAATTATAGTTGTGATGACGATTTAGCTCAACAGAGTTTGCTGGTGGGTGACGTTTCTGGAGTGACATTAGAGCTGAAGTTCCACAAGGGAGCGCTTGCAATCCTCTACATTGGCCGCGGTGTTAGTGACGCCAACGAGACAAAAGACAAAAGTGAAATAATTATACAGCAAAAAGCTGCCAGTGTGCACGCTTTGTTTCGCGCATTGGCCGAAGAACCACAAAGGACAGCATTAAGCCTCACATGGACTGTGTTTGGTTCAGTCGTGTTGGGTTTATAGAAAAGAACGCCAAAGAACAGGAAATAAAATACTTTCAACACTTGGTATGAAAGGAGAACGCGGTCACAAACACTGGACCAATGCTCGCTTTAAGATTAGCAGTTTTGTTTTGTTTTGTTTTGTACCCGTGGTCGAGCAAGATTACAGTCATGCAAAAGAACTTGCTTTGAATAGTAATCCCGAAAGAGGTGGAGCTCAGTTGGAAAGTGACACGGAAGATTAAACAGTTTGGATTGAATACTCTTAAAAATTAATAGCCGGAGTTCTTGCTTCAAAAGACAAATATTCAGAAAGCCATCTCGGATTAAAATGCGTTGTTGACCAGTGTAATGTTTCAATTAAAATGCAATGCAGATAAAAAAAAAAAAAGGTAAATAAAATCATTACAAAATCAATGTTTGAAAACAAGCGGTTATTAAAGATTCAATCCAAATGCATTGAATTTAAAAGTTCAAAACAACTCAACTGTACTTTGGCAGTGAGTCTTTTATGCACCTCTAGAGGTAGCCTGCATACTTCAAGTTTTACTCTGAGAATCACTCAAGTTGCGCAGTATTTACATTTTGTGTGAATGCTGCGAGAAGATCGCGGAACATGGCGTGACTTCACACTAATAATAGAGTGCGCATCATGAATCGTATTATTGTAATCTCCAATCGGAAACTGTAATGGGATCGCCATCGTCCAACGGATTTGAACTCACAAAAACAACGTTTGGCTCCTACACTACGGGAAGGCTTCATATTTCTCAGGCCAAAACCACTTATCAATTCTGAAATATGGGATTTTTTTTTTTTTTTTCCCCTGCAAAAAGATCCAGGAAGAGATCATGAAGAGAAACGAAAATAAAGAGGGGGGGGGGGGGTGGGAATGCCACGCTGTTATATATATTAATCATTATAATCTTCCTTTTATTTTTATCTTTAGGCATCTCACTCTCACATTAAACACATTTCTTTTTTTTTTTTTTTTTTTTGAGGTGAGCGCAATTACTTTGAAGAAAAAAAAAAAAAAGATACATCGTATGGACTTTTAGAGCACAGCGCAGTCATGAAGGAGGGTCATATTTTAGCCTGAGGCCTCTCTCTCTCGACAAGACGCAAATACTGTGTGTGTCCCCCCCCCAGCCTCTGCTCCAGCGGAGCACATCATAGCATTGCCAATCCATATTTCACAGTGTGACGCCAGCGCTGCCCTGCGTGGATAGCGTGCGCCTGGTTTAATATTGGATGTTCGCTTTGATACGCTCACAATGAGGTTTCTCTCCCATGCTATCATCAGCTCCATAAATGTTACCCTACATATTTTATCTTCCGCCACAGAATTAAAAGGGTCGTTTTACCACACACCCAAGGTGAATACAAAAAAAAACTTTTTTAAAGAAGCGTATACTACAGTGCGTACATCTGAGTTTGAATACTGATACTGTACTGGCCTGCCTCCAATTTATTCAAATTTAGTGGAAATCTTTCCCGTAGAAAATAAAGAAAAATCAAATGAATCCGCTCCCAGGTTCAAATGGTCGCCAATTTTCCTTAATCCGTCCCTTTAAAGTCGCACTCAATATTCCGCTGTAGATGGAGTCCTAAATCTGGTGACACTAATTGCACTCATTTGCGGAAAATTGACTTTCAAAGTGCTTGTATACAAAATAGTTGGGTCTCCCGAGTGCCTGCCCACCCGTAAGCGTTCAGCGTAAAATTATTGAAAAGGGAATGCCGGAATGGGATCTTTGCGGAAATACACCGTCTTGTCTTCGCACGAGCCTCTCAAGCTCAAACGAACTGAAAACTCTTTACCACTTTGGAAAAACATCCATCCATCCTCTATTTTCAAGACCGTTTGTCCTCATTAGGGTGGCTTGGGAGCTGGAAGCGATTCCATGCCGAGAGGCGGGGCACACCCGCCACTGGTTGCCAGCCATGTATAGACAAACAACAAGTCACGCTCACGTTCGCCACAACAGGGGTCGTCAACCTTTTCGAAACTTTGAGCTACTTCCTGGTTGCTGATTACCAGTTTGATTCACACTCCCAATACCTTTAGTGATGGGTTATTTTTAATAACTGAAGAGATTCATCTATGTGAAGACACCGATTATGTTATGGATTCCTCACAATGATTATCCACAATGATTTCACAAGGTAGAAAACGGATACACATCAATATTGCACCACTTTATTTCTGTTCTGTTAAAGTTTTCCAATGATCACTTTTAAAAACATTTCTTGGAAATCACAATGAACCGTCACTTATTGTATGAGGTATTTTTAGAACCGGCCCGCGGGTTACTCATGTGGTCCTTGGAGGTTACCTGATGCCCGCGAGTATCTGTTTTAGAGTATCTAATGAACCTAACATGCGTGTCTCTAAAATACAGGGAGAGGCGGATTAGTCGGAGAAAACCCACACAGATAAGATTTGAGTCCGGGACCCCTTGACTGTGAAGGAGTCACATAAACAACCACAATGACACCATTTTTTTTTTTTTTTTGCAAACTTTATTTGAAAGAAACACACAATTGTTTGCATTCAAACTGGGAAGTGCCGCCATCTTGGGCATTTTACGGCTTTACAAACAGAGCGCACAGCGATTCAGTAAATAGGTACGTTCGCCAGTGAATTAATGAGGATAGGGTTCCACGGGGGAAATAAAAAAAAAAATGCAAAGAGTCCTACTGTCCTAACAGTAATTTGTTTATGAAATTAGGACAGTGAATCACAGCCTGAGTGCAGTGCCGCTGGATTGAACTTTTTTGTACAATTTTCCTATATTCATGTTCAAACTGTTCATAATGTTACGGCGACCTGCAATAGTAGTATTTTCACAAACACTTAGACCTACTACGCTACTGTATTTTAATGTCATTATGATGGTAATTGGAGCGCTCAGTATTCTTTTAGGCGGTACTTGGTGTAAAATGATAGCAAAACACTGAAATAGGACAATCCCAGATTTTTTTTGATCAGCAATACCAGGAAGGCTCCCACATGGCCTTTCACTATTGCCGGACCAATCAACACCCTTGGAGAAGAGCAAAGCAATGGCACGGCGTGTGGATATCGGGGGTCAGTAAAGGTTTTGTTTTTGTTTTTTTACACCTTGCAGCATGAAAACAGAAAACAATCCCACTGAAAGTTTTTTTTTTTCCTTGATATAATGGTTGTAAATTGTTTTTGTCATTTCCGATACGATATTGGTCATTTTTATGTGAAAAAATATCAGTTATGTCAAACCGAATTAGTAGCAAGTGCTGGTAAAATAGTATTAGAAGCATTGAATGCAACTTTGTTATTGTACTGAAAGGGGAAATAAACTCAAATATATTTTTTTCAAGAATATGTTCCCAGCAGGCCCACTGGTTGAAACACGGCATTCTGATCAATATTGTGTTTGTGGAATAAGAGTTTACCCACCCCTTTTTGTCCATCTCAGGGGGCGGCCATTTTGTCACTTCCGTCGACTGAAAATGACATCGCAACTGCTCAGGGCGCAGGTCACGACCAATCACGGCTCAGCTTCAGAAAACAGGTCAGCCGTGATTGGTCCTTACCTGAGCAGTTGTGATGTCATTTTCAGTCGACAGAAGCGACAAAATGGCCGCCCCCAGGGATGGCTGAAAACAAGCGGATTAACTCTCATTCCACAAACGCAAGATTTATCAGAATGGCTTTATTCAATTAGTGATCTTGCATAGAACATATTCTTAAAAAAAATATATGTTTGGGTTGACTTTCACTTCAAGTAGATTTTTCAGGTAACTGTACTTGATATTTTTTCTTTGACAACCTTACTGTACTTTCTACTCCTTACTTTGTTTAACAAGTAAAAGGGACATAAATAGAGAGGTAAAGTTTGAAAAACAAAAGTATAAAAGGGGAAACTTTCCTTTTCAGTCTGGTCTTTTTTTTTTTCTTTCTTTTTTTACTTTCCCTTAATTATAGGAGTCGAATCAGTACTTCTTCTTTCATCGTAGTCTTTGTTTCACACTTACATTTGACATTTGTGAGCACTTTTGCCACCTTGAGCGGACGCCACCAACAAATATCGCTGCAGTTGCAATTAAAGCTTACAGCCGGTGACCATTTTCTGCATGCGGCAAGACGAGTCTGTAGTTTTTAATTAAATTAATGATGGGTATGGCAATGAATAAAATATTAGCAGCGTAAGCATAATTTCCCCCTCCAACTTAACATTCTAGCGCGGCCGTCAAGCTCTTCAACAACAGTCGCAACGTCTGCGGCCGACACGTTCCCACATCCGCGAAGATTAGCCAACGACTCGTGACGTGGCAACAGCGGTAGCCTCGGAAACGAGGTCGTTGCAGCGTGGAACAGGCTTGAAGATCACACCATAACTCCGTTTGGTGCGACGCATGCACGTGTCGCTTGTGAAGGACACGACCGATTCCTTTAGCCTCCCTTTCCATCGTGGTCGTTTCTTGACTGGAGCAGAGCGATGAAGCCTCTGGCGCCATTTTTATCCTCCACGTCATTACTGGGAAAAAGTTGCTATTAGCTGTGCTTACATGCACGGCGATACTCCAGCGGTGGATGGAACCCCAATAAAATCTTTCCATGTCGGTATGGATTTGTGATTTTGAATGGGAATAACATCATACACACACTGCGGTGGTCCCTCTTTGCCTCAGGTTGTAAAGGTGCGGTTGCCGCGGCTCATTCCCTTGTGCTTCCATGAAGAGGTCCCCAACCACTGCGTAGCGGGCTGCAAATGGGCCACTAAACAAATGACCAGACATTAGGTTTGCCTTTCCTTTCATTTGATGATTGGCAACCAGCGTCCTGGTTGAACTAGGTCCCAGTAGGTTGTCAATATTAAAATCAGAGGTGGGCATTTTACTAAAGTTTTCCGGCGCGTCATTTGTCATCCGTCAGCAGCCTGGGTAGCCGTCGGTCATCCACCAATCGGTCTATTTATCGAGCCGGACCAAACTGTAATCGTCCGTCTGTTATCTTAACCGAGCTTCCGTCAGTAAACATCATTTCACACAGCCTATACTTATTTACCAATCTATCGAACTGTTACGCGGGAGCCTGCTAACGCTTCAACTCTTAAAAGTTTTGCCTACCTTAAAGACCAAGTGTGAAGTAAACTTGACCAACCATCTTTTGAGTAATACCAACGGCTAAAACTATTTTAAGCATACTTTCGTTTTCCCAATTCCCAACGAGACCCATAGCAACGTGCTTAGCAACAAAAAAAAGCAAACGTTCTGCAATCTCCAGTCATCTTCGGCAGGTGACGTCACTTGAAGAGACTCCCAGAAGTACTGCGTTGTTGATTGTCCCCGTTTACTGCTCTTCGCCCTTGTTCTCACCTTTTTCCGGCGAAAAAGGCCTCAGCGCCGTGTGGCGATGCACCGTTCGCATTCAGGCCGACGGTTGATTCAGTGGCCAAAAGATAAAAATAGGCCACATAAATGGACCGGTTTTGTTCTCGCAAAGCAAACGGATATCACGCCGGTGTTCCAGTTCAACTGGCTTCCACATTAACTGGCTCCCGATTCCAGCTGCGGCCGTTCGGGCATCGCCAGTCCAGTCATTTTTGTTGTTCCCGTCTGCAGATTTCTTACAAGCAACATCGAAACTGTTCAATTGCATAGCTGTTCAATTCTGCAATAAACACTTGAAACCAAACGTCTCGTTTACGACTCCAAACTGGCTGTAAAAAATTGGAAACATAGTCAAAAATATAAAAGGCAGAGAGCAGTATTTGAACCTGTGACACAGAAGGGGAAAGCAGCAGCACACAATCAGAGCAAACGCTCTACCCGCTACACCATGAGCTGACATGACCGCTAATGAATGAACATGCCACGTCCTCTTGGAAAACTGCCAATCAAATCTCAATTCACTTGCATTTTATGATTGATTAAATATACAGTACCTTCGTTGTGCCTAATAGTACTACCTCAATGTGCCAGAAATAACGCTAATTTGACAGTGTGGGATATCGACCCACTATGGCGTGTGCGCTCAGTGCTAGCAGAATAAATGGATCAAGTGAGTTATCTTATCATGTATAATTTACAGCACGGCACAACGCTGAATTTCAAACAATAACGCTTGGCTTAATAACCGTAGCCTATAACTCACCATTCCTCCAAATCGGAGTCTCGTCTCCACTCCATGTCCGGTCGTTCGAGCACAGCACTTTGCCCGCCTGAGCATCTGGCTCGTACATGTACGCATCATGACAACAAACCTCCTCTTCCTCCAACTCGTCAAACACCGGCATCGCCTCGAATACGTTTGAAATATCGCTTTCCGAGTCGATTTCCGACCGGCTTTGAACACTTTCCACGTTTGCGCGCTGCCGTCGTCTTCTTGACGTGACGTTTCACTTCCGCGTTGTCGCCCGCCAGGATCAAACGTCGGAAAAACGACTACTTTGTCGAATATACGGAAGAAATCTTTTTTTTTTTTTGTATGATGTTTAATTACTTTACGTAGACTTCATTTGACATGGACTCACTCTAGTGGACTTGCCATCAACCGCCTGGCGACGGTGACGCGGATCTGCAAGGAGTTGAGATCCTTTGTCATCGAATCGGATGGGCGCGACTATAGGGGAAATCGGAGGCATCTGCTACCTGTCCAGGAAGCACCACCACAGCCGACACCTGAGACGTAATGCCACCAGCTCCGAGTACTAACTTCCATTGCGATGCCCTGGGGTTGATTTTGTCGTATTGTATGATTATTTGGGTCCAACAGACGACAAGTCTGTCAAGCGTTCAACAAGTTGCTTATTTTCCACACTTCCCCTCCTTCACACATTCCGGCCTTCAAAATAAAAGCATAACAGCAAACCACTACACAGCAGTTTTGCTACGGCGTATTTCCGGAAGTAGGAAAGTGCATGATGTGCCATACTTGAGTGCTGCGCGCAGCTTGAATATACTCCCGGACACAAGTTGTTTTGAAAGAAGCCTAAAAAGAAGCCTTTCGCAGAGTAGGCTGAGATGAAATTTGGCCGCCTCGCGAGCACGTCACACGCATGAGGGCCGATTAGTGGGCCGGACTAAAATTCACTTCCGGCCATTTTTAAAAATGTGTCACTCCCACCCCTCTGCCCCAAAAATGGGCATCCAGCCGGGCCGGAGGACCTGACCGGTCCGTCGCTGGCCCAGCTCTGATCATGACAAAGGTGCAGCAGGCTTGGAGAATTGGGAGCAAGCTAAATCCCTCTAGATGCGAACCCGTTGTCTCCGACAGGAGATGACACGTTTTTCAAATCACTGTAACTCAGGGATCGTTTAAACTAGCAACGATTCTAAAAGCAGAGAAGTGGAGCTTCCTGTTGATACCAGCCGATTTTTTTTTTTATCTGCGGGTGCGGCATAGTGGAAAGTGACGAAGATGACACATTTTTCATATCACCGCAACTCATGAAGTGTTTGTGCTAGCAATGTAATTCCAACGGATCCAGAAAGCAGAAGCAGAGAAGCTGAGCTTTGCATCGATACCATGCATCGATACCAGGGGGCCACCCGCGAAAATAGACGACTACATAGACGGGAAAAAAACTGAGCTTCCGACTATGCTTAGTTCGACTATTTTTTAAGTTTGCCGTCAATCGTTTATCGCCTAAAAAAAATGGGCGTCCGTCATAGGCGGGCCGGTCCGTCACATAGGCGATATGCCCAGCTCTGCTAACAGTAGGAAATGCCATTGGCGGGCTAATTAATAGCATCTATGTTGCTGTGTCAAGGTTATTGTTAATAGATATGAATGAAATAACTAAAATATAATCGAAAAAAAATTGTTAACGAAATAAAATAATCTAAGTGCTTTTGAAAAAAAAAAAGATAACTAATTTAAATTTCATATTACGTTTTTAAAACTGACTAAAACTAACTATGATTATCATGAACATGTGTTATTCTTTTTTGTCAATGAATATCATGAATGAGCTTTCAGGGTTCATTACATGCATTTATTTCAGGATTACCGTACTACTTTACAGTGGTTGTGAAAGTCTTCTTTGTTTGTGTATGCATGACTGTATTATACTTTTCCCAGTGGCTAAATCGCACACAACAGAAGAAGCCGCAATAAATGAATCATGCTGCACAGACTGTATATATAATTCTTTACATTCTATTGAATTAATTTATTATAACATGTTTTGATAACTTACAATTTTCTAGTATTGTTTTCCTGATTAAAAAAAAACAACACATTAAAAAAAATGTGTCATGTTTTTTCGGGGGGAGGTTCATGGGAAAGAGGAATGATATTTCTATTTATTTCAATGGGGGACGATGCTTTGAGATACGAGTGTTTTGAGTTGCGAGCATGGTCCCAAAAGGAATGAAACTACAGTATCTCAAGGTACCACTTGCATTATCCAGATTAAAAGTATTAAAAATGTTGCTTTAATTGTTGCCTTCATTTTCCCCGGTTTTCCTCTGTTTGCGCTGAACAATTGGTTACCCTCCACTTTAAACAATATAAGCTCATTTTGAAATGATCTCTTTTATTAACTTGCAGCATCCCTCACATGCCTTGTTCCACTGTATGTCGGTGTGTTTGTTATTTATTTGTTCCGTTTGCCAATTTACTTTCTGGATGGCCTAAGTGAATGTTACCTTCTGACATTTGAATCCGCTGCAATGCCTCAGTCAGCCGTGCTCACTTCACATTTTTTTTTTGCTTCATCGGCACTCGCATTTGTGGGTATGCCTGAGATGAGTACGCAAACCGTCCACTGGCGTCAATGGCTACTACCCGTTGCACCCGTTTCCCATCTATTCTGGTTAGTCTTGCAATTTGTGTTTCTTTGTTGTCTTCCTTGCAGCTAATCGATAACCCTCCAATGTGCAGCACTTGTGTGATTTCCACCTTGCCTTGCAGATTTGTATAGATTTGGTTAGTTATACAGCGGGGTCCTTATAGCCTGGCCACGGGAAAAATGCCTATTTTCAAGGCCGGGAGCGCATAGCTGCGTTTGTACCGCTAGAGATGGGAGCGTTGTTGCGTTGAAAGATACGAATGACATTTCAACTGGGAAAGTTGGTAGGATACATGATTAAATCGAGTCACGAGCTTGAATTAAACCCCTAAGTCAAAGGTACCAGCGTATTTTTGTTTTCCTGTTGTAAATTTTCTTCCAGCACCTGGCTTAATTGCGCCCTCTTGAGGTTGCTATCAATTGTGAAGTTAATTTCGCAAGCAGGAAAAGTGGGGGTGTTGCAACACCCCCCCCCCCCGCAGTTGCTACATCCTTGTTCACAACATAACCTTGATGCCGCAAATGTCAGAGCAACTCAATTCAAATGATTTGCCAAACCAAATGACCTAGACAGAAATAAATGTTTAGGCAGTATTACCGTCCATCCATCAATCCATTTTCAGCACCGTTTATCCTTTTAGGGTCGCAGGTGCGCTGAAGCCCAGCTGACTTTGCGGGCAAGAGGCAGTGTACACCCAAGACCAGTTTGCCGGTCACTCATGAGGTACGTACATATAGACAATATACCATTCACACTCACATATTCAATGAAGCTAACATATTTGCGAACATATTTGCTTTTGGAATGTGAGAGGAAGCTGGCGAACCCGTCGAAGATCCATGCAAGCATGTCTTCCAACAATAATTAAAAAAAATAAATAACACAGGCCAAGCATTGACTAAAATGTTTGGGGATCAACCAGAGCAGGCAAGACTCCCTTATTAATCCCACCACCGGGATGTGTTTTTACCAGGAACAAGGATGCAAATGGAGTAAAATTCGGCCGCAGGAGCTGAAGGGGGGAGGAGGAGCAGGGGAGTGTATTAGTTGCGTTGGGGGAGGAGGAGAAAGAAAATGGAGAATTGTTGTCTCGAGCAATGTTTCCCAACCATTATTCTGAGGCCATGGCATGTGTGCATGAGAAAAATCTCAACAACATTTAATTGTCCGCGCTGTCACTATATGGCATTGAGAGATGATCAAATATATGTTACTAGTAGTAAACAAAAAGACTTTTGGACCAATTAAGTGAAATTATATTATTTTGGTCTAGAGATAAGGCTCTAATTTTACGCCCAGTTCAAGTCTGGCATGAGGTGCAGTGTAAATCTGAGAGGGGCAGGCTAGACTAAGTTTTGGTATTTTCACAGGCTTGCGCAAGCCGGTGCCGCATGGCATTTTTGGCGTGCCGATACCGTTTGACATGGCAGAGGAATAAACTGATTTGTTTGAGTCCTGCAGAATGTCGAGGCGCACAAAGTATGTTTATGAGGAACTACAAGTAGAACTCCACGAGTGGAGGATATAAAGTTGGCTAAGGTTATCACATGTCTGTGAAGAGGGCGCTTGCACACCGCCTCAACCCAGATCGCAAGCGTTCGTGTCCAGCCAACCTACCGCCCTTGCCGCCAATAGCTGTGCCACGGCCAGTGGGCCAATTTAAAAAAAAAAATAAAGCTAATAAAAATAATGCATTAAATGAATTGATCCTGCAATGATTGAGTGTGGTCGATGCACACTGTTGTCATATTTATGAATGAAATATGATGACATTCACCACATCCATCTGCGGAGCTCAAAATGTCTGCCTGTGCCCCGATCACATCCACCCAAATCACATTAGGCTATCGGTGTCAATAGTTAGACATGGTTCGAGCAGGCATAAAATGTAGTCTACTTTCAGAAACCAAATTTTATATATACATATACATATACATACATATACACATATATACATATACACATATATATACATACATTATACATATATTTACACATATACATATACATACACATATATGTATCTTTTATTTTTTTTATTTATTTCAGTGGGAATCAATTATATGCCGATTTTCACCATCCACATGCTGGATGTTCCCCCCCCGTAAATAGTGGGGGTCTACTGTGCAACTCAATTATTCATAAGAAAATAATCATATTTATGGTAATATTATATTTATTCTAATAACTTATAATATTAGAATACCCCACTTCAATTAATTTCAGGACGGTGTCTTTGAAGGTGCATTAACAACATGTTCGATGTGACTTGGGGAAGATGTTTTGAAGCACTTACGGCAAATAGTCTGGGCTTAGTCGACTCTGCGATTTTCATCTCTAGTCTCAACCGGGAAGCTGAAATGCTCCCATACTGCTGACCTAAATGAGCTTGGAGGGTTTACAATTTCAGGGTTATTAGTTGAACTCGCCATGTTTCTTCCTCTTCCCCGTTTTGCTCTGCTCACTTAGTTGAACAGAACTAGCATTAGCGGTAGCCACAATTTTGCTCACTCCGGACAAAGTAATCACATCACATGACACACAGTTGGAGAAGGCTTGCTAATAATATTAGTAATTATATTTCGTTGTGTAGAACCATGAGCTCATATGACCTCATCTGTTACCGGCGCAAATTTTGGAGGCATTTGTGTGTGTGTGTGTGTGTGTTGGGGTTGATGGTGGAGGGCGGTCGGGTCGCAGTAGTCCTCTGTCATCCGCTTAAAAACTCACCTATTGGCTGTTTATGTGCTCAGACCATAGCTATGCCTAATACAAAAATATTGCTTTGGCGTCATTTTGTGGCATCTTGAGGCCAAAGACGGATACTGAAATGAATGGAGAGTCATTTGGTCAGGTCACACTCCGGAAAAAAAAAATTTGTGCATCATTTACTCAATTTTATTTCGTCAAGTGGTTGCACAAAATGAAATCATCTGAATTCAGATGTATTTTTATAAGCAGAATACATCTACTGTAAAAATGTATCTGGATACAGATGGTTTTATTTTGTGCAACCACTTAACGAAATAAAATTGATTAAATTCAACCATTTTTTTTCATTGCAGCCTTCACTAAAGAGAAATGTGCTTTGCTGCCATCTTGTGGCACATATTGGCAATTACAGACCTTTTTAGGTCGTCGTCATTTACCTGTAGATTTCTCTGCTGTATATACAGTAGTACACTGTAGTACAATGTAGTACACTGAAAACAATGATTGAATTTACTCAATTTTATTTTGTCAAGTGGTTGCACAAAAATAAAACCATCTTTATCCAAATAGATTTTTAAAGTAGTATCTGGATTCTGATGATTTTATTTCGTGCACCCACTTGACAATATAAAATTGAGTAAATGATGCACAACATTTTTTGCAGTGTATTGTGTACTTAAATAATGACGGGCACGAGGCTAATTATATTTTCTGCCACCCATAGTTAGAAAGCATTTATTTGTTCTGCCTGTCACTACATGTCGCTGCATAGATAACCAACCCCCCCATTTTTGTTTTGTAAATAAATACATTTCAGACCAATTAGGAATGAAATACATCTGAAGATCTTTTTCGACACGCTGGCTGAGAATCATTGGCGTCGATTAACTACCCTCCCATTTAGGCAAAGAGTAGACAAAGACCAGAACCGCAACTCCACTGAGCATCACTGGAGTTATACAACACTCATATCCACAACATACTGTATCTCACCGTCAAGATTTTGGATGTTAATGTAAACAATGAAAATGATAAATACCACATTCCTTCAAATGTGCTCTGTCAATATTTTTGCACAGTGATACATTTTATTCCCGACCTTCAGTCACATTGCACTAGAATTCTGACCTTATCTACCGATCCATCGCACGTTTCTTCAGTTGAATTTGCGAGTGAAGTACTGAAGAAGTACTGTATGTCTTTGTTTAACAACGCGTGTATTTGTTGTGCTTGTAGTTTGCAGCGGTGTACAATTGTACTGCATCGCAATGACAGCTCTGCCATACATTTCGGTTAGCTCAATGAGTTACGTGAACAATATAATCTTGCCAAAGGCAGACTATTTGACGCATTTTTTCCCATTTCTTATTTGATTATGTTTCGCAAGTGGTCCTAATGTTGTGGCTCCTACAAGCAAGCTACACCGTAAAAGGAAATGCTACGCGCGCAACAACAACAATAATTGGACCACTTGTCGTCATTGTACCACACTGAAGAGTTCAAAGGCAGAATGTTGGAATGTTTCGGAAATTCGGACTCACCATTGAAGTTCCAGAGGGGCAGAAGCCCTCCAACTCCATCACTGATGTTACTCATGTCGCATGTCCAGCGGTTAGTTCCACACTGTTCTTCGTCCTTGTTCTCACTAAGCTTGTTTTCCCCCCTCCTTCTTTCTCCGAGTCAAATGAATGAGCCAGCCTGTTTGCTTCGACACCACCTTAATTGCCTGCGTCGGTCTTAATCTTCGAGGACAATTGACCCGATTGAGCGCGCGCACCTGTCATGATTCATCTTCGTGTGCGTGGCATCTACGGCAGCAATCGATGAAATAACCGAGAGCGCCGAACTGCTGGCATATTCACAGGTAAATTCTATATATTTGAAAATATTGACGCTAAGCATGTGTGGTGGGGTTCCTCACTGAGTGGCTGAGCAGGAGCGGAGCGCCGCGCCGCGCGCGCGAGGAGAGAGAAAGGCGTGTGACGTCACGTGCCACGTTCACCTTTTGGATTGTTTAATATAACAGTGGTTTTCGAACTTTTACATTAAGTGCATGCCGCTAAAAAAATAAAAACTTACTTGTAAAAAAAATGCTTCCTCGTCATTTGACCTGGGGAAATTGCTTTTTAGCCTATCGATCGCTGTAGTTTTATGTCAGTCGAAAAAGAAGATGTTTTATGAGGTAAATTGCTTCCAAGGAAGACGGAAGGCCGGCCGTAATTTACATTTCAACAAGTTGATTCCAAAATCAATGTTGTGGAAATCAATTAGCATGATCACTGAGGGACTGGCTAATTTATTGACTTTCCTGTAGCTTGAATTAATGGCACCGCAGTTTTGAAAGTGAAATGTATGTTAGTTAGTGGACTTGCCACGAATTTGAGAATTTATCCTCGTTTAGAGTCAGCATTTGTCGGATGTTTCTGAAAGCTGATCCTGAGCGAATATGCGCCTGTGCCTCTGCACACGTCAAAACGCTCACACAAGCTGGCAAAAATAAGTGAAAAACAAATGTCTTTGAAGAGCTTCTTCGGGAATGGGGGGGGGGGGGGGGGGGTCACACTCCGGTCCTCGGGGGCTACTTTCCTAAATGTTTTCCATCTCTCCCTGCTGCAAAGGACCTGGTTCAAGTGATCAGCTTGAGGCTGTCAGATGATGACATATAAGTTTGGGGGCCACCTAGTGGCTGCGAGGCAGAAAGCAGCTGCTTCTTGCCTGGGCCTGCCCTGACTTTACAGCCGCTGTCACTTCAAAGCTAATATCCTATCAGCTTTGAAGTGACAGCGCCTGTAAAGTTAATTAATGCATTAGTAATGTGTTAATTAATCCAATTAAAGCGGCATCCATGAAGAGAAACAGAAATGGAGCCCAAGATGAGCTTCAAAACATTCAAGATTCAATTAAAATACAAATTGACGTACATCATTACATGATATTGAGTTTATTGCAGGGTTAAGCTTATGAAAACATTCATCTATCTATCTAGCAATCCATCTGCTGAGTGGCAACTGAACCCACACTGTTTGCACTGAAGGCAGCCAGGCAGGGACCATCAGTCACCCCCCCCCCTCAAAAAAGAGAAAAGAAACAAGAGTGAACCATTCCACCATCAGTGATAAATAAGTGAAGTACCTGACCAATGTTTCACAACCTTTATTGAGCCAAGGCACATATTTACATTGGAAAAAACTCACAGCACACCACCAAACCAAAATGTCACAAACGTACTGTGTACATAGTGAAATAATCTTGTCTCAAATTACCAACTCAGTGTGAAATGTGGAACTGTTTAGTTGAGCACAAAGCTATTACTGTATTCTGTTGTACGAATGGCAAGGTGCGTATAACGGTTAACTGTACCTTCTGCCATTTAGTGGAAGACAATTTAATTGTTCTTCCTGTCACTATGTTACGGTCATAGATGTCTACAATGCTATTTTTAAAAACATGGCTGGAAAGGATGAATGGCATGTCAATTCATTTCAACAGGGAAATTGATTTGATTGACAAATAAATTGAGTTACAAACTTTGACACAGAGCTAACAACATTTTTATGTCAAGGTACCATACTTGAAAAGTGGTTAAACACAGGCTAATTGTACCTTCTGGCATTTGGTGGAAGAGCATTTTAAAGTTTGTAGTAAATAAAAAAAAACAAACAAAAAACAGTCGGCCCAATTACGTGAAATTGGGATCGATTTCTGCAGCACACCTGCTGATCTCAGCGACACGGTGGTTTGGAATCAGTGCAGTGATTAAAGACCATGACTGTTGAAAAGAATTTGAATACGACTTGAACCATGACTCGAGTGCATGATGTGATTCCAAAATGAGAACTTGTGAGGGGGTACTATTTTCGCCTGACTTCTACACACACGCACACGCACTTCGTGTGTCCTGTATTGAAGTGGGCTGATTTTGGCTCCAGCCATTATCTTCTTACACAACCCACTAGAATAATGTGCGCACTCTTGTGCTTGAGTGTCATTTTCAGTGATTTCTAAAATTACAAGGTAATAAAGTGCTGCCCCCTCCTGGTCCGCTTCAACATTAAAACTGGAACCTGTTGCAGTTACCACTTACAACCCCCCCCCCCGATCCCCATTAGAAAAATGCAGGTTTCCTACCTGCTTTACCTGCATTTGGGTGTAGCTGCATCAATCTTTTGTCTGCAGCAGAGGCCACTCACAGGATGACCCCCCAAACACACAATTCCTCCACTATGTGACATAAATAGCTTTATTTTGAATACACAGTGAATGAGTATGTGTAACAATCAGTTGTCTGTACTACAACTATACTAGACATAGTTATTGACTGAGATAATTTAACAGTCCTTCTTGGTATTTCATTTTAAAATCTTTCCAAAGTTCAAATTCAGGTCATCAATATACAGTACAGCACTGTGCAAAAGGCCACCACTGCTTTTTCCTTTTTTCCCCTTACAGCAGTCATTTGACCTCTAAAATCTGAGACATTGGGTGAACAGGTTAAAAAAAAAGAACTTAAAGGAACCAATTATAGTTTCCCTAGAATATGGATAAGTGTTGTACCCTTATCGAATTTGAATCATGATTACAATGAAACCATCCACCCATCCAAAATAAATTCATCATCCTCCATGAGGCACACAGTACAGACGTTTTAGTTATAACATGGTCACTGTAGCATTGCTAAAACAACAAATCTAATAGTGGCTTAACACTTTTGCACAGTACTGTGTGACTACAGAAGCAGATTGAAAACGAGGAGAAAAAGAACAATGGTCACATAACCAGGTGACTCCTTGACGTCTATGTGGAGAACAGGGGGCCAGTGGAAGCCGCCGTGAAGACAGGACCAGTATAGAGTCCAGGTCCATCAACGGGAACCTGGCGAGCACAAAAACAGCCATGGATGATCCAGCACATGCAGCCTGAGAGATGTGGGTGATTCAACTCCCACATGTTTCCTGGCCCGGGGTGATGATTCTGCACAAACTGCCTCACAGTCGCTCAATTGTGGCTGAACCTAGGGCGGGCCACAGGGGGCCATGCCCACCCACCAAGATGCTTGTGCCCCCCCACCCCCCTCCCTCCCCATTTGAACATGGATTTCTTCATGGATTCACTTTTCATTATGATGACTTTATTTGATCGTTTTGTGGACATCTCTAATTATGGGCACATCAACCTCTAAAAATATTGCCCCAATTTTTTTTATTTTAGCAATGTTATCTTAGGAGGAGAACGAATGTCTTCTACTTCCGGGTCATAGCTTTCAGTGTACGGCTGAGCTGGCATGACCCGTGAGGTTTGGAGAGATTTTTACAGTCTAGAGATGTCCCAGGCTAGGACATACTTCACATGCAAAGATGAGGTTTGCACTCAATGTTAACCGTTAGTTAACAAAACAAAATTGCTATCCACATTCTTTCTCGTCAGTGAAATGGGCGTCCACTAGAGGGCTGACCATGCCTGTGAGAACAATACTGCAGGGAGGGAACGCACATGAAAAAGAGCACTGTATAGTGTTGTGCAGGCTAGTCATAGTGGCTCCGTGGTATTGTGGAAGAGAACAGTTGTCTTTCTTTTTAAAAGAATACAACACAACACATCAGCCGGTACTTGACCCGGTTTGGGGCGACTAGAGGGACGGATGAAGACCCACTTGTGTCCAAGCTTTGTGTCCTTGATAAAAAAAATTGTCATCCTCCGTGCGCCCCTCCACAAAATCGGCCGTCCACAAACACAATAATAATCCGAATGCCATGTTTCAACTAGTATGCCTGCTGGGAAAAATATTCTTGAAAAAATATGTTTGGGTTGATTTCCGCTTTAAGGATCTCAAATGTCTTTGATTAAATTGAATGTCACACGTACTTGGATGAAAATTCTGTCTGGAGCCCATGGGACACATCAGCAAATTCTGAGGTTGATCCCTGCTGCCTGCTGTTAAAATCCTGGTCTGAGATCAGGTGACTGACATACTGTGTAGTCTTTGAGGAATACTCGATACAGTGTGCACCACCTATATTTGGTTGGCAACTCACTAATCACCTGCAGTGTTTCCCTGTAAATTTGTGATTCACTTTTTGTAAATCTTTGCCTATTCACACATTTTTGGGGTTGCTATTCGTTTTGTGCTCGGGCCCTGTGTAATATGAAACTATTGCTTTGGTGCTGACTTCATTTAGTTGAAAAAAAAAAAGTGATTCGCGTGCCGCCATCTTGCGGCATCTAAAGGTAATTACAAACCTTTTTTAGGTCAGTGTCAATTACTCACAGAGGTCCATTATTAGCAGCAGGACTTGGATAAGAATTGGAATTTGAAAACATCACGTCTAAAATGGTAGAGAGCATTCCGCGCTCCTGTTACGTTCACTGAGCCCTTGGAATTTATGTTACCTCTCCAAGAGCCTGCAGTGCCACTGTTGCCGCCATGGCCTTGGCATGTTTCTTGTTGGGACTAGCTGTTTGGGGCTGATAGTCCGCACCATTCACCGTGACCTGGTGAATACACACTTCATTGATGAGTAACATTACCCAGCCGACAGCAGCCTCGTACGAGCGCATATAGATAAAGTCATCTACCTTGAAGAGGAAATTCTTGCGGTGGTCCGGGCCGCTATGGTGAACCATGACAAAGTCAGGCTGCGTCATCCGTTTCTTAGTGCACAATTCAATCAGGGCCGAAACCGGGTGCTTGCCTGTATGGAAAGAGTCAAATGAAATCAGGAGGTCTAGAAGCTTTGGGTTTTGAGCCATTGAAATAAAAAAAGGGCATTTCTGAACATTTTAAACTGACATTTTCATTAGTTAATTTTCAATACTTTCTAATGTAATATTCTAGTTTTCTTTAACTGAAGAGTGCCAGCCATTTTGTCAGAGTGCATGTTCTCATGATATCTTTCCAGTTATTTATTGCAGCCACTTCATGATCTTAGGAGGTATTACAAAATCAGGTCATTTACCCATGAGGTCCTTGGTTACCACCAGTCCCCCTGTTGGCTTCTGTGGCTTCTCCCCTTCAGCAACCAGTCCTAAATCAAACAAAAAAGTTTTTTAATGGCCATTCATCTCAAGCGCGGGGAAAGTACAGGACCCTCTGACCTTTGCGGTCCACTTTGAAGTCAATGACGATCGGCTCCACAGTGCCTTCGCGGTTCCTCCCGAGGCCCTCTCCTGCCCTCCAGCCCATCTTTCTCATCAAAAATTCTCCTACGCCACCCGATACTGGCGCTGCCCTGAGAAATTGGTCCTAACCAAGACATTTGAGGGTTATCGGAACAAGCCTAAGCTTAAAGCCGAAGTCAACCCAAACATTTTTCTTCCCAGCAGGCCCACGAGTTGAAACACGGCATTCTGATTGATTTCGTGTTTGTGGAATATGAGTTAAGCAGCAAAAATGCACTCCTTTTTAGCCATCTGTGGGGGTGGCCATTTTGTCTGCTGTCGACTGAAAATGACATCACAACTGCTCACAACGACCAATCGCGGCTGACCTGTTTTCTGAATCTGAGCCGTTACGGCTGAGCTAAGACGGCACACAAGGACATAACATTTGTAGTCCCTGTGAAGCATTTGGACTATATGGTTAACCAATTCAAATGTTATGGTGTTATTATCCGGCAGGGAGGGAGGCTTGGCCCATGCTAGCTTTCAGTGAGGTTTCCATCTCACGAGACATGAGGGCGAGTACCTAACATGCTTCCTTGATCACTTTTGCCTCACAAGGTTAAAAAGAAAAACTTACAGTGTCTTTTTTTTTTTTTTTTTCCTTCATCTGCCGTCATACATTTGAGCGAAGTGTTTGTGCAAGTGTGTGAGCCGCCACGGCTGTCTGATGTGCGCCGCACATGTAAAATATTGGCTGTTTTTGATGGCACAGAAAAATATTTGATCTGCCAGTTGACGTTTTGAGGTTGACGCCTCTTCTATAACAGCAATCATCCACTATCGGTGGCGCCAGACACGCCGCCCAAAAAACATAAGCCAGGTAGCAGCGTCCTCCAGTCAAATGATTTGATAATGACTGCGCAACGTGCAAAGGTGTCAAGCAGTCAAATATTAAGAGGATCAATTTGGCTTCATGGTTCATTAATGAAACCAAAGACAAACCAAAATAAAATAGGTTGCTCTTTATTTAATAAATGAGATGCCGTAATGCCTGCTTAACGTTACTGAAATTAATTAGCATGTGTGATGTTACGGGCTGAAGATCGGTAAAGTTTAATTTTTGTTTTATTTACTTATCGGTCCATACAAGAAGTTGAGTGATTAAGAAGTGCAGTCCACGTTTACACAACGTGTTTCATGAAATTAAGTGATATATAAGAAGTGGTAGAGCCACTGAATTATTTGCATTATTGTGTTATTTATTTTGTGCCTTTAGTATACGCCTTTACTGTATTGTATATACCATTACTATTCAATTGATAGTAAATAGTAGATCAGGCCGGCCAAGCATGTTGGTCTGGCCCACGGAATCATTTAGTTGAATAGCCCTGGTATATACTTATGTTTACACAAAACCTGTGTGGCAGAATTATGTTGTCATGGTGAACGCTTGCCCAATTGCACATCAAAGTATTCACTAAGTTTATACCTGTCAGTGTAGTCGATGAACTGTCTTTCATACGAATGAATGCTTCATTTGCCTTTATCTTAGTAACATACAGTATAACGCATAACAGATCTGAGTTTGTTTGTTACATGCAGTTCAATATAGGCAAACAGCAGGGGTCGTGTCAATCACTCATCTTAAGATATGCCATGGACTGCTAAACACGGGACACAAATGTCCCTCGGGCCACATTTTGGACACCACTGACATATACACTTTTGGCATTAACTGCCTTCATTCCTAACGGTATCATTGACTATTTTACATCTTTTACCTTCTTCAGCCAAGCCTGTGGGCCACTGTTGGACAGCTCATCCGAGGAGAGGACCTGGGCTCCCGTAGAGCCCGTGAAAAGACCAGGAACAGTGTTGGACTGGGCCCATGCATCCACCTGTTAACGGAAAACTTGAGATGAGCTCAAATAGCACGTGTGGTTTTGCTCGGGTAACCCCCCCCCCGCCCAGATCCCATACACAACTGTTATGAAAGCTTCAATTAGTGTCTGGTATCACACTGTTTTGATGTTGTCGTGATGTACGCCTATGGGCTTCTTCTATACATTGCGTAATGGAATGCAGCACTGCCACATGCTGGCAGCGGCACGGTACTTCCTGGGCCCCAGCACGCACTTTGAGTTGCTTTACTGTCCGTAAGAGTGACTAAATACGTCACACACATTCATTAAATATATTAGACGGATTGTATTCTTACATACAACACATAACATCTATCAATTTAAAAAATGTCAAATGACACTTGTCCTTTTAATGCTACCATACCAAGTCAAGTTACACTTTCGGTGTAATTTGTGCAGGTGGGAACACCTTTTCAAACACGTACGCCGTACATGGCTGATTTCCGCTCACGTAACACCAGACATTTGAAAATAATGTGTAATGTGTACGGTTATATAGAGATATGTAAGGGAAAATTACAACTTTCATAAGATTCAGCACACCCCGAGGTTGACAGGTATGTCTACTACATTGTCCTGTATTGTATAGAGAAGGGGTCTTCAATCCTGTTCCTCGACAGCTGCTGTCCTGCCTGTGATCAGATGATCAGATAATCAGCAAGGTCTGCAGAAGCTGGATAACGATCCTGATCATTTGAATCAGGTGTGTTGGAGCAGAGAGAGAAGGGAAACAGGCAGGGCAGTGGCCCAGGAGCAACAGGATTGAAGACCCCTGGTATACACCTTGAACCACTGTCAGACAGGAAGGAAAGTTGAATGAATGTGGTCTGGTGCGCAACAAAAAATAATAATTAGGGTTGCAATGTGGTGGAAAAGTTCCAATAAATGGCCGCCAAGTTTCCGGTAGATTTCCATGGGAAGTAACGATGTGGAATTTGGGAAATAAAAAGCATGAAACCAAGACTTGGTTTTATTATAAGAAGACATCCTTGCAAAACACAATTAAAAAGCATGGAATTTCAGATTTAGTTCAAGGTTTCAAATCTGAAGAACTGAAGAATCGATTCTTTCATTGAAGAACAAAAATCTAAATGCTGAGTTTGATGTTTGCCATCCCCCCTGACCTGACCCATTAATAAATAAAAAATCTTCCTCTATGTAAAAAGTACCAACAAGGACCCATTCAAATTGTGAAATGGAAAGAGCCCCTTTCCATCCACAAAAGTTGATTAAAAAAACACGTTCTCTCAAGCTTCTGCATTTTTTTTTTTTGCAAAACCCTTTCAAGGAATGGAGGCTTCATATTCAACTGTACTTGAATAAAATCTGATGGTTTGAGTCAGGATTATTTAAGAAAAATATATTTTCCCCAACTAGGGTGGCACGGTGCTCGACTAGCTAGCATGTTCGCTTCACAGTTCGGAGGTTGTGGGTTTGATTCCGGCCCCGGCCTTCCTGTGTGGAGTTTGCATGTTCTCCCCGTGCCGGCGTGGGTTTTCTCCGGTTTCCTCCCACATTCCAAAAACATGCATGGTAGGTTCATTGATCACTCTAAATTGCCCCGAGGTGTGATTGTGAGTGTGTGTGTTTGTTTTTCTCTGTGTGCCCTGCGATTGGCTGGCAACCAGTTCAGGGTGTACCCCGCCTACTGCCCCATGACAGCTGGGATAGGCTCCAGCGCTCTATAGCGCTATAGATCATGGATGGATTTTCCCCAACTCGATTTATATTTCCTATTAAGAGCCAGCCTTCAAAGTTTTAAACTTTGAAAATTCCCACACAGCTGCAACCTGAATGATATAAGTTGAATTTTCCCTTGAGCGATTATAATAAAGTACATTTGAAAAAATACATTTAGGAACAATAATAGACATCTTCTACCTGCTCTTGGGCTCGGCTAAGCATGCAAATGGCGCTGACGTCATAGGGGTTCTCGGCCAATCGCTTCTGAGCTTTGATCCTCTCGCTGACAGCCTGAGAGATATCGACAGGCTGCAAAGATGACAGACGTTCAACGGATGTGTCACTCGTGCACCTGGACAAGCAGCTGAGTTCTCAATGCAACTCCACCTGCGGTGGCGGATCAGGAAACACGCTGTCGTCATCTCCCGCCGATGCCTCCGCTGCCCCCGGCAACTCTGCGGCTTTCGAAGTCTCACTGGTGCCTGACGATGAGCTGGCTGCTGATGTCTTTGTCTCGTCTGACGTTTTTTCCACTGGAACCCAGTCTCCATAGGCGTCCAATGTCTTATTTTCCTGCATAGTACACACTGCATTACTGACAACGTAACACTTAAGAAAATAACCCTCATAGGCAAGTGTAAATCTTTCCTTGAGACCTTTTTACGGTGTTGGGATCCAGAAGACACCGGAAACTCTTTTGCCATGCCTGCATCACTTCGGGCCGTGGCTCGCACTGTTGTGTTCTGGAAGGCGAACATGTTAGGGTTACTATGAATCACCTTTTCCCATGAATAAGTCACATAACCACATCACATGGGGTGTAATTGAGACAGTGAATTTGCTTTGAAAGAATATACAATAACAAAAATACATCAAATCTGTGTTTCACGCTGTCACATGGACTTTTTAATTCCACCCACCAGGGATGCTATTTTTATTTCTAGGTAATGAGCAGAATGATTCAAAAACGATTTACTTCTGGGGCGAGGCATGGGCAAAGGAAGTAATTGTTACATTTGGTCTTGCATGATTCCATTTGTGAAATGTGTGTGGATTTTACACTGATGTTGAAGCTGATGGCCTTATGTTCACGCAGAATCAATCCCCCAAATGGTTTCAGGTCGTCCTCTTCGACTGGCACATGAGGCACCGCCACCGGCAGCTCACCTTTGCTGTCCACGATCATCTTGCACTTCTAAAAAACACAAACACACATTGCTGGAATTGGGGGCAACAATGTATCTAATAGTTCAAATAAAACACATTTTAACAGAGTGACAATAGGGAGGATTAAACTCTCACATCCCTGGTTCTCAAACTGGCGTCTGGGGACTTCCTGGAATCCACAAGCGGTAACTTGGGAATCCGCAAAATAATTTGCAATAAATGATGGCGCATCATAATGTATAGTACTACTTTAGCGTCATCTGGTTGAATCTTGGTGGTATTGTTAGGTTTATTTCATTGAAAGTGTTTTTTTTTTTTTTTTTTGGTCTGGGTTTGTCATATACAGTACGTTTGTGAGATCGAGACGACCTCTGTCGGATATTTGCTGCTTGGAAGTATCTACCTCAGGTTAAATGTTTCCAACATGAGGAAACATTATTGCTCTTGCAACATATAACTGGGCACCGTGTCTCTGGCAATGTTCAAAGTGATTGACTTTGTGATTGCATTCCCCCGGGCTGCATTCTTGATATATGGAAAACAAATGTCAGCCACTTTAGTTGCTCAAGTGGTTGGAAAAATTGTTAAATGTAGCAACAAAAACGGCCAAGCTAGCAACACTTGCTGTTTTCGAAAAACTCATTTCTCTCTGTTGGCAGCCGTGTTGTTAGTAGAAGCAATGGGAGTCAGCTAAGGACGACAGATAGCTATTGAACTTAATTTGAATGTATTTGGTTAAAAATGGTTTCTGTGAAAGAGAATATTTAGCTTAAAATGTTTAAAAAAGAATAACAATAATTTCCATGGAATTTTGGGGTGCGCAGGGTAGTAATATGTAATTGTGATTATGAGGGGGTCCTATGAAATATCTGTACTAAAAAAAATGGACAACCCTACTTTATATAACAGAATCAAAACAGAACAGACTATCATTTGCTTATAACCAATTCTACAACTTGTGTTGAGAGAAGAATCTCTAGAATCTGGGCGCTTACATCCGTGAACTCCTTAATGCTGATGCTGTTAGCCTGCTTCGCTACTTTCTTTCTCACTTCCTCCAGTGCGGCATTTATGGTGCTGGTGAGGCTTGCACCGGGAGGTTTGTTGGTTATGGTGGGCAGCGGCAGCAGCGAGGACAAGGTGTTGATGTTGGACAAGGCAGCGGTCATGGTGGCTGTAAGGCAGACACAGGGAATGATGTACTGCTTTTGAAGAGTTAACACGGCTCATCCAATTGACATTCATACCTGCCGTCATGGCAGCATTCATGGCCATGCTTGGAAACGTCAACGGCAGCATCGAGCTTTTCAGGCTGGCGGGGATGGACATGCCCACTTTGGCGCACATAGCAGCTGCATTGGCCTTGGCAATTTCCAGCAGTTGTTCTTTGCCTGAGGGGAACATAAAAGTCACGTTTCCGTTCAGCAGTACAATTCCATTACTGTGAACTTTTTGTGAATATTTTGAGGGCGGAACTGCAAAATCGACCACTTTTAGGTACGCTCCACTGGTGTACCTACCATAGAGGTACAGTCCGTGAGTTCAAGCTTGGGGGTACCCAAAAATATTTTGTCATTGTCATACCATAAAAAATGTACTCCATCCCTACACATGGGGACCAGCACGCCCCCCCCCAAAAAAAAAATTACTCCTCCCTACCTTCGCTCTGGGGTTATTTAAACTCTAATATAATTTGGATGTAACAACATCCCTGGATGAATAAAGTTGTTTTTCTTTATTGAACAAAAGCCACACAAGAATACTGCACTTTTTTTTTTATTTGAGAATAAAGACTTCTTTTACAGAATAGAATGTGGAATATTATGAGAATAAAGCTGTGTTTTCAAAATTTGACTCTCTTCCTTTTAAACTTTTACTTCAATAAACTCAACTTTATTTCTAACAACTCAACTTTAACAACCACAGGTGTAATAAATAAATAAATATATAAATAAATAAATTAAAAAAAAAAAAAATATATATATATATATATATATATATATATATATATATGTATATATATATATATATATATATATATATATGTATATATATATGTATATATATATATATATGTATATATATATATATATATGTATATACACGCATATACAAATAAAACATTATTTTTCGATTCGTAATTTTATCAGGAAAAATGCGACTTTCTCATGGGAGCAGAACTTTTTACCCCGAGAAAATGTTGATGTTTTTGTAAAGACTAAAAAGTTAAAAACATTTTTCTTAAAAAAGTCAAACTTTAGTCTCATAATAATCGCTCACATCATTTGTGAGTCCATTCAAGTCTGGTTTGGCTGCGTCGCACGGTGTGCGGTGGACCTAAGTGGCAACTGCGCGGAGATGAGGTGAAATTCTGACCTAGTTCACTGATTCGTTGAGAGCTGCTAGGGTTAGTGCCATGTTTCCGTGCAGGGGATCTTTTCTTGCGCAGTATGAGCTCAGGCGAGCTACTCGGCTCTCGCTTCCAGCGGTCCCTCTGGCTGTAAGTCTCTCGACGCCTTCCATGTCGCGACCCAGAGCGTGACCTTTGTGACCTCCGGTGTCTGCATAGGCCACATGTAGTATTTTAGTGTTGTTACCACAACAAATCCTCCATAGCAAATGGGAAACCTACCTCGACCGGGATCGCTTCCTCCTTGATGAACCCCTGGATCTTGATCTGGATCTGGATCTGGATCTGGATCTGGACCTGGACCTGGACCTGGACCTGGACCTGGACCTGGACCTGCGAGTCTTACAAGGTGACCGAGATTTCTTCTGCCTCTTAGCTGACTTCTCTTCTTTGTTCCTTGTCGGGGACTTGGATGGCTTATGTCTCTTTTTTGCAGGGGATTTCCTCGCACTGGACAAGATGTGTTCTGACGCCTTCAGCGGCGCGTCGATGGGCTCACCAGTCCGATGAGACTGACTGGATGGATCTGGCACAGACGGAGGTGCAGCACAACCTGCAGCTGGAACTTTAAACCACAATCAAAGAAAAGTTTCAGAATGGCCATAAGAGCAGCGGAGGGGTAAAACCACCACCAAAATCAAGAAACAAGTATTTACAGTATAAAACCCTTATCAGAACACCTCTATTTCAAACATGAGCTTTTTTTTCATTTGTCAAAAATTAACTATACTGAAAACCCCAAAACTATTATAACATGGGTCTACATAGACAGGTAGAGAGACTGGACAGGGCTATGAAAATGTTTTACCTGATTTGTCTTTGCTGGTTTCTATTGTGGTCTCTGCTGGCATGTGATTATGGTCCAAACTCTTCAATTCGATTATGTCTCTTCTTTTAGAACTGGGAGACCGCCGTTGGATGCCTTTTGCAGCATCTTGTTTGGACTCTGTGGATGGGTCCAAACCATCCCTCTTGTCTAAGGGATGTCTGAGGCACATACGGGTAGAGAATATACATATATATCAAGAAAAGGTAGAGTCGGGGCTTTCAATAACTACATTTTCAATGGTTTTAGCATTTTTAGCCGTATTTCATAAGTCCCTCGGTGCACGGTACCTGGATGAGGTGTGGCGAGCCTGTGAACTGGACCGTGACCGAGATCTGGCTTTTCGTTTGCCAGGTCGGGAACTCCACCCCTCTGAGCTGGAATGTGAACCGTGGGAATGTGAACGGGAGCGCCTTTTTCTTTCCTCGTCTGCTTTTGCTCCACTGGCGCTGTCCTGGATTGAGCACAGACTAGTTAGTTATCCTCTTGACCATCAATCACGTTGAATCCCAGCTAAGCATCTTCTTTTTACCTGTTTTGGGATGATATCAGGCAACTCCTCACATGGCCTTGGCAACGAGCTTTGAGCACATTTACTCTTCCTTTTCTTTGCGTCAGAATCACATGAACTTCCTCGTCTCTCGTCCTTATGCCTCTTCTTTTTCTTCTTCTTTTTTCCTGTTTTGTGCTTGTGACTTCTGGAGCTACTGGCATGATCATCTGAAATAAAAAGTCAACACCAAGTGCTAAACTAGTTAAGCTTATGGTTCAGATGGAGAGGATAGAAAACACTTACGTGGCTGGTCATTCTCTGTTGGGGCTCCTTTTCTGCAAAATTAAAAAAGGTAGAACTGAGTTTTAAAAAAAAAAAAACAACACATTTTAAACTCTGGTGTTAATGCGGCAGTAATAGTCAGATACCCTTTGGCCCAGGATTTACTGATTATTAAGTTCAATGTACTGAATTCTACATGGACAATTTTGAACAATTGATTAGCACTGGCTTTTTTACACCACTAGAGAGTTGACTTGTACATCAGTGTTATATCATGTAAGAAGGCAATACAGAATCGCAAAAGTAATTACATGAAATGAGCTGGTGTTGTCGATAATATACAGTAAGCCAATGTGCATCAACTTATGGTCCACAGTTGATGTTGTTCTTTTAATTAAAAACAAAAAAAACCCACATTCATATTGTTTTTTTTAAATGTAAGAAGTCTGATGGCCAGTGAGATTTGATATGTCAGTTTTACCTGGAATGAGAGTTCAATTCTTTGCCAGATTCGGGACTGCTCTCTTTTGCGTCCTTCTCCCGTTTCCGCTTCTTCTTCTTACTTTTGTGTTTTTTGTGCTTCTTATGTTTCTTCTGTGGACTCCTGTCATCACTATGTTTGTCTCTGTTATCCTCTGAAGTCATTTCATTGCATGCAGCCACACTTTGAGGAGCACTGTCAAGACGATTGAATAAATGAAACTATTAGGCAAACTCTAAAACAGACGTGTCAACCTCATTCTTGTCACAGGTCACTTTGTAGTAACAGCTTCCCTCAGAGGGCCACTATGATGGTAAACCAAATGAATGTTTCATCGTCTCATTGTATTATTCCATATCCGTCCATCCATTATCCAAGCCGCTTATCCTCACAAGGGTCGCGGGCGTGCTGGAGCCTATGCCAGCTGTCCAACAAATTGATGGATTACTAGTTTTGAAATCAGATGTGAAGGGTATCAGTGTGTTCTATAATTGTTCAAGTTACTGTAAAAAGGGGAACAAAAAGTTCCTGGAAAATCTCAACATTATTATTTATTGCAGATCATAATTCAAAATGTTGGTACAGATTTTAGCAAGGATCATAGAAGTTGACACATGATTTGCTTTCGCGCGCCAACCAGAGTTGCGCATACCCTTAGAGGTACCTGAGCACATCACAGGGGATACTGCAAAATAGTTTATTTCTAAGATCAATAACCTGTGGCCAAGCAGTACCAAAATCACAACAGCTGTGTGTCAGCTCAAGTGATTCATTAAAGCTAAGATGACGGATGAAAAGGAAGTAAAACTGCTATAGTGGGTCTGTGTATTATTCTTGTTAAGTGTTTTGGTCCTCCAGTATTTTGAGGTAAATGTTATGAGTTATATATAACCGTTTTTTTCTTAATTCTGATTCCTATTTTGCATTTACTGTATGTTGCTTATTTATTTTCAAGGCTGTTTTTTTTATGTATCACTTGAGTTCAAAATAAGACAATACCTAAGAATTAAATGTTCACATTAAGGAAAGGAAATAAAATGATTTTCAATTAAAAATCTGTTGTATTACGTTCTACTTTTGGATCATCATCAACACGTGTGAGGTAGAGTGTACTTATACATGACAAAAGGGTTCGAGGGTACACAAGCCACCAAAGGTTGGGAACCACTGCCCTAAAGGGATCGAATGCACGGGATGCATCAATCATTGCGTGCGTATCAAGATAATCACACTTGTTTTTTTTTTTATCTAGATTGCCATAGCTGTTAATCGAGAAATATCAAGCATCAAACTAAACGCTAAACATGTGATTGCTTTATTAAACTTCTTGAGAGGACCAGAATATTAAAAATAGAACAAACAAACGCAGTCTGATGAAGTGCAGTTCTGAAAGCAGTGTGCAGATATAGATATTTTGAATGACTACAATTTCAGCAATCAAACGTACGGTATGCGTTTTGAAGACAGAGGTGAATTCAGCTTGCCATGCCACACCGTCATTAGTTATATACATACTGTACTGTATACAAGCTATTGCTCCGATATTACATTTTGCTATAAGGATTAGGCAGGATAAACAAACATAAAAATCGTTTAGCGGCCACTTTCAACGTTTTGCTCAAGCCGAACAGTTTTCAGACTTCAGTTTATTTGCGACATGAGTGCAGCTACAATGCATGCAAAACTGAATAGTGACATACGTTTTGTCGATATTCTGGTCTTCAATTTCTCTGATTTTATTTAAAATAAATTCTTGAAAAATTTGCTCTATGTTGGCTGCCATTTTTAAAGTGTGCAGCTTGAGGTCCGACTAGGTACTGGTGCAAAATCAAGGTTCCGGATAATGCTTTGGTTCCTCTCCATATGTTTGTTGTCTGCGTTCCTCGTTTTATATTTTCTTCGGAATAATCAGCAGTGAAAGAGAATATCGGGTTATATCTACTTATTTAACACTGGTATCGGAGTACTGAACTAAAAATATATATTTATTTATTCATTTAAATCGAAGCCATGTGTTGTCTTAGACTGTTTGAATGCTTCAAAAGGTGGAAGACCGTGGACATAAAAAGAAGTGATGCGAGTCATGTGACAATAACATAGCATAGCACAACCAGCAGATGACTGCAATGTCACGAAATGTCAGTGCGAGCTATTCTGATGGCTGACAGAATGCTCGCATTTGCTCTGTCGTCATACTCCTCTAGAGGGCATTGTTGCACCGTATATCGGGATCGGCGTATGACGTCACGCATGAAGACGTCCGTCAATCTATGGCATAGATAGAAGTTGTTGGCCTACATAGTGACGGACAGAACAATTAAGTGTTCTTCCATTAGATGTCCAAAGGGACATCAAACCCGTGTAACCCAATGCATTCACGGCTACCTGGATGGATTATATCAGCGTCATGCTCAATTAAACAGGACCAGGTTTCACACAAGTAGATTTGTGAGTACACAAGACAAGATCAGTATTAATACTTTTTGTGACTTTTGCTCCGTGGTGTGCCGTAAGATATTTCTCATGTAAACCTGGTTCCTTGACTCAAAAAAAAAGGCTGCTAAACACTGCGGTATAATATTCAATTCATTTCTTTTATTGGCTTTTAGGCTCAGCAACAGTGATTCCTAGATCAGAATACAATTCTTAGCACATCATATATGAAGCCAAACCCTGACTAGAAAGGTGGCCCATATATGATTGTTGATGGAAAAGGCGAAACCAGTGAACAACCATGTTGCCACATACCACAGATGAAGAAGGCCTTGCTCGGTCTGTCATACATGGACATTTCTGTAAATGAATGAAACGCAGAACAAGTCTAACAATTACTTGCTTGTTTACAAGAAGAAGAAAAAAAAAATCACTTTCCAGAGCTCTTTTAACATAGAAATGACAACAGGGACAACACTGCGAATATTACATTCTCATTTCACAGCAGTATTAGAATGTAAAGCGGTACACGTTGACTACACATACGCCACACAAAACAGTTACAATATTAAAGATGTGATGTCACACACCCACCATCTTAAATGACCACCATGGAAATCGGATATTTAGTGGTGCACAATATGTAGCTTTCGTATTTTGTTGAAAATGTTTTTCCCCCACCCCCACCCAAACTCGATGCTTGCTTATTAGAATGATGCTGCATTTATGTTGCGTGGGAATCTATTGTCAAGATTACAAGTTTATCTCATGCACGTTAGTAATAGCACATCTAACGAATCCATAAACCAAGCATCCAATCATAATAAGAAGCATGAAAACGAACATAATGTTTTACACACTTAAAAACCTAGTACTCCATCATCCCAATCACTCAAATTGGAGAGCAATTGTTATCGTACAGCTGAACGTCTCAAAACGAAGTTCCGATCGTTCCCCAAAGACACAAATACAGCATCTGATTCTAAGTTGGTCTCCTTGCCAACGGGACAATGCAGCGCCTCAAAGGGTACCTTCCCAAATTCAGAGAGCAGACCTCAGGGAGCACATCTGCGCTCTACGAATGACACCACGAGGATGTTTGAACAGCTGTCACTCAAGTGCTGCTAATTGCTCAACAGTGTGCGTGTAGTCGGGCCGGCGCGTCTGGACGATCTTGGGCCTTGCGGGCTGCGGCATGTTGTCTGAGTCGCTGTCATCCCGAGCCACGCCGTCGCCGAGCTCTTCTTTGCAAACGTGGACGACGACGCTGGGGGTGGTGGGCGTGGCTGTGTGCAGCTCGTATTTGTCGCCTGGAGATAAATGTTGTTATCTTAAGTGTATGTTGATAAAGATCACATCAAAACGAATACAGAATATAATACAATTGCTTCCATCATGGACATCGGATGACCGTTTGTTAGCGAGGAAACGGTCCGCAATCTTATGCGAGAGTTGATCTATGAAGAGTACCATCCATTACAAACACTCAGCCTCAGCAGAGGCCTGTGGGCTACTAAATGCACTGATTAGTACAACGGCAATCAGGGGAGTGCTGACCTCTGCGACAATGAATTAGAGCTAATTCCAAGTCTGTTAAATGCGCTTTCATTGAAACTTTAGCCACCTGGAGTTGCACATTGCTAATTAAAGTAAATGTGCCCGAATTGAAATAGGCTCCATTCTGACGTGGCGCCGCTGTGACCACAGATAATAGGCGAGGTGCTGACAAACGGATTTCAGTGACAACAGACCTGCATGAAGAAAATGGAGGGGGGAAAAAAAAATAATGCGGCGTCCCAGTGTCCCGAGCTCTTAGACGCGAGTAAAATGACGTACCGTGACGTTAGGCATAGCACTACGCTAGGATTAGGGGATGCAGAAATCTGTGTGCAAAATTACATTGGATTTTTTTCTTTTATTAATGTAGTAATAAAGTGTAAAAACTTGACTTCCCAAGTAGCCATTCTGTTCCAATCCCTGCGTGTGCTGCACCTGTTCTGTGTATGTTTGAGAGGCGAAAGGAGTGGCGGGGGGAGTCTTTCATTTACTTACAAGATTTTTAACCAAACTACGCATTTGGTAAAAATATTGCCATTGCCCTGTGGTGGCTTGTAATGTATTTTGTTGAATAATATATTCTTCAGCCAAATTCGTTTAAAACTCCATTTATACTAAATATGCACATGCTGTGTTTTAGTAAAATAACAAGAACCACTTTATAAAGTACTCAGTAAGTGAATTGATGAAAATTGATTGTTTTCTCAGCCCCCCATCCCGACCTGGCAGTAAACGCCACGAATAATAGGTTCCGTGGCCCGTGCCCCGCTTTGTAGAACATGGTTACTGTATGTTGCTTTGCTTTGATGGAATGCCATCCTACTAACAAACTCATTCTCTCCTTCAATATTATACTATGTAGGTGGAGTCAATTACATTTAAAAAAAATAATAATAATAATTTCACAAGACTAAATAAAAGAAAACCATTAGATTGATTGTTTTTGTACAGCATTTTTTCAAACTTGAATCTGATTTATAGTAGAATGTTTTCATACATGAGATAAATCAGTAACTATATGAAGACGGAAAGAATAAGAGATTCATATGTACCTGGTCCTAGTTTGGAAATGGCACATAGCAGGTCATAGTTGACGACAGGCATGGCATCCTGAGACTGCTCCCAGCCCACCGGTGGTGAGGCGGGTGGTGAGATAAGGAACTGCTTCTCTGGCTTTGGTGGCTCAAGTCTAGGACTCCCAATGTGGACAGACTGGAGGGAAAAGAGAACAACCATAAGTCCAGGAAATTTTAATGCACCAAAAACATGAACAAAACTGTCATTTATCGACGTCACCTGAGCAAAGTAGAGGCGCATCTCTTTGCCATGAAAATCACTTTTATGCAGTCGCAGTCTCGCCTCTGCCGCGGCCAGCGCATCACTAAAATTAATCCTGACTCGACGGAAGGACTTGAAGTACTGGAACTGCGCTTCTGGGTCAAAAGTATGGAATAAAGCCTCAAAGCTGGCCTGCAGTGAGAAGGAGGGGGGAGTGCGAGAGATTGTGAGAGACGGGACGGACATACCAACCCACAAATTGATTTAATAATGGTAACTCAGTCATCCTATGTACATTACTGCAGGCCTACAGTACAGTATTTGTAAAAAGTCCCACAGGACACCAAAGACACACCAGGCCAAGTACAGTGTCAATTATCCAATGCCCATCTCACCTTCCTGATCATTTAGATCATTTTACCGCAGCGCTCCCAAACCTTATTTGCTCCACATACTGGTTTCATGAAAATACATATTTTAGCAGAGCGCCTTATTAGAACATCAAACAGATGCAGCTCGGGTTCTGACTACAACAAAGAGATGGGAACGTATTACTCCAGTCCTAAACGCTTTACACTAGCTTCCAATTAGCTGTAGAATAGATTTTAAAAATGTACTACTGGTCTATAGATCATTGAATGGTTTGAGTCCTGAATACATTAATGAAATGCTAATCGAATATAAACGCTGGAGGGCTAGTAGAGCCCAGAGTTCAGAGTAAACATGGTGCGCACACATGGAACAAGCAGCAAACAGAAGTGAGGTCTGTGTTTTGTCTTTGCTTGTGTGAAGCACAGTGGGTTGCCTTGTGTATGAAATGTGCTATAAAAATAAAACTGTTTTGCCTTGCCCTATTAAAAAAAAAATATATATATATATAAAATACACAACTCAACATTACACTGAATTTAATGGTTGTAATAAGTTGGAGCCATGTGTTTGTTTCTGTTCACTAAGCAGGTGCCACCTAAGCATATTTAAAAAAAAAAAAAAAAAAAAAAAAAAACAACAACAAGAACAAAGGCTTGCCATTTAATGCCAGATGCTTTTGCTACATATGCCTAAGCAGTTTTGAGGGCTTCATTGGCTCAATGGCAAGCAAGTCATGACATATTATGCAGAGCGGTGTTAATGCACACGAGCTGACTAGCAGTAAATCTGCACCATAAGTAGGACTGGCCATATTGTTTCTTCAATACAATTTTTTTTATTCTTGAAAGCTGTATGTTAATCTTCTGTTACATCATTTGGCCTTTTTGAAAAAGCACTCTGCACTAGGGATGTCACAACATCGGCAATATTGTGACATTGCGATATTAAAATTGCCACGATATTTTTGTTGTCATGTCACGAAATTAACGGCATTAAATCTGTTTAAAATCCCAAGTTGTTTTCCATTTGTGCATTTTCAGCACCCTCTGGTGGTTGGTTTATTAGTGATGAACTGTTAAGTTTATTAGTGATAACTGATGAAGAGCTGGGCATTCCGCCTAAGTGACGGACCTGTCTGCCTATGCGCCTATGATGGATGCCCATTTTGTGGGTGGTAAAAGTGGATTAATGCACTTTTAAATCCTTGTTGTTGGTGTGCGAAGCAAAAGTTAGTGTCAATACGTCTGCTATTGTTGCTGCTGCTTCTAATTCGTTGGTGGCGGCTTCTTCTTCTTCTTCTTCGTTGTCGTCTTCGTCTTCTCTCTTCTTTGAAGACAGCGACGAAGCTCTGTCACCGGCAGCAATCATGGCAAGTTAACTTTTGATTTCGACATCAACAAGGACCTTTGTAAAATGCAACACTATATTCTACTTGAGGTAAGCTGTTTTAAGACAAACTTTAAAGTGGAAGTCAACCCAAGCATGTTTTTTTTCCAGAATATGTTCTATGCAGGCCCACTAGTCTAAAGGCAGCATTCTGATTAATATTGCATTTGTGGAATATGAGAAATCCACCCGTTTTTAGCTAGCTCAGGGGGCGGCCATTTTGACACTTCTGTCGACTAAAGATGACATCGAAGTTGCTCAGAGGTAACGACCAATCATGGCTCAGCTTCAGAAAACAGGTGAGCCGTGACTGGTCGTCATCTCCTGAGCAACTTCAATGTCATCTTCAGTCGACAGAAGTGACAAAATGGCCGCCCCCTGAGATGGCTAAAAGTGGGTGCATCTTGCTGCGTAACTTATATTCCACAAACGCAATTTGAATGAGAATGCTGTATTCCAACTAGTGGGCCTGCATAAAACACATTCTGGGAAAAAAAATGTTTGGGTTGACTCTTTCGAACATTTTATCTGCATTTAACATTAATTATCAGGCAACTCAAGCCATCTATTCATCATCCTCCCTTTATCCAGGCAGACACAGTCAACAGTGTGTCCTACGCATGCAGCACATGGTTGAACACTGCACTGGAACACATCACTATGGAATTGTCCAGAGCAATCGATGAGGATTTCTAAGTTAAAAATCGCATGAAGAAGGTTAGCAGCAATAAGGTCTTTGACAGAGGAGGTATCAATATTACCCCAAAACGGCTCACAAAAAAGAGGAGTTGTCCCTGGCAATAAATAAAAATGACCATTCCTGTCTAGTACTGCTCGGCAGCATCAAGTTATGACCAGGAAGCAGAGGAGCAGACACTTTGCTTACCTGAGCATCAGGATGATTGAACACTTCCCGACTAGTCAGTGAGGCGACCAGACACAAGTGGTTACACTTGGTGCTCTTGATATGCATGACAGGCCACAGGGCACGCCGAAACCTCCCCAATTTAATTCTTGAATTCAGGGTTGCCGAGACGCTCTTGAAAGGCGGCTGAGGGGGCGATGAAGAGGAATGACAGCGATGGGAAGGTCGGAGAAGCGTTGCCTTGCCCAGGGTGACAGGTGAGTGAGAAGGAATCTGATGCCTCAAAGCAGGAAAACGGAGAGGTTTGAATTTTGGCCCACGCTATTTCCGCTAGCCTCTTCCGTCCTTACACTGCACCACAGTGTTCCAGATCAAGCCGCTGTCTGCTTTATTAATGATCCATCAGCTCTGTGGCAATCTGTAAATTGAAGGAATTTTCCAGGCATCTGGGGGCGGAGAAATGACTCATTTCGTCTCTCGCTCTCAAGATAGCTTCCTCACTCTCTCTCCCTTTTTATTACACCCCTTCTGAAGCATGTTGACGCACTGCCCACAGCTCCTGCCCACTAAGTCTGCGATTCGCTGAGTTCCAACAGACAGAGAAAGAGGGAGGAGTTGGTCTATTTTTTTTTTTCTCTTGACAAATATCATTCAATGGCGACTAATCAGACGGAAGAAGGACGGCGTGCGCATGAAGAGCAAAGTAATGACATCACCTGACATCTGACACATCAACCATTACATTCAAATCTGATAATATAACCCCTTGGCAAGTCAGGTTGGTTTTGCACACGCAAACCCGGGAATGGCATGTGCGAGACATAAATGGGAATGAGTCAGAGAGAGAAAGACAGAGAAACAAAGGGTGAGAGAGAGAGAGAACAGCTGAGAGAGAAAAAAAAAAACAGACGGCAGCTGAACAGCAGCAGAAGAAAAGGAGTGGAAAGAGTAACAAGAGACATGACGGGTAGGAAGAATGCAAACTGGAGGGGCGAGGTACTGCTCATGGAAAGTATGTGGTATGATAACACGCTTTTATGAGGTATTAATAGCAAAAAGCGTGAAGACAATATCGTGCGATATTTATAAGGCTAACAAGTTATGTTAAGCATGTGCATTCGTTAGTATGACTCAGTTACTTTCCATTCATATTCACCCCGTATTTCTGCTGCTGCATTTATCACTGTGGCTTAATGGAAACATAGTATGCAATTTTTCACCATTTAAAACAATTGGTAGGAGTCTTGAAAGCAGAGCTGGGCATTCCGCCTACGTGACGGACCGGTCCGTCTATCCGCCTATAGCAGACGCCCATTTTGTAGGTGATTAACGATAAACGGGAAACTTAGAAAAAATAAATAAATAGTCCGACTAAGCATAGTCAGAAGCCCATTTTTGCCGTATACGTATCTATGTAATCATCTATTTTCAGAGTGAGGCAAGGTTTCTGTAACAATAGTATTGTTAGAGGATAATGGATGGATGGATGGATTGAGTTGTTGTTTGGGGGACACATTTGATTGAGGGAACAGGCGAGAGGAAGTGACGTTTTCCCTATGTTACGAGACAAGGGCCAGACTAAATGCGTCTCCTTTGAATGCGGCGAGGCTTCCGAGGTCCTTAAAGGTACATAAAGCTCCAAAAAGGTCCTGGAAGGTGCTAAAAGGAGACGTATTGGGTCCGGCCGCTTCCATGCCGCAGTGAGTTAGGCTTTCGTCTCAAATATCGCCCAGCCGGGTGAATTGTTAAAATTATTTTTACTTCCAGAAGTTGGTGTTCTTCAAGGGGAATCCCAGAAACAAGGGGCAGCTTGGAGAGAAGAGCAGTCATAGAATAAGAATGTATATATTTTTTGGTGTGTAAAGTGGTCCGAACTGTTTCTAAATGTATACAATTGTGTGCTGTTGCTCTTGTAAACAGTTTACGGACAGTCCTGAAACAGCGGTGACGAAATGTAATTCAACGCGTTAAAAATAACGATGGCGATGTGACGGACTGACTCCTGATGGAATGGTCCGGCCTGAAATATTGACGGACTGATGATAGTGGGCTGGCGGGCCGGCCACTGACGAATGATGGACTGGCAATATTTACTGACACGCCCACCCCTGCACATTATACACGTTTAAAGACTGTGTGACACGTGTATAGACTGAGTACTAGAGATATTATTCACCAATTGAGTTCTCATGGGTTTTTTTTTTGGGTTTTTTTTTTGGTCATGGTTATAAAACGGAATCCAGTGACGTACTTGGCCATCCAGCGTGACTCACCCCTCCCCCACTATGTAAGAACTGCGCGCCTTTGTTTGCCATCGGTGGCTATCTGGCGCAATGGCGAATTACTAAGTTATAATCATGTGGCCCATTTCTACCAGTTAGCTAGCTAGTCATGACTACACCCTCAAAAAAAATGCATGCCACAAATTCACAGAATAGCTTGGCGTCATTAAAAAAAACAAAAGGGATAACTCATTAATGCTCCCTTCCTCGCACCTCTTGAAAGCACTATTACTTTTATTGTTCTTATACATGCGCTAACAACTCTTCCACTTAAGAGTCATGCTGATGAGCAACCCTCATTCTATACCACAACCAAAACAACTTGCACAGTGGAAAATGTTGTAACCTGACAAGTCAGCTGACCCATGAATCCTTTCAGGCATTTTGTAAAAAAGCACCAAGATCGTAGAGAGGAAGAAAGGAACAACTATCTTTTTCCCCTGGAGAAAATGACTCTCAATTTAAAGTACTGGCTTTATGAAACAAAATGCAACGACTGCTCTTGTTACAAAAATGATGCTGTCTCCTGAGAAAAGGACATTCACTTCACTTTTAGCGTTTGAATTTCATCAACCTGACCAACATTCCGGTTCCTGCTCGCTCAAAACATTTCCATCCACGTGTTTGTAAAATTTGAGGAACAGTGAGGCTACTTAGGACTAGGCGGTTTAGATTAGGAAACGTAGAGCTTTTTCCATCTATTCATAACAAACCATTTCTTTCCATTTGATGTGAGCAATGATATGAACAGACAATGTCTTGTATGTACTGTATCCAAGATGTCCCAATTGATTGCGTGCTTAGCAAGCATCCTGCCCGTTTCCACTGACTCAGACTTTCCAGTCTGATTAAGATTGCAAACATCAGCATTTCAAATCGGTCAATGAGAAAATAGTGACCATTTTCAAAACGCTAGACTCTTCCATTTATTCTGTTGATAAAACCGACTAGTAGCTGTTTCCACTTGCTGACTTAATTTCACGCTGACAGTGCAGGTGCAATCTTAATTTGGGGGCTGGACTTTTCAAGACCTTTTTAAGACAATGACGAACCAAATTTAAGACCATCACAAGATAAAAAAAAAAACTCAATGCTGTCAGAAATGTCATTCAAATTTATTGTAGTATTCAAGTAGGTTATGTTAGATGTAATTTGTGCCACTTAGCCACAGGAACAAGTAAAAATTTTGGTATGGAGCTCCAAATACAGGAAGATCTCGTCTTTAGCCATTTGAAGACCAATGTTCAGAATCCTTCAAATAGGTTTAGTTTCTCACAAATGCATAGGGGGCACCGCACATTCTGTTTCATATCAGAACGTAAAGAACAATATATCAAATTTGTGATTCTTGTACAGGATGTGAAAAAGGCAATGTTAGGCTGATGCCTGAAGATGTTTTCTTTCCTGTGGCTCATTGAACTAATCCAAAGTTGTATTTGAGTGCATGCCTGTACACACATAGACCACATCACAACATGACAACATATAACGTACAACAAACATATGAGGTGTGTCAAGAAAGTTCCAGAACTGGTATCACAAAATATAGATTTCGAACCCAAACTACGGGTTTCCCACTTTAATGTTTGCCAGACAATCAACCAGCACATCCACTGAGAGATCCTTCTGCATTGCTTCATTTGCCTGCTCAAAATGCCCCGAGCAACCGACCGTTTCTGGCTCAGAAGAACATTGCCTTGCAGGCGCAACTGCCTACCCAGCCAACCTGGTTCCATGTGACCCCCCCCCCCCTTTCTTAACTTCAAAGGAGATGTGGATCAGGTGATCCCTGAAGAATATTCCCAGGACAGCATGATGGTGTGGCTACTTTGAAGGGAAAAACTTGGTAGTTTGGATTTGAAATACTGTACATCTTTTGTGACGTCAACCCTGGAAATTTTCCGATATACCTCATATACATTTAATCCATTTTATTTTTCGTTTATTGATATTCTATAAACTTTTCCCCCCTGCTGATCAGTCATTCAACTTTTAAGTGCGATCTTGTACAGCCGTTTATGACATAATGCAAATGGTATGTTTTCTTTTTCTTTTCAACAGCATTTGATCTCCCTATTCAACATATGTTCAGCGCAACAGCTTGTCTATGTGCTTCACTTTGCCCTTGTTACAAGATATTATTTAGGCACACAAGTCGTCATGGAAAACCTTGCAATAGAAATTCCACTTAAAAACTTTCCATTCCAACAGCTGGCATTTGTTTTCATCAGGTCCCAATTTGGAAAAATGAGAAACAACAGAAAACACATGAGAAGGATGACGAACATAGGTTAAGGTTACGGTTAGGTGTCAAAATTAATCGATTAAATCAACAGCTATTTTAAAAATAGTGTAATTGTTTAGAGCTCAACTTAAAATTGGCCAAATCTTCTGATTTCAGCCTCTCAACAGTAATTACTCTCTGATTTTTGTAGCCCTTTATGAAAGTAGACTTATTATTTTGAGTGTTTAACCAAAACATGACATTTGCAAACATCTGCATTTACTTTGGAAAACCATAACCGAATCAGTAACCGAATCAGTTTCAAAAAGGTTGGTGAATACATTTTTAAATCACTAAACCAATTATTCCCAACCATTATTGAGCCAAGGCACGTATTTTAAGTTTGAAAAATTTTGCGGCACTATCAAACGAAATTGTCACAAATTGTAGATACAAATGGCAATTACACACTTTCTTTCATATAATAGAAGATCATGTATTTGTTTGGTCTGTCACTATAAGTTGCTTACATAGATAGATGGACATAGATCTAGTATTTGTTATAAATGAATAATTTTCTGACCTATTTAGTGAAATGTAATCATTTCATAACATTTTAAAAACAATCTATTTCACTCTGGCATCTTTTTTTATTTTGGCGGGGTAGGTGGGATGCACGGAGGCGCGATTGAAATAATATACGGACTGACCGATAGATGATTACACTTTGGTCCGGCTTGAAAAATAGACCGATAGACGGATGGTGGATGGGTACCCAGGCTATGGGATGAAACCAAAATTTGAACACTCCTGCTTCACAATTACACCAGAGACTTTGTAACAAAAGCAATTCATGTGACACTGAGGAGTGAAAATGACTAATTGGACCCAATTTCAATATTAACATATTTGCAGAGCAGATGGATTCCACGCCGGTGTTCCAGTTCAACTGGCTTCCACATTAATTGGCTCCCGATTCCAGCTGTGGCCGTTCGGGCATTGCCAGTCCAGTAATTTTGTTTTTCCTGTCTGCAGATTTGTCACAAGCAACAACAAAGCTGTTCAGTTGCATACCGGTTCAATTCTACAATAAACACTTGAAAAAAAACGTCTCGTTTACAACTCACAACTGACTGCAAGAAAGTGTAAACTTAGTAAAAATAAAAATGTAATGGTGGAGAGCGATAATTGAACCCGTGAAAAAAAGGGGGAAAAAGCAGCAGCACCACGACCGGAGCGAATGCTCTACCCGCTGCGCCAGGGGTGCTCAATCCTGGTCCTCAAGAGCCCCTATCGAGCCTGTTTTCAATCCCTCCCTACTTGATACACATGATCACAATCATTATCAGGCTTCTGCAAAGCTTGGTGTTGAGCGGATCATTTAAATCAGGCAGCGGGAGATGGAAAACAGCTGGATAGGGGCTCTTGAGGACCGGGATTGAGCATTACGCCATAAACTGGCATGACTGTTGATGAATGAACATGCCACGTCCTCTTGGAAAACTGCCAATCAAGTAACTGTAAATTCACTTGCATATTCTGATTTAATAAATATGCCTTAGTTGTGCCTTGTACTGATATCACGATGTGACAAGAAATTACACTAATTTGACAATGTGGGGCAACCCACTATATTCGGCACAACACCGAATTTCAAACAATAACGCTAGGCTAATAACCATAGCGGCGTAGCCTATATAGGTTACCATTATTCCAATCTGATAGTCCGTCTCCACTCCATGTCCAGTCGTTTGGGTACAACACCTTCCTCACCTGCGCATCTGGCTCGTACATATATAATCCAGCATACATCATGCCAAAACCTCCTCTTGCTCCAACTCATCAAACACCTGGATCGCCTAAAATGAGTGTAAAATATTGCTTTCCGAGTTGATTTCTAACTGGCTTTGTACACTTTCCATGTTGCGCACTGCCGTCGTTTTCTTGACGTGACGTTTCACTTCTGGGTCGTCGCTCTGCAGGATCTCAATTCGGAAAAACGATTACTTTGTCGAATATGCGAAATAGAAATGATTTTTTTTCATGCTTTATTTTTTGTATGATTTTTAATTACTTGGACTTCATTTTGCATTTTCTGAAATTACTTCACACTTGAGCTTCAAATAATTATTAAACAGCAAAGTGTCATTTCTTCAGTGTTGTCCCATGTTAAGAACTGTGTAATAAAATGTTGACAAAAATGCGAGGGGTGTCTTTGCTGTTGTGAGATACTGTCAATCCTAAACATTCTTTTTGTGCTTGTCCGTTTTCATGAATTGGTGGCCTTTGGCCGAAACCTTGTGGTTCCAAAAATCATCATTTTCAGGAGACCCCCAAAACAGCAGGTTTGTTCAACATTTAACATTGCATCATCAATGAGAGCAAGCAAGCCATTTTAAACACAAAACCCGCTTGTGTGGACTGACCAATAGTATAGATTTTTGTAAAGGCTTTGGCCCACCGGAGCTGAATATATTTGTGTTTGCGTTTATGGGAGTGTGTGCGTGCTTGGGGAATGGATGAATGAAAGGCATTAATATTGTGCAATTTGTAGGTTGCTAAGTCCAGTCCATTGTCTGCCTTACGAGGGATCTGACACATCCAATATGGCGAACGCGCTTACGTATTCCAAAAACACGCCAATCCACTCAGGTCCGGATCTATGTAAATGGGCAAAACACTACGCATTATTGCCACCTACAGGGCGCCAAAAATAACTGCTAGTAGGTTTACGCTTGGAATTTACTCAATCCAGTGAGTTGAGAATCTCAGTGAACACACTCGAAGAAATACATAGATGACAGCAATAAATCGAGGGGTGCAATGGCATCATTTTTCTTCTTACCTTCAGACGTCCGCCGTTAAATAAATCCTCCGGCACTTTGTACGCAACAAGGGCGTTTGGTAAAGCATTAAACTGAACATCCACCGGCGTCGCGTCCTCTTCGCAAACATTCTTCGATTGCTGCATTGCCAGCTGTTTATTTTGTCTAAGTGCTTTCTGGAGACACAGACAGACGGAAGGCAGGTTATAGCGTCGAACACGCCCACTAGCCATTATACTTTCGGTGTAAGCACCTAATATTGCGCTATTATTATTGTTTTTATTATTATTTTACAATCACATCTATGTATAACGCTTCACGCCTTTCAGTACTTCCAACGAATGGTGTCCCGAACGAATGTAAACCTACACCAGCTACTACTCTTATCTTAAAAGCCGCTACAAGACACAGTTCGCAGGATAAACTGACCAGGAAACGTAGAAGACGACGCTAAACGAGCAAAGTCCGTCCCATTCCGTGAAGTGATATTTTACACACTCCGAACGTAAACACGACACAAGTTAAAAGAATGTGCTAATTATCCAGGCCGATCTTGTAGTTGTTTGTTTGTTGAATGACTGTAGAGGATAGAGGAAGTGGCGTCATTCCACACAGCAGCTGATTTCCAGTCTTCTTCTTATGGATTAAATGGCGGTTGGCAAGAAACTGTCAGGCGCTTTACCGTCACCTACTGGCAAGACATAATTATCATAACTGGAAATATAACGTTCTATTACTATCCACATTATAAGGCCCCTTTCTATTTTCCTCGCTTCTCTTTAATAACGTTAAGTCTAATGACCAGTTGTAGTTCTAATCATTCTGTTTTAGGTTAGGTGGTTACGTCTCATGCACGCAGAGCTTGTGTTCATCCCCAACCAGACTGCAACCAAACAACCAGTCACACCACCACTGAGTAGGAACTAAGACCACGTTATCAGGTGAGTGAATCACTACATCAGTGACATATTTTCAAATGTAATTGTGGTGAATTACCAACAATTTCCGTGTCTTTTCAGCAGTGCAGTTTGGTGTGGTGCTTAAACTCAAATTATGCTTGGGTTTAAGCTCCGAGTCATGTGGGGATCAGCCTTGGTTTAATCCTCCAGAGAGAGAGTGTGGGTGTGAGTGGGTGTGCATGTGTTTGTGTGAGAGACAGAGAGAGAGAGAGAGAGAGAGAGAGAGAGAGAGAGAGAGAGAGAGAGAGAGAGCGAGAGAGTGCAGGTCTGATTATGTTTGTTAATGTCTAACTCTGCTTAAGGTGCAGTACGCTTTTTGGTTTTCAACAGGGAAAGACTGACAGCTGCTCCTGCATTTCAATGCCTAAAAAATAGTGGAGGCCTCAAAATTTGGAATTTTTAACACTGACTTGTCCTCCAAAAGGTATTTCATATTGCACCTTGAAACTCTGGACTGAGCAGAATCTTACCGCATCTGGCTGGGAGGTACCTTGATTAAAGTTTTTAGTCTCCTTTTGGAACTACAATTTTAATTGGATTTATTTTTCATTTAATTTGATCTACATCTATTCTTAGTTTTGCGCTTTGTCGTTATAAATCTGGAATATTGTATTCATCTTACAATCGTCGAGAACACTCGGACATTCAGTATTCAGACTCACTTGTGAACCGGAGAAAAAAATTGGTATCTTGGAAATCCATTGTTTCTCTGGAATTCTGAACACTTTAGATACATCTACAATCCAATAAGTTGGCCATTCAGCCCTTTGTACTTTTCCAATGGCTCAGTCAGACCTCTGGCCAAACCCGGACCTATCAAAGTCCACTGTGGTCCACAGCCCTCTCACTTTTTCTTCAGATGCAAATAACCAAAGAGGGGAAAATGATGGGGACAGAGAAGAGGAAGATGAAGAGGTGGAACTTGCTGAAGAGGTGGGGGAGGACATTTTGTTAATGGCTGAGGCAACAGATGGACGAGCTGAAAATGAAAGCGCAGATCAATGTGAAAAGGAAGAAGTGGGAATTCTCTCAATGGCCTTGGCACCAAATGAAATAACAAGAGAAGAAGAGGAAGGTGGGGAAAGACAGGAGGAGTGCGGCGTGGAAGCAGCATATGACTGTCCCAATTTAATGGATGAACAGACTAAGAAAGAGAAAGGACTCCATGAGGAGGCAACGTTAACTGGGAATTTGTGCCACTTCTCAGCAGCAGTGCAACTTGAAGATGACGGCAATGAGGAAGGTAATAAAAAAGAGCAAAATGCTCAGCATATGAAAACTGTTGAGAATACAGAGCTAAGAATGGAAGATGTAAAAGAAGCCCAGACAGCCATTGAGAATTATGTCGAGACCATTGATTGCATTCATGTTTTTGGAAGGGAAAAGGAGCATGTCGGTGGAGAGGAATTGGCAACCGGTGGGATTATCCGGGAAGAAGCACGCTCAAATGACACAGAGACAGTGACTGCTGAAAAACAGAATTACTTAACTATTTTACAAGTTGAGAAAAGCAAACATCATGGAAGCGAAGATGGAAAAAAAGAGGATAAAACGAGTGAAGAAGAGACCAAGAAAGAGAGTAAAATCCAGCATGAGGAGGAGCATTTCATCAGAATTCAAAACTTGAGTCACATTCCAAGAATGGTAGAAGGTGCGAATGGGCAACGCAAAGAAGAAAACAAGGAAAATGGAAAATGGGAGGAAGCAATCGAGAGTAAAGAGATCATCCAGGAAGAGGAAAGGTCTCATGAAACAAACATGGAAACAGAAGTTGTGGTTCATCTTTCAACCCTAGACAAAGATGGAAATAGCAGGCACAAAAATGAAGAGCATGGAGAGCAAGAGGAACTGACCGGGACCGAAGGGAAATTAAAGGGAGAGCAAGGGTCACATGACATAAATGTGGTCATCGAAGGTCTAGCGAGTCACTACACAACGTTGGAAGATGACAAAGATGAAAATGCCACGAGTGAGGAACAAAACACTCACGAGGGAGGGAAAATAAGAGTCGAAGTGATGGAGGAAGAAGAACACCTGACAACACTGACCTTGGCGGAAGCTGCTCACAGCCTTCAAGCCTCAGTTAATGAAGAGGATTCCCGTGAAAATGCAGAAACAATGATTGATGCTACTCACAGTGATCAAACCTCTGCTACAAATCCACAGGATTCCCTTGACGGTGCAGTGGCAACAGAAGAGGCTGCTCACAGTGCTCATGTCTCAGCTACAATATCCCAAGAGAACCCTCAAGGTGAAGATGACAATAAAGCAGAGGCTTCCCATGGGGTTCAAGCCTCGGGTAATGATTCACAGAAGCCCAACGAAGGTTGGCAGATGGAAGATGCCAGGACATCCGCCCATTTAGAGGACCACGTGAAAGATGTCAGCAATGAGTTAGCAATTACGGTCCAAAGTAAAGATGACCCCGGCCAGGCTTCACGCACAAGTGTCGTTATCTTACCTCAGTGTTCTTCCGTTGAACCCGCAGCCATTCAGACCAGCCAATTGATCGACATGGTGAAAGATAGTGAAACTGTCCCAAGTGACACGATGGACAGCTCAACAGAAGAGGGATTGGCTGATAACTTCTTACGGCAGGAGGTCCTAAATATGGAGATGCAGGAGGTGGCGAAGGTCTCAATGTCTGCTTCGGACAAAGAAATCAAACCAAGTCTGGAAACGGAACACCCACCAGATATTGCATTGATATCTTCCTTAGATCAACCAGAGGAGGACATTTGTGTTGAAGGATTTGGGACATCTGAAATAAAGGAGCGAAAAGAAAATACTTCCTTCATGGAAATGGATGAAGATGACCACACGCCAGAGGAGAAAGAGGAGCCGGATAACAACAGTGATCCTGACCGCCGAGTTGACGATATACATTTAATCACCGAGATATACAATCAACAAGATCATATAGAACAGGACGTAGGATCAGAGAAAAAAGTGAAAGTGCCAGTGGAGGAGCCCATGTCAGACGAATCCATAGATGATGTATGCGAGCATGTGCAAGATCAAACTCTGCGGCCACTCAGCAAACAACACGGTGAAAGTGAGGACGTGAAGGAAGAGCTTCATCAAGAAAAGATTGCAGGACCTGTGAGCATTTTAGATTGTGAGAGTGGAAAGTCAGACAAGAGTCAAAACAGAGAACTTGAAGAGCTGGGGAACGTTGAGACGAAAGATGCCATAGATAGCAGGTCAGGAGCACATGAAGATGAGAAAGCAGTTCAAGACGAGTTGGATCTGGATATAAATGGAAGGGTCAAAGAATCAAAACAAGCCACGGAGAATGGGATACTTTGTCCTGAGACACAGTCGATAACGAAGGAAGTGAAACTGTTGTCAACTGGGAAAAAAGATAATGAGTGGATTCAAATGAAGCAAGGAGAAGCAGACGCATCCGTGGAAGGAAAACGGCAGAAAGAGAATCCAGTAAGAACAGACATCAGAGAATCATTAACTGAGCACTTAAATCTACTTGTGAGGGACGCGTGGATGAAGGAGCTCAAGTCAGTCATTAAAGACGAAGTTCTTTCCAAAAAGAAAGACGACCAGGTGAAGAAAAAGAGGGTGGTGCTGCTAGAGGATGGACAGCCATTCATTCCTAATCAAGTGCGGCAGACCGAGAAGCGACCGGAGATGGTTTCACCAAACGTGGTGGATAGTCTTTTGCCACCTATGCAGGAGAATACAACGGCAACACTACATGACCAGGACAATGACATCGCGCTTTACGTCAAGGTAATGAAAAAGCACACTGAAGTCGAGCTAACAAAAGCTACTTTATGCTCATCCTATACAAATAGCAATTACAAATAGGAGTGTATGTCAGTACCATTTTGGAGTTTGACCTCGGGTCATTAGTAGAGTGCTTGTTTATTGCTGACTTTCAATCAGCTGGTCCCATTCACTCAGCCCTGCAACGCAAAGGCTGCAGAGAATCACTCGAACATCTTCTTTATTTATTATTTGGATGGGACAATGCACCTTAACAAAACGCACTAAGCAAAGTTACGTGATTAAAGTTTCTACTAGGGCTACTAAAGGGCTACTTTCTGTCCTTAGTCCCCGAAACATAAAAACATTGAACATGTTGTCAATTGCCCATTAAATACAAAAGTCACTAAAAGCGACATGATTACTTCTCATGTCGGCACTAGCACATTAAATACAAAAGTAACAAAAACAAGTGCACGATGATATGATTAGTTTTTGTGTTTTTGGCTAGTTAAACGAAAGAGCCATTTTGTTTAGCTTACATTTAAAACGTGATGATGGTGGGGCTTTCTCTTATTGTAACCCAAAGGCTGTTCCGTATTGAACAGCCTTTTATAGACACTGCATTTTGTCCTAAAGTAGTGCGTTTATGGTTTCTCTTGTAATCGTATCTGCAGCCTGATCTGGTGTTACAAACTCTATAGGTCTTTTTGTGGATGAATTCCTTGACCGGAAGGTGAAAAACTCTATGCAAACCTCCATGAAGGAACTTTTATAAGTTTTCAAGTTATCACAATTAAAAAGTGCTTCTCTCGCACTTTACAGTGGTGATTCGATAATGCTCTTACCATGAGCCTTGATGGCTTGATCATAGAGCTGTGTTCTAGGGGTTTCACAACTGTGGCACCTGCAAAAGCAACGAAACAGTATTCCAAGTGGGAGAAAGTTAAACAGTGGAGATATATTTTTGCCATATCAGCTACTAAGAAAGGATGTATTCGTTTAAAATTGTGTACGTTCAAAGTAATCGTGTTCCAGATTTATGAACTGCTTCTGACTGCTTATGGATTAACTTGTATGTGGAGACCATCCGTGTTCTATTGGCACAAAAAGTTTAAGGGTGGCAGAGAAAGGCGATGAGATGTGTCGGAAGGGGAGGGAAATCAGAACACAGTGGGGAAAATTCATATTATTATGGATAAGGACTGTCGAGTGTCAATAAAAACAATAAGTGTACAGTTTGAAGTCAGTGTGGGAACAGCGCACACAATTATTCAAGACGACTTGAACATGCAGAAAATTTGCACTAAGTTTGTCCCAAGGCAAACGGCCGGCGCTCTTCCAATCGTGTCTGTGGCATTTCCACCAGGACAATGCACCAGACCACAAGTCCATCCGTGTTTCCAACTATTTGACCGAGATGGATATCAAGACAGTTCCTCACCCTCCCTACAGTCCAGACATTGCTCCCTCTGACTTTTGTTTGTTCACCAAGCTCAAGGAAAACCTCAGAGGCCGTTGTTTTGAGACCATTGAGGAGATCTCATGACTGAGGCTGTGACAAGGGTCGTGGACATGTTCACACCAAGGACTTCCAGGGGGCCTTTCAGAAGTTGCTGGAATTATAAAACAAGTGCATTGCAGCTGGAGGGTAGTGATTTGAAGGGGGCTAGAGTTTAGTGCTTGTCCGAGGGAAAAAAGTGTCCCCGTGAAAAAAGTCTCAAAACCTATTGAAGGAACCTCATACACATATACATATACACGCATAGTGTACTGGGAAGAAAGAAAAAAAAAACATGCTACGTTGTTCTTTAAGAGCTAGCTAGCTTGACCTTTATGCTATTAAAACATGCTTTGCTAACATTGTGAACTGAATCAAAACAAATGCTCAATTAGCCAATGACAACAGCTGAAAAAAATACACCTTGTACAGTATGTGTTGCGTCAGATGAGACAGAGAATTGTTAAACGCCAGAAATTCATGATTTTTAAATCAACCCTAAATATCCCCAAGATCTCAATGAGTCAAGGACCCAACTGTAGTTGACTTTACCTCTCCTCCATTTACCTCTTTTCTGGTTGTGTTATCTACAGCAGTTGAAAAAAAGTAATGAACCCAAGCAATCAATGCAGATAGGAGTGCTTCTCGGATGTTTTGAGTTTTCTCAAAACTGCCTCTGTGGTGCTTCAGTGGAGGGATCAATGCAGGACTTCAAAAAATGGAAACTGAGGCACTAAAAGTATTTTGGATTAAAAAGCCTTTATTTTAACATGGCCAGTTGGAGATAATGACTACGCGTTTCAGCCTTGGTAGGCTTTCTTCAGGGCAAGCTTTTTTAAAGTAATGAACCCATTTTGACAAACTAATGAGTAAAAAAAAAGCACAGATGTGTTCAAATATAACTTTTATGCTATCAAAACATGTTCCCATAGCTTTGCTAACATGTGAAAAGTCAAGTTAAAGGACATATTGGCTACCTTGCACAACCTGTATTTAAAAAAAAAAAAATCGACGAGTAGCAAAGTATTCATCCTTAATTATTTTCCACCATTGCCAGTAGGAAGTTTTAATACCTTGAAAAAATTTAATACTGTATGTGAGAGCTGCTTGTCTGACATTTAAACAAAAACTGCCTTTGTCAGGGAACTTGCTGGCTGACTGAATCAATTCAAACTCCCCTGCTGTTGGTTAGCATCCAAGGTGATGTCTGAACCTGGTTCTTCAAAGTGATCAAATACATAATTATGCTCTATTGGTTTTGCGCATATCAGTGGAATCCAAGTTGAGGGCAATTATTTGTAGTGTAGGAATGTTATACTGCTGGAGTTAGAAGGCTAATCTCCGCATTCTCACTGTGTAAGCTGATTAGCCTGCCGTTTGCTGTTCAGACTTGTTGGGCACGGTAGTCCTGGAAGCAGCACATGCACTCACTGAACACCACCACACATCCATCACCTTTACATGATATTTCATTCTTACACTTTAGAAGTGTTTAAATTCCAACTGGCAGTGTGTGAGTTTATCGCCTGCAACAGAAAAGTCAAAGGTCACGATTAAGTATTCACACTATATGGGGTGACAGAGACACGATTTGAATGGTCAGACTCTACGTTTGCTGTTCCACTTCGATACCGCAGATGTGGCAAAAGTAGCCGCACTCTAAACTTAAGTAAAAGTACGGATAGTGCTTATGTAAAAAAATGACTGGTAGGAGAAGTACCAATTGAACTCCTGCAGTATTAAAAAATGCACTGAAATCCAAAAGTGAAACTCTTTTTTTTTTTTCTTTCCTGTCAGCTATATACAATACCTTTTTTGAAAACGTGGCACAAGAGAAATTTCTCCACACAAAATAATCCCCCCCCCCCCCTTTTAATAAATGACACAGTGCTCATACGCTCATACTGAGAAGAAAAAAATTCTGTTAAGTGCCAGCTAGTGTTGGTCCAACTTTTATGCTATCAAAACATGTTCCCATAGCTTTGCTAACACTTTGAAGTGACTAATAAAAAGGCTAAATTAGCTATGTTAAATTAGCTAATGATAACAGTAGGAAAACTCCGAATAACTTTTTTTTTTGGATTGGATAGAGCATTTTTTACCCCCGGAAGGTTAGGGTGATTTTTAGGCTGTCGCAAGACAAAACACATTCATCACAAATCATACTTGTAGCCGATAACATACAAGGGGGAATTTGCAGTTCTCTAACGGTTAGCAATAGTTGAATGTAGCCTGATTTCACTCCTCCCTCTGCTCTTTGAAGTCCCTGACAAAGCCACGCCCCTCACTAACGTGAACGAGCCGCGCGTTTTGGCTTTTGATCTGACCTGAGACTGACAAATTTTCGGCTGTTTTCCGGTGTCTATTGTATATAATGTTTTGTGTTAAATTATTAAAATTACTTGTTGTATTATGGCTATTTTGTTGTTGTATGTAAAGTGCTTTGTTACAGCTGTAGCCGTTGTGAAATGCGCCATATAAATCAAATTGTATTGTACTGTATTGTATTATATTTTAAGAATGTGCACCGTAAACAAGACGATCGTCGCCACGGCTCACAGATCTTTGCCCATAACGTAGCGGCAAACTTTACATCCTCTGCAAGTGGGGATATTGTTGCAGTCCCTTAATAATAATAATGTTCTTTGCACGCATCGATCTCCTGCATAGACTTGAGCAAGCCCGTTATGTTTACACCGTGTAGACCGCGCGCCTCACCTGCACTGAATTTAAAGGGAATAAAAAGTGACCAGGAATCAAGTTGGCTGTGTTCAGTCCCACAACGGCGCAAACACCCATTACTAACTGCGCTTGTATACGAAAATGCCAAAAGAAAGTAAAGTCCACCCGGACTGCACTTTGCGCTATAGACGTGCGCAGGGCGTGAAAATAGGGCTCTAAATGTTACCTGTTTGATGTTATACTTCTGGAATGAAAAATAAATTAAAAATCCTAAAGAGGTGACTTACCGAACCCCTCAAGGCTGCATGCACGGACAACACACCTTGGTTATGCCTTTTGTCATTACTGTCTCTTAAAAGGTTATTTTTGCCAAGGCACGGTGTGTTTTAAAATAATTATTAAAAATGAAATTAGACACATAAGATGGGGCCAGAGAGGGATGAGTTTTCCAAAGACCATTTCAATAATATTCTCCTGATACAGGAAGTTTTAACATATATGGCAAAAAGTTGTTGTTTTTTAAAACTACAAAGCCCCTCTTTAAACATTTGTAACATCACCATGAATATCTTGAATATCTTGCTTTTGGAAATCTTTGTCATTATGCTCCCTGGTCTATGTTTGTCCATGTTGCTGCTGTCCCGGTTTTTTCTGCCTTCCCTTTAATTTATTTCTCTATTTACGTCTATTTTTTATGTTGCGTTGTCACCTGTGGCTGTTGAAAAAGCAACAAGTCTATTTTGCCAAAGTAAGGAATGCTTGTAGAAAGTTTGTTTTCCTATATAGGTAGTCAAAAGTCATGTGGAAAATACAAAAAATACTCAAGTATTATGTGCAAACTATTTTCAGACTTCATTACTCCCTACCACCGAATAACCTTTTTTTTTTTACCTCAGCTACCTTTGTCATTTTGGTCAAATATCATTCACAGGAAATTCTTGTTGTTGCTTATCTATGCTGTTTGTTCAACTAACAGATTTCTTCAATTGTGTGCGCGTGCGTGTGTGTAGGCGGGCAGCGATGGGGAGAGCATTGGCAACTGTCCCTTCTCTCAGCGACTTTTTATGATCCTCTGGCTCAAAGGGGTCATCTTCAATGTCACCACCGTTGACCTCAAGAGGTAATTATTACTGTTACAAACGTACAATGTGTAGAGGAAATGTGTATATTTTTGTTTGAATCCGGAGTAGCCTAAAACATAAAACACAAGTCAGACTTTCACCTCGACTAAATTAGAAACACTACAAATCGAAATTAAATTGGATATCCGAACAACAAATGAGCAAAAGCTGACAACGGCGTATTCCAATGTACAAACACATTTTAATTAATTTAATTTTCCAAACTTTTTTCATGTCTGACCCGGCCCCTGTCGTCTTCTCTTTTTTGTGCTGTCAGAAAACCTGCCGATTTACAAGACCTCGCTCCAGGCACCAACCCTCCATTTATGACCTTTAACGGAGAGGTCAAGGTTGACGTCAACAAGATAGAAGAGTTCTTGGAGGAGAAACTGGCCCCGCCGCGGTACACAAACTCGAGCGCACTCCACTGTAAATAAGCGGAAGTGGCAAAAGTATTCACAATCTGTCCTTAAGTGGAAGTGCGGATGCTGGTTTAAAAAAGGCGATTTGCTGTTTGAAATATAACCAAGAATGTTTTGTCCAAAAGTCTCATGGGATTCCAGACTTCTGGTTAAAATGTTGCCATGTCTGTGGATTCTGCAGGTACACAACCTTTCAATTTTGGTAAAATACCAGTACAGTATTCGCTACAGAAAAACACGGTTTCTTCACTGAATCAGAAATCAAGTCTGATTATCCCAAACTTTTAAATAATTATGTATACGCTTACTCACAAAAATGTGGACATAACATTTCAGGATGAACATAAAAATGCACTAACTTTTACAGGTAAATTTCATTTGACCTTCTCTAAACTTTGGAGTGCAACATGTCCAACTTTTTCCATCAGCTGGACGTGTGCATTCAAAAAGTTATAAAAGGTCAACTTCAGTTAACCCGGAGAGGTTTTGTGCGTTTTAGGTCCATCCCGAAACTTCACCCGAAAGCCTAAAATTGCCAACTTTTTGTGAGCTGTGTCCGTACACTCCATGGTGTGTTTTCATGGAAACACATGAAATTGCTTATCAAACTTTTGAACAACAGTGCTTGTTCTCAGGCTTTATTCTGTTCCACGTTGTTTTGGTGTCACCAGCTACCCAAGACTGTCACCGAAACATCCGGAGGCCAACACAGCCGGCATCGATGTCTTTGCCAAGTTCTCGGCTTATATCAAGAACCCGAGGAAAGAAACCAATGACGGTAGGACACGGAGAGGTTCAACCATTTTTCTTGCGAAGCTACATTATGCATAATGTTCTTATTGAACGCATGTTCCGGTCGATTTTCACTTTTTTAAATGAACTAAATTCTCCACTGCTTATTACATTACTTTGAAACTTGGGCTGGTTTGAATTTGTGACCGACTGGAGTCCTAATAAATCTGTTCTTCACTGTGAACTATTCACCCATCCGTACCACTTATCCTCACTTGGGTCGCGGGCGTGCTGGAGCTGACTTTGGGCAAGAGACAGGTTACACCCCGAACTGGTCACCGGTTAATCACAGGGCTCACGTAGACAACCGTTTATGCTCACATTCACATTTGCAGACAATTTGGAGTCTTCAATTGACTAGTTTTATGTGATTCTCCCCCCAACCCCCCCCCCCCCCCATCTTATTTCCGTGATGACGTCGATGGTCGGTAACGACATTCTCTAGCTTGCTTCTCCGATCATTTCTGTGGCAATGGAAATGACGTGGGCTAGTACGTGAATCCTTAGGGTGCAGTTGTCACTCAAACTCAAGACGCAGGGGGTTTAGATATGGCCCGCCAAAGTTACTGAGTGAATGTCTTCGTTCTCACCCGCATGTTCAGCCTTAGAGAAAGCACTGATGAAGTCTCTTCGGCATCTTGACGACTTCCTGCGGACTCCCCTACCAGCTGAGATTGATGGCGATGCCTCGGGAGATGTCCCCGAGTCCACTCGGAGCTTCCTGGACGGACCGGAGCTCACCCTGGCTGACTGCAACCTGCTTCCCAAATTACACATCCTGAAGGTCCGCCGCCCGTCACTGCGCATTGGTCATCTGCAATGGTTTTCGACTTGAATTTTTTCCTTTCTCCTTTCCAGGTGGTAGCCAAGAAATATCGTGGATTTGAGATCCCCGCAGAGATGTCAGGCGTTTGGCGGTACTTGAACTGTGCCTATCAGAGAGAGGAATTCAACAGCACCTGCCCAGCTGAGAAGGAAATTGAGTTTGCCTATGCTGATGTTGTTAAAAAAGTTAAATAAGGTCGAGTCATTCAGTAATCTAGATCACAGGTGGCCACGTACAGCACAATTCATTAACTCGGCCCACAGCGTATTTATGTGATCGATAATCTTTTGTTGCACTAAGTTAGCCGTCCCCCCCCCACAAATTGGTTAATTACATTTATTGTGTTTTTAATTGATTTTTCAAAAATTCATTTATTTAATAATATTTTTGTTGTAGATAATTAAATTAAAAAGCGTCGTAAAATTATGTTTTTTAATCATGTATTTGTTAAAGAAGAAAGAAAGAAGGAAATAATATTAATGAGAATTAATTATTTTATTATTAAACAACTTTACAACTTTAAACAATGCCATTCTTGAACTTAATTACATAGGTGTTTAACTGATTAGAATTATATTGTAAATAACTGGAATGAATTATTTGATTAAGAATGAACAATTTCACGTACAATTTTTAAAAAAACGTACCCGTTCTAAATATATTATCTTAAACAATTGCTCGATAATTCATATTCAATTACTGAGAAATTAGCCTTAAGAACTGACGTAAGAATGTATTATTTTACTTAGAAAATAAACTATTACATCTTTACACACATATATGTTTACTTTTATATATATATATATTTTTTATTAACCTCATATACAACTGACCTGGCCTTTCTGTGAGTTTTCAAAATCAAACGTGGCCGTTGAGCACTATAGTTTGTTCACTCCTGATCTAGATGAAAAAAGGTGACAAACAAGGACGCTGCCAATGTAGACTTGATCACTCACGTCATCTCAATCCTAAAAGTCACAGACTACCCGGGTCTGACTTTGACCTTCATTGTACATGCAGGTCCCTTTTATTTTTATTTTCATTCAGATAATAGCTCAGCCAGTTCACTGGAAAAACAAGCATTATTGTGTATTTCGTAGTGTACGTTTTTTTTTTATGTTTGAAAGTTAGACCAAAAGAGCAAATATAAAACATAATTTAAAATGCCTGTTTTACATGATAAGTCACATTTGCATTGTTTTTGTTACACCACTATTTTAGTGCTGTATTAGCTTTTATAAATCATAATTATTGTGTTAGAATTACAATCGGTTGAGCGTTTTGCACTGACAATTTATTCAGAAACTTCTATTATTAATGATTGGATTAATTGTTTATCTGAGTATGACCACTCCAAAAAATATGGAAAGTGTCAAATCCTTAATAAAGTCACCTTATTATGCTCATGTTAGTGACCTTAAATTTCATTTGTTTGGGTTCATCAACTCAAATCCTATCACAGTTGCCTCATCGCAATCAGAGTCAATCAAAGGTGAGAGTTATCTGAAACTGAAACTGAAACTGAAACGTGTTCTTTGTCCACAAAATGAAAAGCAGCACAGGTGCAACGTTGAAGTGGTACTATTTTCAAACGACTTTCAGACTATAACTTCTGTGTTCCTCATTTCCGGGTAGGCGCTGGAAGCTGTGGCGAGTCACAACAACGCAGTCTCCACATCCGGGGGTGTCAGTTCAAAGCACTGCTATTGTAGTCACAGATTGAACTTGTTCTGCTTGTGCGGACAACCTCCAACAGGGCAACAAGTTCCCAAGCCATGCAAGCCATTTTTTAATGCATTGGTGGCTTATGATCGCTTAGAAAAGGTCTGGAAAAAAAACAAACATTCCAATACAGGATCGTGGGAAGTTTTGGATCAACCCACCCATTAGAAGCTGGATATTACCGGTAGCCTGTTTTACTCCTGTTTCTCTTCTGTCACACCTTCTTCTTGCTCAGGGAGGGGGCAAGGTGGCGATGAGCGAAGTGAGGCTGTATCTGTTACTGTGGAGGATTCTGTCCTGACTGACCAGGGCAGGACCCAAATAAGACCACTTCGTTTTAGTTTTGTTCCTGTTGTGTCTAAGGCTGTTTAGACTAACACCGAATACCAGTTAAGTATCAGATCAAATGACTTTTCTTTCCCACTCTGTATCCACTGCTGCCTGGTCATCGTGGATGAGGAAACCATTTCATCTGTGTTACCCTCTTAAGGTTTCTTGCCCCTGCCCCACCACCCCCAAATGGGCTTTCTGGGAGTTTTCCCCTTGCCCAGATGGGGAATTTAGGGGAAGTGGACTGTGGGTCTGTGAGGCCCTTTGAGACACTTTGGTGATTAAGAGCTCTATAAATACATTTGAATTGGCTAATATGACATATTATATCTTACAGTGAATCCCTGCATAATCGCAGTTTGACACGCAATTTAGGAGCAAGAAAAACCTGCCCTTTATTCACAGAATTACTTTTTTTTTTCACCTACAGCACAGTATTTTCTGTTTTTCTGCTCCGCCAAAGTAATAACGGCATTTCTTTGGCGATATGTAGTGGCATATTGGAGTCAAACCAATTTGAACCAAGTCAAAATTGGTTCTTTGCCACCCTCTTGTGGCTTCGACAGGCAATTACAAACCTTTTGCGTGGGGCGTAAATTGTGGATTTTCGCTATTTGTGTTCCTGTAAATGCAGCTATTAAACGCATTGAAAGCAAAATTTTATTGTCATCAGTTAAAAACATTGCATGTCATGAAAGGCTGTTGTCAGTTGAATCTGTGTTGGAGTCTTTTATGACAAAAAAAAAAAAACAGTAAACAGGGGTTCTATAATCATACTGATATTAACTGGAGCTTTCTTCTAAATGCTTGAGTCTCTTCCTCAGATGCTCAGAGATGTCATTGAGAGGATTTCTTTTGCTGCTGAGGATTTTCACTGCCTCACCAAACCTACTGATTTCTGACTCCCTGTAAGTGAGAACATTAAAAATACAAATAAGCACATTTCATTTGCGGTAATGAGAATGAATAAAACAAAAAGTGGCTTACAAGAGTTTGCGTTTCTGTAGGGGCCTCATCTGACTGAAATCGGTTACTGCACATTTCTTGACTGGCCTGGGGGAGGAGAGGGGGAGTGGCGAGTTGGTTACAAATATTACTGTGTAAAAACAAGCATAATTAAAGAAACATGTATCGTGACCATTTTCAACCCTCAAATCTCACATGTTGAACTTGTGTGTGTTGTGCCTGTTGTAGACACCTGGCCTGCAAAAACGATACATGACTGTACGTGAATTTTAGGACAACTTACACTGTGCTTTTCCGGCGAGCTGTAGCTGCCATGCGGGTTGTACCAGCTGGAGCGATGAGCTCGGACAGCTCAGGCAGGGCTTCCGCAAGCACACTCATGTCTCCCACTACCGGAGTGGCCTGCCGTCGGGCCTGTGCCGCTTGGCGCTCCTTTGTCAGCTTGATGATACTTATCTCTGTGGAGGAAACCAAATACAGTGAGGAGGCAGGTAAAGTCCAAGGCGCCATGGTTTTGGTGACTTTCCATAGCATTTTCAATGTCACAAGTTTTAAAGGATACATATTATGAGAGGGTGGCACTGTGGACGACTGGTTAGCACATCCGCCTCACACTGCAGAGGTCGTGGGTTCGATTCCCAGCTCCGGCCTCCCTGTGTGGAGTTTGCATGCTCTCCCCGTGCCTGCGTGGGTTTCCTCCCACATTCCCAAAAAACATGCATGGTAAGTTGATTGGACTCTCTAAATTGCCCCTAGGTGTGATTGTGAGTGTGGATGTTCTGGGATAGGCTCCAGCACGCCCGCGGCCCTTGTGAGGAGAAGCAGTTTGGATAATGGACGGATGGACATATTATGAGAAATGTACACAACCAGTCAAAGGTTTCATTCCATTTATAAAAGATGGACATTACTGTGGCTGTTGGGACCCTCCTGCCGCTTTTTTTTTTTTTTTTTGGTCATGTCAAATTATGTCCAGATAATTCAACTTACCAGAGGTAGGCTTCAATAAAGTTGGACAAACTATCATTGTGACATGTTAGGAATCTTCAATAAATAGTTTTGGTACATGACAGCATATGCTTGATTCTCAGAATTAAAGAACACAAATATAAAAATTTCTTTGGAACACCCGATGTGATGAACAATAAATTAACTTACTATTTAGCCATCGTTCTCTCCTTTCCTTCATCTTTTCTTTCTTTGACTTGACTTTCTTTGCTTCAGAAGTACCTTTACAAACATACACGTGCACACGCACACACAGGGAAGAGCTTGCGTGCTTAAGATGACATAAGGCAAGATAATGTATTAAATATGACAAAGATGTTGGCAAAGCCTACCTATCGTGGCAGGTATGGGGGCAACTGGAGGGTCTTTGAATGTTAATGTTTGCTTCAGGGCCTCCGGAGCAATTTCTGTACCTGAAAATATCCCCGCAGGGGCAGACGTTTGGTTTTGGGCCTGCAGAATTAAGCATAAGAATTAGAGGTGGTGCGATATTAATTTGGCAATCAATTATTCAGTGGCTATGACAATTGACTATGTTCATGCAAGATTTGTTTTAAATCTAAAGATTAAATGGCTATATACTTAAAAGTTGGATTGTATAAAAAAAAAAAAAATCTATAAGATATTGCATATTTGTCCCCAAAATCACATTTTTAATACATATGATATGCCAATAAAACCTTTGTATTTTACGCAAACCATGAAACCATATTTTTCCTTAGTAGATAGATACTACTAGAATTAAGAGTTAATATTGAAACCTTTTACAGCTCTGGAAAGGTTTGAGGAATGTTTCAATGTTGAGGGAGGAAATAAAGTGAGTAATTACTGCCACTCACTCCATTTGATTTAAAACATTCCATATGAATAGCTACAGTATATAAACATGCCACAAACTATGATCCCCAAAATTTACAAAATACAATTCCAAATTTAGTTTACAACACTGCCGATAAAAGTAAATGGCTTACAGATAATTTGCTTGATAAATAAATAAATGCCGGCAGTGTGTATGGTGCACATGCAGCAAAAATCACAAATATGAATACAAGAGACGAGGTATGCGGTTATTCCCGGTTCCTACCCTTGTTGTGATTATACGTCCTTTTGTGCAACCGTATGCAGCACAACGTGCAGGCAGTTCTTGTATTTGTATAATATTCAATAAAAAAATAGGATAAAATAAAAAAAAAAAACGTGCAGGCAGTTTTTGTTATTTTGGTTTTCGTGCCATCCACGAACATTGAATGCTCCGAAACTGTGCCAAGATTACTTTTGCAGCACCACATTAAGGCAGCTCAAAGGGTCGTGTCGTATCTACCTGCAGCTTCCACTAACAATTCTGGCTCAACGCAGCTTTGTCCGTATCAAAGGACATTTTAGAAAGCACACATATACGTCACGGGAAAATTCTCTAACTACAGTATGCTAAACAGTATATAGTACTGCTGTGCATGTGTATACACTGGATGCATGTATATATACATACACAAACATTGTCGTTTTGTGTTTGTTTTTGTCGTTTTTTGCTGTGAATTGAAAGGGAAAAAAAGATCTATGCCCTTTATTATTAATATTATTTTGATTAATATCTCCAGTGTGGGGTTGCTGGTTATGGTGGGGGGTTCCAGTTCTCTTGCTCATGGGCACCCAAACTACCATCTATCAAACTTCCACCAACGTCCACAGTGGGATTTTAAACTATGGTCCTTTGGATCAAGGATGGTACTATTATTGTAGTTTGATTGAATGAAAATGAGAGAATTCTTTCGTTGTCGTTGTTGTTCCCAGGTAGCCTTCTGCGGTCGGACCAAATGTTCTTCTTCTTAAAATGTGTTTTGGAATAAGAGTTAGGTAGCAAAGTACAAGAGGCGTTATTCAGTCGTTACTCACTTGTATCTTCCCTGTAACTTTGGGAGAGCCACTTTCCACATGTGATTGACTTGGCTGGTGCATTTGGAAGGCGAAAGGCTCGTCCGAACCGTTGGACGAAGCACGGCCCGGCGGCCACGTCAGCTTCACAGCTTTCTGGTGCAGCTTCTGCCGGACGTTCTTAATTTTTCCAACCATTTTTTCGGCAAGTCAAGCTAGTTTTGTAATATTCTGAAAACAAGTGTATTCACAAGCTCGCCCTCGGCGTTTGGTTTCTTTTGGTGAACGTCTTCTTTGTCCACCACGGTCTCTGAGTCAGGCTTATGGACCACTTAGCGCCACCCTGTGTTCTGGAGTCAAAATACCCAAATGCCATTCACTGCACCGCGCTGTACTCTGAAATTTGATGACTCTTCCGAAAGAGATTCAAACTACTGTTCACAAAAATGAATATATTTGAAAAATGTAATTCCTTTGCAAAGGTGCAACCAAAGTCTGTGTACAATGAGGCTTTTCCAGCTAATTTTGACCCTGGTCTACACAAACAATATCAACAATATTTACCAGTGTGTGTTAAACCACGGAAATTGTGGCTGTGGTGGGAATCTTGAAATTGATAAATTGTACATCCCATGAATGTGTGAATTTTTATAGGACAGTGGTATCCCGCAATTTGATATAGACGACATTCGGTGGAATTCCTGTACCTGGGCTGGAAAATGGTCTCTTCAAGTGTAAATATATAATTATTAAAAAGTTTATAATATCCATACATTATCTATACCGCTTATCCTCACACGGGCGTGCTGGAGCCAGCTGTCCCAGCTGTCTTCGGGCAGTAGGCGGGGTACACCCCAAATTGTTTGCCAGCCAATCGCAGGGCACACAGAGAGAAACAAACATCTGCACTCACAACCACACAGGGAGGCCAGAGCCGGGATCGAACCCGCGAGCTCTGAACTGTGAGGCGGACATGCTAACCAGTCGACCACCGTGTTACCAGTTTATAATACGTATAGGCCTATGTGTAATTTCTATGAATGTTTTAAAGTCACCGTTTACCCGTTACCTACGTATTTAAGTTTAGCTGTCATACTTAGCAACCTTGTGCGCATGCGCGCATATCGTGCAGGATCCGCAAATAGTCCAAATTATGGATCTAGCTCAATCGACTGGAAGGCCGAGCCCGAGTTTTACTTTACTACTATTTTACTGAAGTTTTAATATAATTTTAAAACAGCAAAATTGCCAAAACACAACCCGTGCCCGCCGCCATGCTCACTGACGCAGGGGCATACGTTGATGGCGTCACCTGAAGAAGTTGTATTGTTTGCTTTATGGCACAAGACCACACCAGATATAAGGAGTGCGATGTTACGCCCCCACCACCACCACCACTCACCCCACACACCGCAAGTTTTAGACAACTAGTCGTTGTCCAGCAAATCTTTATTTTCCACAAAAAAAATTGTGGACAGCATCACGTAATTGCATGTGGTTCATATGCAAGGCTTCTGAAAAAACAAGTTCAAGAAAAAAATGGATACAGGTAATATAATGGTGATGACCTCAACACACTGATTCAAGCCAACCCCCGTCCCCCCGCCCCATCAAAAAAACTAAAAAAGGGAAAAAAACAACAATATGGCATTGTAATATCAGAGGGGAAGGGGTGGATATTGCAGAGCCAACACATTTTTCTTCTATTGGGCAGCCACAATGTCCTGACCTGTGTAACAGATGTCTGTCTAATGTTTCTCAAGTGTGGTTGATAGCCAAGGGCAGGCACATATTTTAGATTAGGACATAAAGGAAAAAGGTGACAGAAAGTACTGTCTATACACATTGAAATAATGATCTCATATGAATTGAATCACAAATGCACTTACTCCATGAAAAGTCTGAACTTGCTTAATTGCACAAAAGGCTATAATGCAGTTGTATGAATGGCAACAGGTGGAAACAGGTTCATTGGTCCATTTGCAATCTCGTGGAAGAGCATTCAATCGCTCTTTCTGTCACTATACTGTACATTTCTGACAGATGAACAAAGACATTCTTGTTAGATGACTAAAAATTGTCAAATGAATTGCGTGAAATATGATCATTCGCGCAACACAGTGATTACGACTCACCGGTTTAATTAAGGTGTGAAAAGCCCTCATATGTTAAATTCGTTTGAAGTGGGAAAAACCTCGGCGTCTGCTAGCCCTATCTTTTGCTTGCTTCGAGTTTGATTTGGATCTATTGATCCTGGGATGACAGCCACCTTGTACATCAGGCCTCATTTAGCCCTGCAAGCTCACAACTCTTTTTCCACAACTCCGCTTGAAGCTCAGAGTCGTAGGAGTCCTGGGCTGATTGCCTCTTCTCTCCATTGTAGAGGTAGCAGCCACCCACCCCTTCCATCTCAGAGGCAGCTGCAGCATACAAGATTATAGCGGCACCCTCTGTTGGAGTCTGAGAGAAAAAAAACAAAACAAAAGAAAAAAGTGCAAACGTTTATTCCAAAGAGTTTTGAGAGGTTAGCTCTGGGTGTAGGCGGACTACGCACACTGTAGTCATCAGATATGTTTCACTTTCTTATTAGCCACAACCTCTCGGACATAAAAAGTAAAACGTTGGTGAAGGTGAACTTGCAGAACAAGAGATGCTAGCTTGATGCTACAACTGATGGTAGCATCAACATAACCAAAGCTCATTTTTAAGATTTTTTGTATCCTGTGGTGGCATATTGTCACCTAAAAACAGAATCAATTCAAGACTGACACATACTGTACTGTAATGTAATGTTTGACGTACCCTAAACAAAGTCTTTGCAAATGGCTTTTTGAGTGCCTGTGCAAGGCTCCACAGGTTGTCGTAGAGTGCCGTGTCCACCATGCCGGGATCCACAGCGTTGACCATCAACGAGAAGCCTTTAGCTGTCATCTGCTCTTGCAGGTAATAAGTGAAAAGGACTAAGGCTAATTTGCTTTGGGCGTAGGCACCATGGGAGCTGTAACTTAACCTGGCAAAGGAGAAAGGAGGTAAGATATTCGTATGGTTGTTATACTTTACTTAACAGACACTTGAATAACATCAGGGATGTAGCTACCGATTGCTTTTAAAAATACGATCACAGTTAATCCCTGCCTATCCACAGTTCGCTTTCCACAACTTCAACTATTTGTCTTTTTTCTCTGTGAAACCCATCCTTGGCTTTTTGCTGAAAAACGTAACTTTTTATGTTTTTTCGTGCTCTCTCTGAAACACCCCGACATGCCACAAGATGGTGCCAAAGCCCTGGCTAATCGGAAAGTAGTAATGGTGTCAAGTATATATGTTGAAGTGACACATCTTGACATTTTCTAAGATTGTGTACAAAGGGGAGGAGCTAGATTTAATCAGGGTTGTTGATGGAAGACGTTTCATAGCCTTTGTCTGCCTGAAATCTATGTAAATAATATATATGCTTTTTAGAAACCAATTTATTAAAAAGCACAAGTTAACGGCCGACGGAGCTTTCATTACTATACTGCTTGACAATTGTTGGTTTTACAGATTGCGAAGGCAACCTACACGCACACTTCCAGTGCATTTTGTTCAAATCAAATCATCTGTAAGCCATTTATACTTAAGGATAAAAGTTGTAAGATGAGTTTAAAAAAGATGTGCATTTTTGGATGATAGTTTGTGGCATTTATAATTACAATGATTTGTATAGGGAAAATTATAATCATTTGGGGGAGCATCAAATACTCTCTTTTTTTTTTTTTTTTTTTAACCATTCGAGGACAGAGCTACCTTCCCTTCTGCTGTGAATACATATCAGTATATTGAGAAAGATTTTTTTTTAAATGTTAATCCAAAAATTGTGTGGCACTTTAGCCACTTTTGGTGTTGTGGTTTTTTAAAATTAGTTCAATTGAACCTCAAGGTTGAAATAACTAAAAATAAAGTGAGCGAGGACATTGTGACAAACGTTTACCTCCTGTTGAGATCATCCATGTGTATAACCCCCGCATAGTGTGTTGCAGAGGACATGTTGACAATTCGGGAACAGCAGCCTGTTCTCCCTGATCTCTTCAGCAAGTCAAGCAGCAGGTTGGTCAGAAGGAAGTGGCCAAGGTAGTTGAGCGAAAAGTGGAATTCAAAGCCATCTTCTGTCTGCAACTCAGGAACCAACATGGTCCCAGCTACACACAGTTATAGCATAGTCTATTATAGTGACATTTGCTACAGTTATCAGTATTATCACAATATTGAAGACAAGACAAAGACATGTAAGCAAATAAACAGCTTTTGGTTCATAGGAATACAAACTAATGCATCCATTAAGTAATGTCATCTTCTTGATCTTCTTGTCGTCATCTTCAGTGGCTGCGCGAAATATATATATATATCAAACTAGCAGCCACGTATGCCTTCGCAATCATTCCAATACAAGCTGGCCTTGGTTTCATCGGACTCAGTTTCCATTACAAGGGGGACCTTTAAAAAAGTTTTTCTGGCCTAGTCTGATCTGTTTTATTTTTAAAATTTATTTTTTTTAAATCTTGTAAATAAATACTCTCTTCTTCCAGTATATTCATGAAATCATCTTCAAGGATTTTCATATTGACGTGATTAGGAAATGAGCTTGGGAACAATTCTCCTATCCGCTTTCAATTATGCCAAGGATGTCCAAATTAATGATGCCCTACAGCGTCTCATCTTTGCTGAGCTAGTTTCCATGTGTCGTACATTGTCCAAACATCCCAGAATCCAATCTTGGTCTCGTCGTTCAGAGCTTCTGTCTTCCTTCCTGCCAGTGGCTTTCGCCGCTGTCATTCAATCAAATATCTTGTGATGACTCTGGAAAGCAATTGGAGCCATTTACAGTACTCTTCCTGTTTCTGTCACAAGTATTTTTAGTTTTACGATGAGTACCAAATAACCCCATGATCAAGCATCCACAATCACCTCTTGGGCTTTCTTGGTACGGAAACAGCAGTCCTATTCTGGGCTCAATCGACAAGTGCCCCGGGTCATGCAAGCGTAGCTTTTTGATGATTACAGTGTGTCAGTTTCTACACTGGGGAACGCAAAAGACTCTTCTTTGATCTTCTCGTCAATGTCAGTGCCATACCGAACGCACTAGGGATGGGAAGGTACTGGTTCTCTTGTTCCGGACACTATGCACAGGATAATACGCCCTTATAGGCTGGGGTTTTTCAATTTTGCTTCGCATTGATGCGTGTGCGTGTGTACTATGGATGACGTGCAATACATAAAAAAAAATAAATAAAAGTAACAAATAGAAAATTGCCTACCATTATTAACCAGAAGATGCAGGGGAAGCGATCGGCTTTTGAACGTTTCAACAAATTTTCGCACTGAAGTCAGCGAAGTCAGATCCAGAAAGAGAAACTCCGCTGGAAATTACGACAAGTTAGTCATGGAACGTGATCTTGGAAGGGGATAAACAACAGTAACATACACACAAACATGTCGATAACTTACGCACACATGTGGACATACTGTAAAACAAAAGTTCAAAATATGTGTTTAGGAGATAAATTCTCTGTTGTAATATTGCTTCAAGGAGCCTGTTTATTTCCTTTCTCTTTCAACGTTGCCCCGTTTGTAAGGAACATGCATTTGCGGCATAAGCAGCACAAATACAGTAAAGTATATGTTTATGAACAACCGAGTGTGCGTGCCCGCATATTCAGTTGCGCTGCTAGTGCAATTGTGATGGAAAAACGACAGGCTCAGCAGCGGTGAGAAATAATGTGAAATTTTATCAGGGAAGTATTGACAGAAAAATAGATTTATTCTGCATCTTAATGAAGGCCGCGACTAATATTGTGACTCTTCGTAGCTAAACGAGTAACTACCGCAACTGTTAAAAAAGACTGATAAGAATGAAACCCTTTTCAGCTAATTCTACACCAATGCAATCAACACATACCAAATTAAGGCTTCTGACAAACTGGATATTATTATCTGAACTTTTGGTAAAAATCTTGACACAGCTCTCGTATCCTGATTGCACAATTTGGTATAATATTGTGGCCAATGTATAAAATAGATAAATAGAGAGCAATTTTTTTTGTTTTTTTCCTCCAAGTTTGGCCTTGGTTAAAAGAAGGTATGAAAGACATTTTTGAGGATGTAGTGATGTGATGAAAGGTGAGAAAAATGTTTACCTTTCCCCTCTCTGCATTCTTCCTGAATCGTCCTTGCGGCAGCTAAGCCCTCCTCTTTTTCATTCCCAGCTGGAGATGACGATGATGAATGAGAGAAGGGTCATTAGACACCAAGTAGCTCTTTGAAGACACCAAGTAGCTCTTTGAATTTGAATTTGCAAGCCTCTGTTTTAAACGCAATTAACCCTTTCATGCACAGTGGTCACTACAGTGGACAGCTATTTAAAAGTTGCTTTCGCCTAGATTAATTTATCAAAAATAATATATTTATATTTTAAATAATTACATCAAATCATAATTAATGCATGAAAGGGTTCAAATATTTTCAATATAGGCGAAAGCAACTTTTAAATAGCTGTCCACTGCAGTGACCACTGTGCATGAAAGGGTTAATGACACCTTGAAATGAAGGGGAGGCTTCAAGTTTAAAGCGGAAGTCAACCCAAACATATTTTTTCCAAGAATATGTTCCCAGCAGGCCCACTAGATGAAACACGGCATTCTGATTAATTTTGCGTTTGTGGAATATAAGTTAAGCAGCAAAATGCACTTGTTTTTAGCCATCCCAGGGGGCGGCCATTTTGTCTTTTGTCGACCGAAGATGACATCACAACTGCTCACAACGACCAATCACGGCACAGATTCAGAAAACAGGTCAGCCGCGACTGGTCGTTGTGAGCAGTTGTGATGTCATTTTCAGTCGACAGAAGACAAAATGGCCGCCCACAGAGATGGCTAAAAACAGGTGAATTTTGCTCTATTCCACAAACGCAAAATTAATCAGCTAGTGGGCCTGCTGGGAACATTTTCTTGAAAAAATTATGCTTGGGTTGACTTCCGCTTTAAGGAGGTGCCGAAAAAGAATGCCGGCAAGCGCAAGGGTATTGTTTGTGACCAGCGAAGTTGCGTTGAAGTCTACAGGGTGGGATGGGTTTTATGGGTCAGGCCCAGGGGCCAAAGGTAAAGATTAAACTACTGAGTGCAAACTGACTAGCTAGAAGCTTACCAATGATGACATGCATGCCAAGTCTTGCCAGATGTTTGGCAGTCTCATAACCCATTCCTCTTGTACCACCAGTAACAATGCCAACCCTTCCATTCTGCTTCTCTAAGACTGTAAAAAAGGAGAAAAGGGACAACATGAGAACACAACGCAAAAGGTATTTTTCAGTTTACAAAAGGTCTGAAGTGTCTGTGACTCTGACTAAAAGGCAATAATAATTGAAAGAATAACGACGGAGATTTATGTAGGAACTTTTTAGGGACCCGAGGAGGCTTTAGTCTTGGCACACACCGAACGATTGCACAACAGCAAAAAAATTACTGTCGGCGACTCACACCCGCAATGGCGATTGATCCTTGTACACGTATCACCTCGCTGCAACAGAAATACTGTGAACCCTGGTGTTGTTATCGGGAAACAACGTTTTGAGGCATCACATATACTGTGCTGTTCAATTTTCTATGCAAACCACAAAGAAGATGGCACTATACTAAAATAATACCAAGAGAGGACATGGGCAAGAAATAAAAGAGATAGAGTTGGTATTTGGTATGAAAGTATTTCCAAAGCTTGAAACTTTAATCTCACGGGGCCAACATTTCAGTCTCGAGATGTGCAAAACCGATAGCGACATAGCCCAAAAGACTTGCATCTGTAACCACAGCAAAAGTTGGTTCAGTTTTCAATTTTTATCCACCCCCCAAAAAAATGTTTAAAATATCATATGAATTTCACTCCACTTCACGATTGTGGCCCACTTGGTGTTGATACTTTACAAAAAAAAAAAAAAAAAAAAAATCCATTATATGTTTGAAGGATGAAATGTGGCAAAAGGTCAAAAAGTTCAAGGTGGCTGAATACTTTCTTAAGCCACTTTGTATACTAGTTGCAGAACAAGTCCCTTTCATTTGTCCATGACACTGTTGGTCCAAAAACGTTTTGGACAAAAACAGTGTTATTCAATAAAACACATTTTCTTTTCTTCTACAATAATACACTTGTGGCTACTTCAGGGCTCCCTGCACACTCTAATGATATGCATCAAAAACTCTTTCATCACAAAGTGAAGCTTTAATTAAGAGGTATTCTTTAACAAAAGGCCATTACTGCGGTTGACTCTAAACTGTCCGTAGGTGTGAAAGTGAGCACGACTGGTTCTTTGTCCCTTACCCAAAGTCAGCTGGGACGGGCTCCAGCAAACCTGCGACCCTAGTCAGATCAAGCGACACAGAAAACAAAAAAAAATAATAATAATAATAAAAAAAAAAGGATAGATGCTACAAGTGCTCTCTTATACTGAGAGCTGTTCAGTCGCGGGTCAGTCTTGATCCATTTGTCACGCTTTGGGATAAACCCCACACAACTATTTGAATAAGCAGCACTGTTGCACAGATTATGAGTAATACGGTGGCAATGCATAATGCCCTCCTTGTGACTCTCACATGCTACGCCACACAATTCGGTTTGGCTTTTTTTTTCTTAAACCAGTTTACGGGCTCATCAGCTGCGTAAGTCAGAACTTTACCAATATAGCACATAGAAACTATTTTGGAGAGCTTAGGACATTTCTAGTATCTTACTGTACCTCTATTTAAGTGTCTGCGGTGTGTGAATGGTGTGTCATATTAGACGGGTGATCAGTCCGAGGTGATACTTCAGGGTTTCTATATCTTAAGGCAAATTGAATTCAAGACTTTTAAATACCATTGGAATCAAATTTAGGACCAATTTCAAAATGTTCACATCAATGTTCCCTCCACGCATATGAGCAGTCACACAAATTCCCTGAGCATTCCTTGGACCACGGTGAGCAACATCAGACGTGCACACGGCTTCCCGAAACCTGAGACCACAGCCAGTTACATGATGTAGGTATGTGACCAAAAAAAAAAAAAAAAAAAAAAAATCAAACCATCTTGATATCAAAATAGAACATATCATTGAACAGTGATTTGTGACACAAATAAAATTAGCCCTACTTTGTCACTTTTATTTCAGCACATTGGTCACTCTAACACTCTAAGCATAATTGCGCCTCAATACAATTTACATAAATATGGTCCGGCATTGTCCACTCATGAATAATGAAAAACATGTCATTTAATAAAACACAAATATTTCTAGCCACCGGATCTCTGAAACGCATGAAAGAGCATCATTTAAGGCAGTTTTTTTTCAAACTGTGTGCCGCAGATATTGTCAGGTTTGCCGTGGGAAATGATCTCATTTGTGTGCCTGTGCGGTCTAGCGCGTGGCATCGTAATCATGTAGATACTACATTGTAGTACTCTTCCATACCAGCAGGTAGCAGCAGCAGCAGCAGCAGGTGGCTAATTGTCTTTGTTTACAGACAAGCGAATTAGTGACGCATTTTTATCCAAACAGGCCCACGTTTCAAGTATCAATATGAAACATTATAAAATACTTTTTTCTTTGTGTTGATTTAATTCCTATAGAAGACGTTATAATATAACGTCATTCTTCAATGTTGAAAAATGCTTTTATAAACAAGATAACACTTATATTGTTAAAATAAGCTTTTTTTTTCACAATTTCAGCTGCTGGTGTGCCGCGGGATTTTTTCAATGAAATAAATGTGCCTTGACTCCAAAAAGTTTGGAAAACACTGATTTAAGGGACTTGTAAACTACTGAAACTGTAAGGGAAGTGGGAATGTGGTGAGTCCTGTTTGTAGATTAAACTCGGGTGGAAATGAAGGAATAAGTGGAGAAATGTAATGTGTGTGCGTGGTGCACGCCAGCGTTACCGTGTGCGCTGAGGTGAGAGCAGTGCGCAATTGCTCACGTGTGCAGCAAAGAGGGAACATTGGTTCCCATGGTCTCATGTGGTCCAGAAGTTTTTATTAGCCACCATCCATTCTACAGAGTGCCATATTCACCTCCTGCCTATGTTTTTGTACTTCCATGTACCTGTGTTTTGTAATACAAATAGTATTTTTCCTCTGGATGGTTGCATTTAGCTCGAGTCTTGTTTTTTCCCTCCCTCTTTCTAGTGTCTTTCCTTTTCACACGTCTGCGAACTCGGGGAGCTGAAAAGCGAACGTCATAATGTCTCCCTCTGTTGATAGTTGTTTTTCATGTTTCTTGGACGGGTTGTGCCTGTTTAAAGTTAATTCCGTTGCTCTGCACTCTTGTGCGTGTGCGATGGCAATAAAGATCCATTTCATTTAATTGCATTCTTATCTTTGATACATGTAATATTTTGCTTATTTTTAATAGGTAAAAAAATGTATATCCCTTAATATGAGCTAAAGACTTACATTGTGATAAAATTCTCAGATGTATCACCCAGCCATATTTCCCAACATCATAGTGTCATACCTAACAGTTAACAGTTGAAACACTATTATGTCGCACTTCAATCATTTTGAACAAAGGCTAAAACTCAGGGACTTGTCAGTTTAATTTGGCACTTTTGTTAAATTATTAAACATAAACCCTAAATTAAGATTTTGTTGATTGTGTTTATTTTGGACTTAAATTATCTATTAAAGAGTGACTGTTCTGCCTTTTGTCATTAAAAAAAAACAAAAGGTCTTTATTTATCCTTTACTCATTTGTTTAATAGAAATATTAAGTATCAAAAGTATTAGTGGTATCGGTTACTTGGTAACGGTATCAGTGATATTCAAGAGTTGAGTATTTTTACTGGTATCAGTCTGAAAAAAGGTCGTTTCGAACATCACTATGGAAAGCAGTTACAAATGGAAGCCAGTGCAGTAGGCCTAGTCTTTATTTATTATACTGATTATTCTCAATTAGAATCAAAAATCAATCTGACTTTGTCAAAATAGGGAGAGCAGTGACATGGAGGAACATACACCAAGAGGCACTTATGATGGTGATGGCGACAGATTCAGAGAAGCAAGATATTCCCATTGATTGGCTCATATAAGAGAATTGTTTGATGATGTCGGCGCCAAGAATGATTCATGGTGAATTAATACATTGTTTTTTGTACCACACTAAAAAAAAAAACCAAGAATGTATGGCATTAGAAAAAAATAAACACACACACACACACTGGTGATATACCAAAGGGAACACATTTTGATTATTGTCGAGTGAATTTGTTTCCTACTCCGTATAAGAAATATACAAGCTATTAATAGAGTCATTCACTCATCATTCACCGGTTGACTTTGAAACCATGGTTTCAGTCCCGCTGTGAAAAAAATAATACTGTATATAATTTTTTAAAAAAAGAAAAAAAGGGGCCTATTTGTTGGAGAGACATTAGTCTGCTATTTGGCTACTGTTAAGGTGCCCTTGAGCAAGGCATTGTCCATCACTGCTCCCACATCTCTCCCTGCATCTGAGTTGGTTTGTGAAATGTACAACACAAAATGTACACAGCAGAGTTTGAGTTCAATTTCCCTTCGAGGGATTAGAAACGGGTTCATAATTAAATTTAAAACAATTTTCTGTGGAAAAGTATTATTTTGTGTTGCCAAGGTATCAAATACTGTATAATTATAGCTGTTTAAAAATACTTTTGCTTTTGTACTTTTTAGATTTCAGAGACTGTACTTTTCTTTTGCTTGAGTAAAAGTAAATCAGTATTTCGAGTTTTACTTTTTCTACACAAGTATCTGTAAGTACAGAGTTGAGTAGGTTTTCAACCTCTGCCTTAACATAATACAGCAACGAAAAAAATATTTCAGTACTCTAAAAGTAAAAGAAAATATTTCTCATTTATTTAAAGGTTAAAAGTAAAAAAAACATGAATACAAATTGTTCCACTACTGTGTAATATTCTGTAAATAAAACCTACAATCTAAATCATTTTTTAAAGAAGCCAGTGAAAATAATAATTGATAATAATTGGCCCAACCTGGTAGGGTAAAACATCTGTTGAACATCTGGTAGATGAGAACTCTGATTCCACAATAGTAAAGTTTGAGAAGAGGCACCAAAACAGACAGTGGATTCATGATTCCTCTTCCTGCCTCTCCTGCGTCCGACTGTGCGTGCAGTCCCGTCGGCCGCCAGGATGGAAACGATCAAACTCGCTTTGGTTCCGCCCCCGAAGTGAAGACGTCACCGAGCGTCAGAGGCGTTCGAAAAGTTGCCTTCCTTTGTGCGAATTTTTTTTATTCACAAATAGAAATGTGCAAAATCCCCTCCCAGATTTGTGCTTTCCTGTTGGAGTTGCAATCTGCATTCAACTCTATCAAATTAATTAACAATAAGAAAAGCAATAAGATTTTGACATTTTTGAATGCCTTTTTTCCTATAAAGCCGTAGTTACAAATATCCAGGGACAGTTTTCCTCTTTTACTGTGCTTTATCTTTTACATTTATTGTCTTTGTTTTTGCTTGGACTATTTTATTTAACAGTGATACCAAAATGTATCTATTAATCGGAATTCCTGATACCATATAATTTCTCATTATTGATGGCTGATTTTTTTAAATAACATTGTTCATTAATTGTTTCAATAAAGTTAAAAAAAAAAGTTGCCTTCCTATGACAGAATGAACAACAAATACCTGTTGAATTTGAGGTGATTAAAGAGTTCTCCAAAGTCTCGTAATTGTGAGCTTATGGCCATTAAAGAATGCTCTAAATCAGTGTTTTTCAAACTTTTTTGATTCAAGGCACATTTATTTAATTGAAAAAAATCCTGCGTCACACCAGCAGCTGACGAAAACAAAACCTTATTTTAACAATATAAGTGTTATATTGTTTGTATAAGCATTGTTTTAACATTGAAGAATGGCGGTATATTATAACGTCTTGAATAGGAATTAAATAATAAACACAAAGAAAAAAGTATTTTATAATGGGAATAGGAATTAAATAATAAACACAAAGAAAAAAGTATTTTATAATGTTTCATATTGATACTTACTCAGTGTGAAACATGGGCCTGCTTGGATAAACATTGACAGGGTCCCTGTGATCGTGAAAATGGCTAACTTTCCTCTCCAAAATTTTTCAGCATGGTCTCTCATCTACAAACAATTTTTACAACATACTGAGTATTTATGGAATAACAAGGACATTCTCTATATACTCTCTTCATGGAAAATTGGTTTAAGCATATTGTACAGCGGGATCAGTTATTTCTTAAGAATGGTACTCTTTTTTTTTTTTCCAATGATTTTTTTGGGAGGGGGGGTCTGAACACCGGATACCTGTTATACATGGGGATTATGCTAACATTTTTGGGGAATACCTTCTGGAGTATGAATGCGTCCAACCCAGGCTTGACGCCCAGAAATTGTCCTTGTTATTCTTATTCCCAATACGTGTATTTTTAGGTAAAGAATGTCTTACGAAATCTTCTGGTACGAATAAAATACATCTGCTTTTCCAGAAAGATATTACCTCAACAACATATGTGGTTGCATTTTGGGCCGGCTTTGTGGATGATATTGTTTGGAAGAAAGTCTGGCTTTTAACTAATCGTTACTTAATTACAAGAATAAGATTAACAAAGTATCCTTGCAAAATTGGTCATCGAATTTATGCAACTAAGGCCTATGTTGAAAGTTCAAGAAAGACATTGATGTACTTGCAAGTTCTAAATGGGCTGTCAGTTGTATAGCGCTTCTCTACCTTTGGAACTCAAAATGCTTTCACGCTGTAACGTCATTTACCTACTGGTGACACAGCACCAGGAGCAACGGCTTCAGTAACTTACTCACAAGTGTCAAACCAAGGCCCGGGGGCCAGATCCGGCCCGTGACTTCATTTTATGTGGCCCGCGAAATCATGTGTGGCAAATCATGTGTGTTGACCTGACATGTTTCTTTAATGCTTCATGCTTTTTATTCATGAACAATGTCAAACATCTTTTTCCAAACAAGTCCACAATGTATTTACTGCAAAAAGTCAAGTCTTTTTTGTCCTTCCTGATGTTTTACTTGAGATCCCATTGAACCGTATTTTTTGCAGCTCCACTTTGTCCCATAAAATGAAGGCCCTCGTCTTCTTGTTCAATAGTCTCCAATTCATTGGTTTCCCAGTGTTTGTTGTTGGAAAAACAGTGTACTTCTGAAGAAGGCATGGTGTTATCCACAGGGTAAGTAATTACATGTACAGCTTTACGAATTTTAAAGGCATCAAGCGGAACATCATGATGCTGAATTGATCACAAAGAATTTTACTATAATAAACCACCCGGAATTTCTGTGGGTAGATCATCATGTTAAGGATACCGTACTTACTGAATACTGAAGCTTGCAGTGTTTGAAGAGTGACCAGAGAAAAGTTCCTCTATCACTTGGGTACAAAGGAGAAATGTCCTTTTTACACTTGATGAAAAGCATCTTAATCTTAGCTTGAATAGTGCCTTTCATCCATCCATCCATTTGCTGTACCACTTATCTTCACCAGGGCCACAGGACTGCTTGTGCTGGAGCCCATCCCAGCGATTTTGGCCGAGAGGTGGTGTACATCTTGAACTGGCCGCGACTCAATTGCAGTGCACATATAGACAAATAGCTGGGGGTGTGCATATGATACATACTGTATCTCAATACATGAGGTGCGACATGAATGGTAAATGGTAAGAATACCGAGTCAAGGACGGTTTGACTTTAAATTTGGTTCCATTTAATGCACTCGCATCTTTTGAATCAAAATTGATTTTCCGATTCAAATTGTTTTTTGTTACACTACTATAAATGTATACCCATGGGCAATTTAGAATCTTCAATTAACCTCTCCTGCATGTTTTTGTAATGTGGGATGAAATCGCAACAACCGAAGAAAACCCCCGCAGGAATGAGGAAATGATGCAAACACTGCACAGGAAGGCCAGAGCCCAGAGTTGAACTGAGGTGGATGAGCTAAGCAGTCAGCCACCGCCAGCTTTGATATCATTTCCCAATAAATTCTTATCCCATGTTCATTCATTTGCAGAGTTCATTCATTTTGAAAACCCACTATGAATCTCAGTAATATGCCAAAAATATATGTTCTATCATATCAAAATCAACCTTTTTTTTTTTTTAATATAATCGTAAATGAAGTAATCTCTAATATATATTACATAGAGCACGCCTCCCCTACAGGAGTATGCTATGTGTCGCAGCCATCTTTCTACTACGGGTACTCAAAGGGGACAAACTTAGCGAACATAGTTCCTCCACATCAGGACTAGAGTAAGTGTACTAAGTATAATGCACTTACTTTGACACTTGAGAGAATACTAGAATTTTGCTTGTACCTCTGCTGAAGAAATTGGTGGTAGGTTTGCGATGTGTGGTCTCTCTGAGGCACCGTAGCGCACACGCTTCTAAATGCACCCACTTCGAGCTCAGGTCGTTGCATTCTATTAGTTCACCACTAAGTGACACTAAATTCTACATGTTGGGGCTTTAATTGGATAAGAATGACCCTTCTTATTTTCCGCATGAACAAAAAAAGCATCTGATTAGATAATAAAGATACAATTTCTTTAGAGGTACATATGTTGCACTAATGTCAATATTGCAATGTGCAACACCCATATTGTATATTGCATATTTTTCCAATATTGTGCAGCTTTACTTTAATATAGCAGTGTTATACTGTGTGGATGTTACATTGTTACTGATACCAGTCCCACCTCTGTGCTCTTGAACAATTTTCCTTTTCCACCCATCGCTTGTGGACGTTTTCAATCTCAAACTCGTCCCACTGACGAGGGGAAGCCACATTAAGAATGTACTTAAGCTTGCATGCACTAGGTGGGAGTAGAGGTTTATATGAATGCTACCGCTCCACACCAGACCAGACGAACTTGTTGTAACGTCTCAAAATGCTGTTATACGTCTTGACACTTCTGCAAATCCCTTCTTTAATAAATGATATTGTCCCAACTCACTTGTATTAGTCATTTTATTAGTCACACAAACTGAGCGTGTTTTCTTTTCTAGGAACGCCCTGCCACACCCAGTTGCACTGGTACCAAGTTGACTCATCATGAGAGCTTTTGTAACTGGATACCACAGAGCAGTCGTGTTCTCTTCTGTACTGTTCCCTGAAATATCCCCGAGCTAAACACGCACATTGGAACGGTCTCGAACCACATACCTCATTTTGGTTGCAACTTTCTTTCCTGTCTGGAGAACGAAAAACTGAGGAGCTATTACGTTGTTGTTGTTTTTTTTTGTGATCATGAAGTTTTGTCTGCTACCCGCTTTACTCCTCCTGGTGACTGGGGCATTGACGCAGGACGGCAAGTTTCCCCCCGTTTTCTATTTTGAGAGCATAATTTTCGTTTGAAAGTCGAGTTAATCAGCGATTCAATCGTTTTACATTTGTGTGGCGTCCTATGGTCACAGTGTTCGCCAAGGAACTGTTCCCAAGGGTTCCCCAAACTGTCTTGTTTTGCATGGAGCTTCTGAGTCACCGCCGAACATGACATGAATGGTTGCATTAGATTGACAGCATCTTAATTTAACATCATACCCCGAACTACTTAATAAACTACTTAAGTGCACAATACGATTAGAATTCTGCCACTATTACTGAAATCTGCTGAAACTGATGCAATGGAAAAAAAAAATATATCAAAATATTAACTCTTGACCGAGGGTGTTTCCGATATAGTCCAAACCTCTGAACCAGTGTTTATTTCTTACTGCTGAACTAGTTTTAGTAATAATGTTGTCGTCTTGTTTTAGTTTAACTTAGTCAACTTCAGAAAAAAAAAACAGTAGATTAAATCTAGAAAGAGCTCTCCCTCAGCTAAATAAACAGGCTAGACGTTTTCACACGGGTGCGTCACTTTATTTGCATGTTCTTCCCCATGCTTGCGTGAGTTTTCTTCGCATGTCCCAAATCCTGCACGATAAGATAATTGAAGACTCTAAAATTGTCCATAGGTGTGAATGGGTGTTGTTTGTCTGTTTATACTGTATGTTCCCTGTGATTGGCTGGCAACCAGTCCACGGTGTAGGTCGTCTCTTGGACAAAGTCAGCTGAGGTTGGCTTCAGATCATCTGTGACCTTAATGAGGATATGAAAACTAATGTATGGATGAATTTCTGAGGTCATTTTTTTTACTCTCATCTTAAATAGTTTGTTGAACTCGAAATTATATTGTTGTATCATTAAATGTAGAAGTACACAAAAGAGACTTTTTTTTTTTTAAAACTTAAAACACAATTACCTTTTTGTTGTCTATCCTGAGAGCATCTCAGTAACAATAATGACATTAATAACATTGATAAATCACCTGTCACTGGTTTCAAACTTCAATTATTTGACTTGTACATTATAAACGCTCAAACGTTTCAAGTTTGAAATGATAATTATGACAAAGTATAAAGGGATATACACAGTATAAAGTGATACATCAACTGCATCCAACTTTCATCATAAATAATGCAACTTTGCTTGCTCTGCATTAACAAAAGCAGTTGAGCCACAAACTGTTCAGTCATTCAAAGCGTGTGCGGATAAATGGGCGACACCCCAGACAAGAGGGAGAGGAAAGCGCCTGTGAAGATTCACCAAACTCCTTCACAATGGAAGGTGACTGAATGAGAAAATGATAACCAGAAACTAGAGTTGTCCATCTAATCTGCTGTCATGGTCTGGCATTCTTTGTGCTCGCTGGCCTGCTGCTATCATCTGAGCCCCTCTAATTGACGTGAAGACAAAATGAATAGAAACATAACATTTTCCCCCACCTCATTAGCATGGCCACAGTGTCCCAAGTTTCACAAAAACACACCGGTATTTCATCTTTGATCTGCTTACTGTGACTACAACCCGGTTTAAATGAGGGTTTTTTGGCTGCTTGTTGTCAGCTTCCAGTTGTCAGGCTGTAAATGGCGCAAATTCACCAACGTTGCAAAGCGACAGAGATGACAATGAGTCAATCTCAAGAGCTAAAATTCTAAAATTCTACCCAGACATCGTGGCCGGGTTGTCACTCTGTGGGAAGTAACTTTTTGTTTGGATAAGATTGTGGAGTAAGGGGGGGGGGGGGGGGGGGGTCCAAGTTCATATTGGCACATATGTTTTGTCCGCAGGCTATGTTATTTGACTTTATGGTTGTAATTCATTTGCTTGGATTTGCTGCTACAACATGTAATTCTGATTAATTAGAGGAGAATACAACGCAACTAAATTGAATTAAAAATGATTGTCTCTTTCATACAGGATTTGACCTGTTTGATGCTCTTGATGACGTAGGTGAGTAGTCCTGAGGAGTTGACTGTGCCTGCTGTATACATGATATTTTCATCAATATACCGTTTACATGTATATCAATTTAAGGTCAAATTATGCTCTAATCGAGGGTTTATGATTAAAAATTGTTTACGATAAAAAATGTTTCTTCATCATATGTCTTATAATGGCTTAAATTTGTTTTAATCATATATATATATATATATATATATATATATATATATATATATATATATATGATTAAAACATTTTACAAAAAAGGTTACTTCATCATTTGTCATAAACATGACATAAACACTCATATATATATATATATATATATATATTTATATATATATATATATATATATATATTTATATATATATATATATATATATATATATATATATATATATATATATATATATATATATATATATATATATATATATATATATATATGTGTATATATATATATATATATATATATATGTATAAAGATCAGATTACATTTTATGACTACAGTTTATGGCCAGTTCATGTCGAGATCTAGTTTCAAATATGTTTTCTTGCAAGTGCATATATGGAGTGATTTCTGTTCTTTCTAGATCCAACACCACCAAAACCCAAAGAGCAGCCAAAAGCCCCAGGGAATCCTAATATTGATGGTTTGTATATATATAGTTTTTTACATCAACAAGATTAACGATTTCTTATGATGGCTTAGTTTTTAAAGGGGCCACAATCAAGTAAATCTTTGGTGTGCTTATTTTCCATGTGCTACCTATGTTACACAAGGAATTGGCTTATTAAATTCCTTGAAATTATTCACAAATGCAAGAACAGTGGTACAAACCTTGGCAGTATGTTACGGGTACCGATTTTTCTTAACTTGCCTATTTTTGTTGTTGTTGTTCTTTTTGTTGTTTCAATGCATTTATTGATCCCAGTTGGGACTAAATGTCTTTTTTGCAAAGATACTTGACATTTGTATGAGTGAGGGCCACAGTACTATTCAAGGTGTGTCAGAAAAGTTCCAAGACTGTTGTCACAAAAGTCGCCGACCTTCATGCGTGGAGCTTGCATGTTCTCCTTGACTTGACTTGCCCACATGTGAGAATTGTTCTTTGTCAACATGTGCCCTGGAAATCTTGGATAGGTCCAATTTACCTGCAACCCCTATGGATAAATTATTGTTTTTTTTGTTGTTGTTGTTGTTTATTTAGCATACGCCAAACTAACATCTTAAATTTTTATTATTATTATTATTTTCTCCCCATATATGGTCTGGACCTTTTAGATGCCTTCGGACCAGGTAAAATATATTAGCTCATCATACACTATTATCCTGTATATCCCAATATGGACAATATTTATTTAAAATCTATGAACGCTCTATATTGACCTTCAATTTTTTTTTCACGTGCATGTACTGCATCCTTTGCAATTTGGAGGTTTTTTTTTGTTTTGTTGTGTTTTTTTTTTCTGGTCCCCAAATTAAAGACATATATAGTTGATTGAAAAAAAAAAAATGCTTCAAGTCGTGGCACCTCATCGCCACTTGTGTGAGCTCACATAAATACCCAAGACAACTATTTATTTGGTACAGGCGGCTCACTTCCTACAACTGTGGCTCAGACACGACCATGCTGTTTTGTGCTCTTAACACACAACCGCGGTCGAAATATCACTAAACACACAGCAAATGAATTCAAGTGATTGCCAGAGTCCCTATTTATTTTCTCCCACGTCACCTTTCTGTAGCAAGCTGATTCATCCTTCATTTATACGCCATCTTGTCGTGTTTTATAAATTGTGACAAATTGCAATATACTGTCGTGTAGGGGGGGTTGGGTACGTTGGGGCTGGGGGGGGGGTCACACATGGACGTGGGGTGGAAGGTGGTCTCCAATTGCCCAGCCACACACAAATTTACATGAGCCGCAAGTGGATTCTCTGAATTTACAGAGAATGAGGGGAGCCGCTTCGATTGGCTGGAATTAAGCTGCATTCCCTCCCACAGCGGCGCAAACACCCTCTTCTACCTGTGCTGGTTGAGCAAAATAACCCAAAGAAAAAAAAAAACTCAGTCAGACTGCGCTTTGTGCTAGACTTGCTTACTGTATTTGAACCAATTAAGGTCATAGCTCGTCTCGAATATGACGTCGTTGATTCTGCCTACCTGCTCCCAACCGATGGGTCGGTTTGACAGATTAAATTGGGTAGTTATGAATGGGACCTAAAAGACATAAATTGGTTATCAAATAACGTAATCCATGAATCCATTCTCTGCACCACCTAACCTCACCAGTGTTGCGCGTGTCGACTTGTCGGCAGTCAAGCCGTAGGGCATCTATAGGCAAACGACCATTCGCACTCAGATTCGGACCTATGGACAATTTAGAGTCAAAGCCACCATGCACATTTTTGGAATGGGGGGAAGGCACTTCAGGCCCTGGAGAAAACGCACGCAAGAACAGGGAGAAGAAACATTGGCCTGCCTGAAATGAATACATACATAAAATGGCCGTGAGATAAATATGTGAAGGTTCAAAAGTTATTTCAGATTACATTTCTCATTTCAATTCACCATTTGAAAGTTTAATACATATTTTAATTCTTAACGACATGTATTTAAGTGAAAAAAAAAAAAAAAAAAAAAACCCTCCATGACGCAGAGTAAAAACAATGCTTAAAGTCAAGTTTATATGCTGTCCGTATTTTTCTTTTCAAGATGAACCGGAACCAGAGAAACCTAAGAAGCCCAAACCTAACCCCGGAGATTCTGATAACATTTGTCCATCTTCTTTCTTTGAACGAAATATACAATAACATGAGCAGCCTTTAATTTTTGTATCTCCGTTTACTCAACCGTACTTGTATTTTTGTGTGCAGATGACTTTGGATTCGACCTCGAGGATGCTCTGAAACCAGGTAAAGCTTGTTCCGCTTGATTGTTAATCCTCCACGGATTATGGTCCGAATGTCGAAAGAAGAACGCTATTTTCTGTTTCCTTAAACTGGTGGGAACTTCAACTTTACAGTAATTCCATACTTGAAAAAGAACGGCTCAAGTAAACCGTGAACTGCCCTAAATTAACATTTTATGATGATGAGTGGACAGTATGTAAGGTACTTTCGATATTGCCATTGGAATTGCGTACTTTCTGTCTGCTTTTCTCCATGAAGTGAATGGTTGTGGGTTTTCTCAAATTACCCCCCCCCCACCCCTCTTTCTTTAAGACCCGAATGCCAAACCTGACAAACCTGCAGTCAATCCACCAAAGCATGGTGGAGGTGAGTTTGCTAATAATAAGTATTTTGTATATTTAGTCTTCGATAATAAAGTTCTTTGGATTATTCCTCATAGGTGGTGGTAACTTTGGCGATAAAGACTTACTTGATGTAAGCGACGGTGGAGATTTCAAGCCTGACAGAGGTAAGACATCTTCTGTACATTTTTTTTTTTTTTTTTTGCTTTAGTTAATTGCCTAACATATATATGCCTTTCTGTTGTAAACTCAGGCGGAGATTCTGGCTACGACAATGAAGGTATGTTGATTCTTGCAACAACATGACATTTTGCAGGTAGAGTGCCAGTCAAAAGTTCTCATAAAAAAAAAATATATAAAAAAGTGTGACAGAGCTGTTCCGCAAAGGCACAAATCACACACTGCGTGCAAAGCGCAACACACTCAAACAAGCACTCACTCAGCACACGCGCCCCCCCCACACACACTTCTCATATTTGCAGAGTCATGTGATCAGTTGGTTACTCGTTTCTTTGTGCTTTGTGATAATGGAAATAATCCAAACTATGTTGTTTGAGTCGCTGAATTGCTGTTGCTTCAACTGTGTAAATGTAGCGACCAGAGGGAGGGGCGGCGTCTATAAATAGCCCTGCCGTGGAAATAACAGTAACAGAAGGACTTGGGAAAAAAAAAAAAAAAAAAAAAAAAAAGTCACCTATTGCTCGTTTAGTTTCAGTTTATGTGATATTTAGTCGATTTCCTCCCTGTTGGCAAACTCTCTTATTGTCTGAGCTGTTGTGACGTTTTTGCCTTTACAGAGACATTAACGCTCACTTTTCATCTCTTCAGTCGGATAGATGCGAATTTAACTACTGCTTGTCTATTGTTGTGCTTGTAGTTTGCAGTGTTGCCGATCTGCGCATTCTAGTTTTGGGTGACCTCGTTTAGCTACTGAGCAGGCAGTTGCTCACAACTACAAACAACATCCGCACTAGTCAGCACAATGTTAAATTAATAGATGAACAGTCACAGACGAAAACAAAAAAAAACCGCTAATTTAATTCCCTCGACAATTATGTAATAATTGTGTTTTTGTCATCTTTCCAGGTGGAGCTGAACAGCCTCAAGGTAACTCTATTCTCTGCTATTTAACTTCCTGTTTTTTGTCTCGATACTTTATGACTTCTGCTGGCATCATTGAATCACCCAATGAGCCCATGAATCACATTTCCTGTTTAAAGTCAAGGTTGTGTGGGTTAACCAATGCTTGTAACGCGGAATTTTGCTTGCCGGTACATCTTGGTCAGCTTTTAGAGTTTCGAGTTTTTCTTGTGTGCTACAAGCTTCATCTGGTCAGTGCACACAAAATCAAGGAAAAGCTGCACTTTTCCAAAATCTTTTTCATTGAGGATTCGCCCAATTGGTTTGGTCATGAAACTGTGCGTAAATTCCACGTTATATCATGTCCAAAACGAACACAAATTGTTACTAAAAGACACTTACGCAACAGCAAAAAATGCACCGCCCGATTTGAGCGAGAGAAAAAGGTGAGTCACGGTCACCGATGCACCTTTCAGCTATTTGTTGAGCAGTGCAAACACACAAATGCAAAATGAGAACGCTTGCAAGCAGCCACAATAGGCCAAGACTCTCACTCAGACAGAGATTAACTGGCCATGTTCATGATGTCACTCAGCAAGCCACGCCCCCTTAAAGGTACACAGCTCAGGTTGTTGTTGTTGTTGTTTTTACTATCAGCTTGTTCCAAGTCACAATAATTACACTTTATGAAGCCAGTTTAGTTCTTTCCATTCTCTTTTTACTAAGATTTAATACAATACAGTGCTTTATTGTTTTTCGTGGTTGTGGTGGTCTGGGGGCATTTGGAACAGACGTATGATATTTGATATACGGGCAGTCCTCGAATTACGACCTAGGCGACCGCCGACGTTTCGACTTTACGACGCCCGTGCCTCCTCCTCCTCCATTTTGTCCCCAGCACCATCGCGACTACGTTTACATGCAGTCAATGTTCGGATTAAGAGTTCTGCAACATTCTGAATATGCCGTTTACATGATTGAGCGGACAGAGTTGCTCCGGCATTTGAAGAAGCCACATTTGATGGCGACACACGGCGTCATGACTCATATGGACGTCATTTCCGCTTGTTACTTTCAACTGTCAATAGAAGCACTTGATATTCATTCATTCACTCACCACATGAATGAAGCAGCCGGTTTCCTCCTCGCTCCAAAAGTGTGCTTTTGTGCTGCGTCCCTGAGTTTGTTGACCTCTACTTATGTATTTGCGATGGTTGCGCGCCAATCGCCGCACTTCCGCATACAAGCGCTTCCCGTACTACAAAGACCAGCTCCTTTCGTCCTTCTCCATCCACTTCTCAGCAGTAGTGCTAAGTGCAGCATCTTGTGCTTTATATTTTAATGTTTTTTTTTTTAATTTTTTTTATACAAAGTATTTTGACGTAAATTTCGACTTTAACAGTGAAATCTGACATACGTGGAAATTCGTGTGTCATCGCCAGTGTAGGAACGGAACCCGTTCGTAAAATGAGGACTCCCTGTACAAGTAAATTGAGTCACAGGCTTGGTCATGAATCAAACTCGTAAGTCAAGGCACCGCTGTTTTTCACTTTGGGAGTACGTCATTTGACTGCCAGCCTAAGATTGCTAGCTGCAGGGGCAAAGTCAGTATGTGCGTTCCAGTAATGTGGTGACGTGCTGTTGGTAGAAGTGCCACTTGAGGTTTGGGCTTTAAATGGATAGAGCACAGCGAGAAGGAGGCCTCCTTGATTTAGGATGTGGCGTACGCAGCTTTCAGGCCACTCTTAAAAAAATTAAAATACACATTTTAATATATCGTCGCTGTCCTGTGAAAAACACTTATGTCCAATTTTTGAATGTGGAAACACCATTCACATAAAAATAAGAAAATCGGAAAAAAATGGACATAGTTGTTTTTCACATGACAGCGACGATATGCCACCTTTATAAACGGGGCTCCCGGTGTAGTCTATCTGGCTAAAACTATGCTGCAATTTTGTGTTGTTGCAGATCCAGACCTTCTGTGGCGACAAATCCTGAAGATGCTAAATTGTAACATACCCGAGGAAATCATTACGTGGATGTCCAATTTAAAAAAGACCTTAGTGCCGCTCTTAGAGAGGGCCATGGAGCTTGTGCAGGCTATGCCCTGATTTGTACACTGCTTTCTGAAGAATATTTGCTTTTGGCTTTGACCCTTTTTCTTTTTACTTCTACTACGGTACTTGAATCTGATATGACTACCGAAAGGAAGTCAAATGGAAGTGGACTTGGTTGTACGTTGTTGAACTCAAGAGGCTCGCTCACCTTTGGCTTTTTGTAGGATTGATCCAGGGAATTCTTCTTCTAGCTTATTTGTGGTTACATGTGCTCCTCCCTTCCACAATTCACCACTGACATGTTTACCAAAGCAGCTCTTCTAGCATTTCCAGTCATTAATAAAACAACTGGAAAAAAAGGCCCCTTACACACTGGCCATCAAAGCCGGCTCTTTCCCTCCTTTTTACCAGCTCACTGCACACTGTATAAGGTACTGGGGCGGGATGTGGGAATTGAGGTCAACCTCATAAATTTGCCGTCTTCTGACACAGTAGAGGCATAACAGATTCAAACCAGAGTTTGAAGTTTATCATCTGAGACTGACTGCGCAAGCCGCTTGGTGGTTAAAATCAATTGCCCCGGTCGCACTGACACGCAGTATGCCACACGTTGCATTAACCGGCTCTAATGTCGGAACGGCAAATGTGGTTGTTATTCTCCAACAGTCTCTCTGTCGTTCATTTTCATCTCCTTGCGTGAATATGTAACTTTTTCGTGGCATGAAGCATTATACCATCGTTGGTGTCGGCGTCATGATACGAACAAAAAAAATCTTTTTTTTCCATCCCATCCCTATTTTAATCAAATCCACAAAGGTATTGGAATGGCAGATGAAAATGGCTGACAATGCGTTCACATGGAGCCATGTACTGTATTCCAATTAGAATAAATCCGAATGACCAAACGGAATGGAAATGCTCCACAGGAACGCCTCAATCGGAATAAAAAGGCCGAATCTGAATGGAGTTTTATACGGGTGGTATATTGTTTTTGCCATTCCCAACGAGCGCCATATAATCAGCACAATTAGACTAGCGGTGCTCTGTCTTGACGCGAATGTGGAGTGTCTTCGTTGTATACGCACTTTAAAATGGCAGCATCTCGCCAAAGCTCGTCCGCGATGGGAGAACTTGTTTTTAAAGTACTTGTAACTTGTTTTCATCACGATGTTGCTTTATTAACGGTGTTAAAACCATCACAAGTACTGTGCTAAATGAACTCCATCTGACAAATCACGTCGCGTTTACATCGGGCCAACGGCAGATCGGAAAAGATCTCTTCGCATGCAAACAGGGGACCGGAGATCTTCATTCGGAACGATTTCAATCAGAATGACAAAAAAAAAAAAAAAGTAAACCCGGCTTTTAATTTCTGGAAATGGAATAATGCAGAAATGACATTTATTGGCTGTGCAATTATTTATATTTAATTTCCGATTCATGATAAACCGCTGGCGCATAATGAAACGTCTTGTGCTATTGGTTCACACCATGGCGTTAAGTATATCAATTCTTATATCATTCCTGATGATCTGAATACTATGCATGTTGGTGGGTGTGTCTGTATGTCTGTAAAGAGTCTTCTGTTTACGAGGCACTATATGTACCGTATGCAGCTATGTTACATGAATAGATGAGGGTGGTGGGGAAAACAAAAACACTAATGGCTGTTTTCTGAGGGGCGTTATTGTGAATGCCGATTTGTAGTCTCGTGACAGGATGTCAAAGCAACCAGAAGTTCCTTTGGGATCAATAAAGTACCTCAACTGACAAACACAGTTCCATTTTTTTTTTTTCTGTCACCACCTCATGGCAGGACACACCCGGCACATTCTCATCATAGCCGACAATAACAATCTGTTCTTCATTTGTCAAGTTGTAGTTTGTCTGAGCGCCTTTGTTAGTTTGGATTAGTTCCTTTCTTTGAGCCGGGCACGCACCGCACGAGGGACGCCTGGCTCATGTAATGTGGACGTCACCCAACTTGAAGGGAGGGTGTTCGATCCCGGTGCCCACTCTTTCAACGCACCTCAGGTTTGTAAACGGCCGCAACTCCTAACAGGTCCCCCTGTAGGAGAGCAGCACAGCTTTCGAGTAGAAAATAAACACGAGGGGCCAGGTTTTGGCTCCTGACACCGGAACACACTACGGTATGGTATAAACAGAGTACGTGATGCGTCGTACTTCGGTAATACTCAACTCGAGCCATGCGGCACGTTTTCGAGTTGGACGTGTCGGAAAAGTAAGAACGTACGAGAGTCCAAGCCACTGTTGTGCTTGAGATGTTTCTTTTTCACTAAAAGCTTGTTTCCGCTGCTAGTGGCTCAGAAGCCAGTGTTTTTGATTCATGCAGTGGAAGTCATGCAGTGGGGAAAAAGCTCAAAATAAACTTTTTTTTTCCTGGTGAAAGATGAGACTCCTGTTTCTGTTGGTAGGTGGCGTGCTTAGTCACAGAGCACAATAATATTCTGTGGGCCCTGGAATGTCACTCCAAAAATATTGCAATATAATAAACGGGTGGCAATATGGGGAACTCATGGCAGTGAAGTGTTAATTGATGGAAACCAACTTGGGTTTCTACGTGTAAAACACCTTCGCCTGACCGTGATCGATCAACCCGTGAAAAACGAAGCGACGCAAAAATGATGGTGTCTTTTAAACATCTTGCCGATTCTTTAGATACCTGCTTTTTTTTTTTTTAAATGGGATGCAGGCCGGCTGTTGTATTCTTTAGCGGCTTATGATTTGATTTGTATTTTTTTTCAAAGTCAAGGCCTAGCTGCGTTCAGGACTGCATTGAAATCACATCCTATGATAATTGTCGAGTCAAAGTACAAGCAAATGACTCAGATGCCGCTTGTTGTACAGAAATTCCATTTGTCTTTGCAGAGGCAGGTTCCGGAACGATCGCAGGAATCGCCAGTGCAATCGGGGTGGCTCTTTTAGGAGCGGCGTCCAGTTACTTTGCTTACCAGAAGAAAAAATTGTGTTTCAAGATACAGGGAGGTACGAAGTCTTTCTTACTTGGTCCATATGAGTACGTGGCGGCAATACTCAACCGCAGTACTAAGTTCAACATTTTTCTGAGCAGGGGCTGACCCGGAGAGCGGTAAAGCCCGACATCCTGCGCAGTCTAACCCTCAAGGTACGTTGCTCTATCTTGTTTACAAGAAATACCAGTTTCCTACTGTGAGTTACAATTGTGTGGACGCCACTGGAATGTACAGTGCTGTGGATGATTATTGTGTAAAATAAATTGTTGAACATGCGAACCATGGTAACGTTTAATAAAAAGAAAATTGAAAAATAAATAAATAAAAATAGCCCGAGGTAGGCATTCCGTCAGTGACGGGAGCACATTTTTTTCAAGAATATGTTCCCAGCAGTCCCACTACTTGAAACAGTGCATTCTGATTATAAATTAAGCAGCAAAATGCACTCGTTTTTAGCCATTTTAGCCATTTTGTCTTCTGTCGCCTGAAAATGTTGATGTCATTTTAAAGCCCTGGAAAATAAACTAGTTCTCTAATATGTGATTGGTAGATTATTTCATAGTTAACAACTCCAATATATTTTATTCCACTGGAGAAACACGATTTACTTTCACTTTAAATTATGGCCCATTTGTGGTTTGAGCACCATCTGCAAATATGTTTTCCCCAGATTAACATGTGCACCGACTCTTATGCTACCACAGGGGGCTAACATTTGGTAGCACCTGGAAGCTCGGACCCCGTTAGCCTTAACTTTAGTAGCTGCCCTGAGAATTGGCATGCCATGTTCATCTGATCCCGATAAGATGTGTAAGTTGCGGCTTTATTAGCAGGGAGTCCTAGTTCCATATCCAAACTGAAGGCCAAGGTCCTTAAGAAACGGGGAGGATTTGAGGGACAACACCCCAAAGTCACTTAAGATAATGATACCTCAAGAAGTATTTTTTTTCACACCATTAGGTATTGTTTTTTAGTCAAAGAAAAATGTAAAGCATATGCTAATATATATTTTTTTGGGGGAAAAAAAAGGTAAATATGTTGTAATTATATCAGACCAGATCTGATGCATTCTGATTATAAATTAAGCAGCAAAATGCACTCGTTTTTAGCCATCTCTGGGGGCGGCCATTTTGTCTTCTGTCGCCTGAAAATGACATCACAACCGCTCACAACCACCGATCACGGCTGACCTGTTTTCGGAGTCTGAGCCGCGATTGGTCGTTGTGAGCGGTTGTGATGTCATTTTAAGTTGACAGAAGACAAAATGAGATTGCCAGAGATGGCTAAAAAACGAGTGGATGAACACTTATTCCACAAACACAATATTCATCAGAATTCCCTGTTTCAACTAGTGGGCTTGCATAGAACATATATATTCTTGAAAAAAAAAAAAAAAAAAAGGTTTACGTTGACTTTCACTTTAAGTATTCCCATAATTTAACTCCTAACCGTCAGGTTTGTTCTTCATTGGAGGAAAATAAATAAATAAAAAAGAAGCCGCTACGTCCCAAAACCACGTCCGATTGCCACAAAATGTATGTGAGGATAGATCAAAATACAATAATCATAGCCTCAAAATATTACAACAAAACTCACAATATTTTTTTATTCACTTCATGTCATAAGGTTGAAGGGAAACATTCCCTGGCCGATTCTCGGCAAAATGTATACAGAGATACATAAAAACACAACAATCATCGACATAATATAAAACTTTCTTTAGAAATTTTCAATATTTTAGATGATTTTAAAGGTATGACTCACGTGTGTTTCACTCTCATAAGTCCCCGTCGGAATTCCGACGCTAATATCACCCAAAATATGGCGAGTTTCATTCTAATATTTTCAGACTATGATTATTATATTTTTATCCTGCTCCTAATCCATTTTGGTGAGAATCTATGAAAATTCTCGGAGGCTCCCGTCTGCTGTCTCAGCAGTCAAACGATTGTAACTTGTTGAATACCTAATCCAATCGTATCTGTACTTCCTGTAGCTTCCTGTCAGTGCTTCACCAGCCCCGATTTCGAACCAACACAGACACTAATGCAGCCTTCGTTGTACTTTCTTGTTCTCTTCTTGATTTCAGTTTACAGCAACTTGCTCAGGACGTCCTAGACAGCCCTCTGCCAAAGACGTGACACCCTTGATGCAACTACATCTAACTTTTACCCGTTTCTTTGTACCAAAGTACCGTATGTGACTTCTTCGAAATTTCTGCTGCCGGATGGTTGGCTTTTTTGTCGCGGCAGAATACATTTTAGCGGCTTTATCAGTCATTGTATATTTGTCGTTTGTCACGGTAACACTTCTGTACGCACACCTCTAGCTGTCTGTCATTTCAGAAGGAAGACCATTTTGTAGTTTTTCTGTTATAGTCCGAATGTCATAACATCTTTGTTGTTTGCTTTTTTTTTTTTTCATATCGATACGAGACAGAAGTATTAAAAAGCAGGGGCGGAGCAAGAACTTTTTCACCGCTCACTAAAGGCGCTTTTCCATTGCAGGTTCCGGAACGGCCTGGCTTCGCTCTGCCCCGGCCCGGCCTTGCTCGGCCCGGCCTCCGTTGCTTTTCCATCACAACAGGCACCAATCACTTCATTCGACTGAACTGTCGAGCCTCCACAGCGCGCTCGCGGTGTCGCTGCGTTTGCGCAGTTGCACAGTGTGGAGACGTCACAAATTATAGCACAGCAAATGCACAGAAACTTTCACACTGATCCATTCCCGGCATTAAGGAAGTGAGACTTAACCGGCCGCTGCCAAGGCATAGAAATGCAGTTCATGCAATACACATGATGTGTTTTACAGCAATACTTAACCGTATTTACAATTTCATATGTACTGTAGGCTACTTGCGGATGAAATACTGGAGCTTGTGGTAAAATGCACATCGCAGGGTCCATTCAAGTGTTTGAGAACAAGTCTCATCTTTCAATCCCAGTTTTTGCCTTCATTGCAGACCACGTCGTCTTTCTGTAGCGGTGTCGAGGAAAGTGTGGACATAGTCAATTGAAAGAAGGGGCTCGCTCACATTCACTTCAATTGAGCTGGCGAGGCGAGCCCTGCTGGTGAAAATGTTTTACCACCAGTGTGACTATTTCATGCGTTGGTACTGCTACATATAAAATTGAATGGTTAAGTGTTGTTGTAAAACACACTAGTGTGTATTTATCACTTGGCAATGGCCGTGTGCGGTAGAGTTCTTGCCTGCATTGCTAAAAAGAAACTCCTACCCTCAGCCAATCGGATGGCAATGACATCACAGCTCTCCTCGCCCTGGGTTCCACGACCAGGTTGGAAGAGGTTCTGAGGAACGGTTCCACTGCAGATACGCGGCCTTGAAAAAGTGTAATGGAAAAGCAACCACGCAGGGTGGATCCAGGCTGATTCCGGGTAAAACCGGTCCAATGGCAAAGCATTTATTATTACTTATCTACACAGTGCACATGGCCTAGAAGTCATTGGTCATCCACAGTCAGGGTTTCATGAAATCAAAATGCAACCTTGCCCAACACACTCACAATGCAAGCAGGAACAAATCCAAGGAACAGCTGCATTTTGTTGAGTTGATTTTACTAGATCAGGCCTAATCCTTGGCACTTCTTTGCTTTTGCGTACTATTTCATCGACTGCTTCTATCTTATGCACTCACTCACTAGATAACAGCCAATCAGGGTGATCAATTGTCACTGAGGGCCCGGTGCTACTTTTGCAGACTGCCTTTCTACGGCTCATTTAATGACATAACAATCCCTCTTCATTCTTCTCAATTCTAAACGTTGCCGTTTACTTCAGTTTGTTCCTGCTTGATTTCTGAAAATGTTGGACAACATTTCTATGTGTGTGCGTGTGTGCATTTTATTTCATGAAATGCTAATAACTCTTGCTGGTATGATAAGCGATGACTTCCTGGCTATGTTGATTGTGTGCTAAATGTTAAAGTAAAAATCTTGATTAATGCTTACTGCAAGTTTCAAGCATTTCACTGTTGTGAAAGAATGTTTCATACTCTGCATGCAGCTCAACAGTATCGATCCTTATTTAGATGTACGGTCAATCTAAATGTGTGGTGGCAGAGTATCCAAGTGCCTCAGTATAAAGCGACCGTGTGGAAATGGCAGTAAGATGGAAATAATTGTCTGCACCACAGAATCACGTTCAGCTTAATGAGTGGACGGCCACCATTGGCCGCCACGTAGCTCCGCCCCTGTTAGAAAGCTTGGTGCAGGTTAGTTTCTTTTAAGGATAACAATGATGGGTGTAATGGGTAACTCATGTATGACAACTGTTGTTGTTACAGTGGTATCTTCATTGTGGAGTGCACCGACCTACGAGTTTTTAAAAATTGCTTTCTGTTGTTCAGCCGATTTCTTTTTTTGTAAGCCAAAATTTGCCTCAGGCACAAGTCTACTTCAGGGACGCTGCCGCTAGATGGCGCTCGAGAATGCCGCAACATCCGCTCAAGCATCCTGTGTTTTGCCCACAATTTGAGATACGAGCACATTGAATTATGAGCTCAAGTCATGGGACAAATTAAACTCAGAAGTCGGGGTACCACTGTACTGCATTTTGATGTGTGAATGTAATGTGTGTGTGTACATGTATGGAATTAAAATTGGAGGGAGAGATTTGCATTTGCGTTATTGCCTGACACTGTTTTCAATATTAAACCTGCGTGTTGAATAGTTTTAGGATTCAGATACATCAGGTAGCCCACCCATCCATACAGCTGTTTATGTCACAACAAAAACGATTTAGCCCCCCCTGATAAGAATTTGCAGCATCAAAGCGAAAATGACCCATTTTGGAGAGAACATTCAAATCAGAAAAGCATTTGGGTGTCTGTAATACTTTATTCAACTCAAGAATACATATTTTTAAAAGTATGCAGAATTGAAACCAGCATGGTGTTCCATTTCAGGTCTCACATTTGCATTAATGAGACAAGTGAGTCAGCATGTCTTTTGTCAGAAGTTTTGTTTGCAATTGCGATGAATCAGTCTGTGTTTTCCCCTCAGTACAGGGCATCTGGGAGGCATTCAAAGTGCTACACTTTTTCCATATTTCATTGTCTTATATTACATGTGATTGTGTTTTTTTCTTAATAAATTTGTAAACATAAAAACAATTTTAAAAAATGATGTTGTCATGGAGCGTTAGGTGTAAAATTGTGAGGGGGGGAAAAATATTGCATTTTAGAATAATGCTGTAGCAGCATCGTGTGGAAAAAGTGAAACACACTGAATACTTTCCAGGCGCACTGCAGGTTTAACATGTTGATGTCATTTTAAAGCCCTGGAAAATAAACTAGTTCTCTAATATGTGATTGGTAGATTATTTCATAGTTAACAACTCCCAATACATTTTATTCCACTGGAGAAACACGATTTAATTTCTCTTTAAATTATGGCCCATTTGTGGTTTGAGCACCATCTGAAAATATGTTTTCCCCAGATTAACATGTGCACCGACTCTTATGCTACCACAGGGGGCTAACATTTGGTAGCACCTGGAAGCTCGGACCCCGTTAGCCTTAACTTGAGTAGCTGCCCTGAGAATTGGCATGCCATGTTCATCTGATCCCGATAAGATGTGTAAGTTGCGGCTTTATTAGCAGGGAGTCCTAGTTCCATATCCAAACTGAAGGCCAAGGTCCTTAAGAAACGGGGAGGATTTGAGGGACAACACCCCAAAGTCACTTCTTAAGATGATACCTCAAGAAGTATTTTTTTTTTCACACCATTAGGTATTGTTTTTTAGTCAAAGAAAAACGTAAAGCATATGCTAATATATATTTTTTGGGGGGGAAAAAAAAGGTAAATATGTTGTAATTATATCAGACCAGATCTTCTGCACTGACGCCACAGGTGAGAAACTCGAGGCCCACAGGACGTTACCCAGCCTGCCGCTGACGCTTTTGGACCACTAAAGCCAAAAGTATGTCACCTTCGTGTTTCTTGCTCAATTGATTTATCTTCATGTTGGCAGAAAATATGTACAAAAACATTTTCACTTTATTTTTTTTGCTATTACAAGTATTTTATTCACCATATTGTTAAACACAAAATGAACAAACAGTTGTAATACTGTATAAATATGAACTTTCCTATGACTTTCAGTGCGGCCCTTGAAGGGAAATAATGATTACAATGTTGGCCTTGATGAAAATTAGTTTGACGCCCATGATAAGATATCCCTGAATAGACTGTTACATATTCTTAGAATTGAAACAACAAAATTTCAAACAAAGAAATGAAGTAAGTTATGAACAAAATCTTCTCTTACAAGCATTTCATGAAATGAGTCAAGTATAAATGAGTAAAAAAATAAAATAAAACCGTTAAAAAAAATAAAATCATTACAGATGCCTCGATAGAATAGCTTGCATGATTGAGATGTGAGAGTAATTACATTCCCTTTAAGAAAATTCTCTACGTACAGATTTTGTACTTACTGTTTCCCAATTAGGTTCTGCATTGTGAAATGGTAGCGATCTTAAAAAGGAACACAGTATGTACTGTTTCGACTTGAATTCAGCTACTTTGTTCTAATATCAATTTTGATAAACACTGAAAATACGGTAAGAAAAAAAACAATGCTGGAGAAAGGAAACTTTAAAGAGACAAGAGCACCTTAAAACGGCTAACATTTTATTTCATTTTGTTTTGAGTCATGTTAAAATGAGAAGTTGAGGACACATTTCAAGTGAAATGAACAAATATGTAGCAAAAACATAAGGCACCTTTTAGTTGCCTTTTGTAAACAAAAGAAGGAAGTAGTATTTTCCCATAATACTTGCTTCTGGCCAAGAAGTCACAGGGTCCAGAGGTCACAAAGTAAAATGCAATTGCAATGAAATATAAAACGTTTTAAAAACTAGAAGGTAACAGTCTTGTTTTGTTTTTCCTCACGTTTAGGCTCAGAAAGATTAATACAAAAAAAAAAAAAAATGGGCAGGTGGATGAGTATAAAAAGCACGTTTTGTGTTATGATGGTTTCAGAAATGACTCGTTAAAGGGAGTTCAAGAGGTATAACATGCCAACTTTGGGTAATAGGAATACAGTGGACCCCAACCATTCGCGTGGAATCGGGACTGAGCCCGACCGGGAATGGCAAATTCCCGCGAATAACTGATGTGCCCCCTTGAAGTGATTATAACGACCTATATTAATAGGTGAAACCATAAATATACCAATAACTATGATCCCAAATATTTAAATAGCATTTCAAACACTTACATTGTCAAACATTGCCGTTCCCTTAAAAATACAGTGCAGTAAACAGCTTACAGCTAAGCACGCACATACACAATGTACAATTTCTGTAGTTCGTAGACATCAACAATTCTGATGATGAAAAATTAGTGTAGCGGTGCAGTCCGGTGACAAATAATGAACATTTGACTACACAGCAAACATAAGTTGGCGTAGTGTTGTTTCACTGAGCTGTTGTAACAGATTCCGCTGCTTTTGATACAGTTCAAACCTAGTTTGGCGAAACTATCAAACGCCAAAGCAGCTCCGGCAGACCTGCTACACGGTCACCGTCTAATCTATCCGCCGACCCTTATCCGACTGTCAATCGCATTTCTAACACAGCTGCAGTTAGATTTGTGATTGGATGAGCGGGTTTGGTGGGTTGGTTGAGTGGACAACTACTAACTGTTTTGTTACAACAATACACTAAATGTCATGCATAGTGTAGACTGTATTTTGTCAGCGAGCTTTTACGAGAATAACGAAGGATGCATTAAAAGAGAAAGAGAGAATGGAACCGTGACTATGTGGGGGTCCACTGTATTCCCTGTATTGTTCGTTGCAAAGTATTTTTTCCAGAAATAAAACATTCTGTTGGAGTTGTCAGAAGTTCTTGAAGATCTCCAAGTCTCTTGGTGGAACAGAAGGGTCTTTTTTCCATTCGTCATTGGGGTAAACTTCAAAGTTTGTGGTGTCACCTTCATGGGAAACTTTGGGAACTATTGGAGGCTGTGGATTTACACACAGAAGTTGCAGTTAGATGTTGCAGTTTATTCAAATTATTTTAAAATACTAATATTTTTTTTTTTTAACTCAATGACTTTTTGATTTTTGTTCGAACTGGCAGTTTTTTGGACTGTGCAATCATTCCAAATTTTCTTCTCTAAAACAAATGTTTTTTTCATTATTATTATTTTTTAAGTAGAGTGGGTGCGGCTTATATAAAAGTGTGATCTTGTAGTCCGGAAAATACTGTACTCAACATGGTTCCTTGACCGACTACTGTACTCCAACGAAGAAATGGCTTACCTTCAGTTTTCTCAGTGGAACCGTCTCCCAATCAATAGCCTTAAACCATCGGTGCTTTTTTACGTCATCTGCTCCATTCTGAAAGCAACAGAAAGAAGGCGGTAGTGTGCATTTTATATAAAACGAGCACCAACTTCATTAACTTATTTGGCAGCCATTTCCAATGGAGCAACCCCTTCAGTACCAGTGCAGCCATTTTACTGGATTTTGGCTGATCTTGCAAGGCCCACAGAATTTTGTGGTCAATGACTATATACTGCAAACATGGAACCAAACGGAAGACGAGCCTCTTTTCTTTCAAACCAAAACAAAGTGTATCTTTTTCTGTTCTTCAGCAATCAACATTAGAATATAGCTTGGTTTCATCAAATCAAATCATTTAATTTTATGCATAAACGTATTTATAGAAATTACTTTTTTTCATGCAGCATGAATATGTGAATGTCACTTAAACAAATACAGTTGAAAAATATAAAAAATGCTATCTTATGTAAATAGATATAATTGTACATAATTGGGAAGGATATAACTTAAGTAATCTGCTCACATATTTACCTTTAAAACTCACTTAGAAAATGTCTCTCCAGTAACAACTTCAATTGTCATTTTGAACACTGGCTATAGAAATAAATTTACCAAATGTTAGATTCTTTGGATTATTTTTCAATATGATAGTTCTAAGGATTTCAGAAAAAAATGTTCCTAAAGAAAAAGTGCCCATAGTGTCCCTCAAACATTGCCATATAGCAAATATGAGGTGTTATACATGATATTAGTTTTCAGTTGTTCAATGCAAAGAAATGACATTCCAACTCACCTTCATGTTGCCCAGCCGTCTGGCTCGGTCAATTACCAGAAACTTCTTGATTAGGTCTCTGTGGAATAACAAACGGTCTGTAAATCTTTCACTCAAATTGCAGCGCAAAGGCACCCCCTAGTGGCAAACATCGCACATTATAAAATAAAGCACTGTACACTGGTAAAAAATACAAAAACAAATGTTTTTTTAATTTAACTTTTGTGCAATACATTAAATATAACTGAATAATTAAGCACAGTTTCTTTTTAATTTTCCTATCATTACGTACAGTGTTAATATTCAAACTGTACACTATGGCACAGTGGCCTACGAAAACATAAAATGTACTTTGTGGGAATCAAATCTTCTGTGCTAATTTTTGATGATCACCGAAGACTTCTACGCTACTGCATTTTAATGTTGGCAGTATTTGGTACAAAACGAATTGAGAACCACTGCTACAATAACTCCTACGGATGTTGAAGTAGGTTGGCAGTGTCGAAATAGTTCTGGCCCTAACCATGAATGCCAAATGATATAGTTGTCCTATTTTTAGGCAAATTTGACCACACCCACAGTATTCATATCTCATATAAATTCTCCCGCGCGTTGCAACTCATAAAAAGATCATCAAGACCTGCTTTTCTTTCTTCCCTGTTTTTTTTTTGTTTTTTTTTGTAACGAGAGCTTACTTGACGTAGAAATCCAAATGCCGTGGGAAATCCAGTTTTCCTGCCAGGATCTTCTGGTAGATTCCAAATGGATTGTCATCAAAAAAAGGTGGATGGCTGGAGAGAAGGAATCAGAACTTCCATTTATTTGCGTCCGAGCACACCAGATTTGAATGTGACTCTGCACTGGCTAACATTTTTTTTTATCAGTGCTTTGGAGATCATATAAACATAGCATCCTTAAATGTGTTACCCGACCATTGAGCACATTGGCACACCATCTCACTGTACAGCAGCCCCCTTGATATTCCAAGCAAATGGCTCTGTTTCTAAGTTAGGGACATAGAACTTTGTTTCCATGTTCTTCTTCAGTTTCAGCTTCAACAGACACTCAGTGGGAAGTGTATAATATAAAATATAGCAGTACGCACCCAGCCAACATTTCAAAGATGAGAATGCCAAGAGCCCACCAGTCCACTGCACGGCAATGACCTTTGCTCTGGATAACTTCTGGAGCGAGATACTCTGGGGTGCCACACAGAGTCCAGGTTCTACTCCGGGAGAGAAAAACAAAATCATGCCGGGCTCCTAAAACATTCTGTCAAGTATTGAACTCATTATTAGTTAAATGTGTGTGTATCGTGTTTTATAAGGTATTGAAAAGAATTACACCCAACCTTTGACTGACTTCATCTGGATCAAACGAGGAAAATTTATCGTTACGCAAATGACGCGTAGCAACAGATAATTTCTTATGACTAGCATACACTTAGGACAAAATTGTTGTTACTCGACGATGAAAGAAAGAAAAAAACAATGGTAAATGAAATAACTTGAAATTGACCCAAAAAATAAATATTTACTGAAGATTAAGGAATGATTATCGAGCTTTATCTTCTTTTATGTTGACAGGTGCACACGTCTCATCGAGTTACACATGGTTTGATTGCAGTGCTTGCTTGTGTGTATGTGTGCTCAGATCCAAGCTATTAGCTTTAGTTTTCAACTCCAAAGGTTGCGCAACAAAATCTAAAGCTAACAGTACCATCATCATACCATCATTATTTTCCCGCAGTGCTATAAAGCAACGGATATTTGAATGCAAACGGTGGAACAACACATGTAGACAGACATTGTAACAATACTCACACACACACACATATTCTTTATCCTTTTCCAAAAACGACTCATAACTGCATCTTACTGCGTCAGTTGTGAAACTCTACTTTGCGTGTCTGTATTTTACGGCTCCCTCTTTATTTAACAGAATGGCACCAATGGTTTTTTTTTCGTGTGTGTCCCCACCACAAGAGCCACATGTCCTGTGGATTATCAATAAAACCAATCTATAGTATGTATCATACTAACATGACAAAACCTGCATTGAGACAAAACATTTTGTGTGAAGTGCAAATCTTAATCAATCTTAACAAAACGACAAGATGGCTACTGATTTCACCTGTCAGAAAGCTTCTTTGCAAAGCCAAAGTCTGTCAGGCGGATGTGGCCTTCCCTGTCCAGCAGAATGTTCTCAGGCTTCAGGTCACGGTAAACGATGTCTTTGGAGTGGAGGTACTCGATAGCGCAGACGATCTCAGAGGCGTAGAACAGACCAGTGGCGTTACTGAAGCGGCCTCGGCTGCGAAGGTAGCTGAATAGCTCGCCGCCGGGCACGTAGTCCATCAACATATAAAGGAAGCATTCGTCATGATGCGTCCAAAACCTGACCAAGAAAATAACACGTGGTGACGTGTACAGTCAACATCGGTGTTACCTCACCTTTAGTGGCTCAAGGCACATACATATAATGAAATAATGATGATCTCGCCTCAATTTACTTAGGACTGTGATTACTCTGCGTGAAATTGGAACGCAAAGCTTTTAATCTGTGTTATGAACGCTAACTAGAGGATTCACAGATTAACGGTCACCAAGTGGAAGAGCATTTCATGGATCTGCCTGTCACGATACGTTGCTGGCATAGACAGTTAAACAACGACAATGATAATATATATTGTGACTCATTTGTATTAGATCATATAGATTTTTTTTAAATTATGACTTTTGTCAGGTTCACGATACTTCAGTGATCATTGTGGGTTTGTCTTTCATTAACAGAGGGGTACCTACAATTTTGTCCCCGTGTATGTACTTCTATGTAAAAAAGATTTAAACGTGTTCGTTTAAACACAAAATATAATTAGTCTGTTTTCCTGAAGGACTACAAAAATGTATAAATAATTACGGTTGGGAGGCTGACAGAGTATTTGGACAATTTTAAGTTCAAAAATGGCTCAAAACGATGACTCCATTATTAAAATAGTCGTGGATTCATTTGATAATTGATTAGTTGACGATTACTCAATTCATTTTGCCAGCTCGAGTGTCAATGTCCAAACTTATGGACTGTAGTATGGACAGGACAATGTCCTCATAAAAATTGTCTAAATCAAGTTACGGTAATAAATGTAAGAGCATAAATATGAGATGGTTTTTGAAAGTTATTGTTTCCATGAAGTCTAAAATAAGTCAAGTGTTTGATCTTGAGTAGGACATAGGTAGGGTTCTCTGTGTGGACATGAATTTGATGAGAGTGGGTCTTTCCAGGAAACCGGGTAGAACACACTCACAGTCGTATGAGGAAGGGGTGGTTGACCTCTTTCAGAACCGCCTTCTCGTTGTGTACATGCTGCTCCTGCTTTAGGCGGATCACATCAGCGATCCTCATCTGCTTCAGAGCATAGAAGGTCCTGCTGTTCTTGTCCCTGACCAGGTATACTCGACCAAAAGTTCCTGTGCCTAAGTAAAGAGGACGCAAAGAAGCAAGCATATTCTTAAGCGGGGCATACACAAATCACTAAACAGGCCACATTGGAGCATTCCCACCTCTACTTCTGATCAAAGTGTAAAAAAAAAAAAAAAAAAGGCCTATTTTTGTGTTACTAATATCCTGAGTGATTCATCTGGTGGTGCAGGGTGTGGTAAGAGTGATTTTTCCTCCCGCATGTGCCGTAAAAGAGCTGGGTCCATCTTGATAAGTAAACCTGTTCAATATTTATTGTATGTTATATTGCAAATCCCACAGGCTTTGTAATTATGATGTGAAATAGAACGATAGCCCTGAAGAACCAGTCGGAAGCTTGTGCACAAATGGAGGAGCGACTGGATGTGTTGCGTGTTTGTAGAAATACGCAGCTCACGTCACTCACAACAATAACAAAAATAAGAGTTTGCAACCACAATTTCACTACGAGGTAAACTTACAGCTAGCCTAGCTTCTTTTACATATTGAAATTGAAGTTTATTTCAAATGTGCAGTCATAAAACCAGAACCAAAAAACAAAAATCTGCAATATAAATATCCCATATGAAAACATGTCCTGCTAGAATGAAAAGGAGTAGGAAGGAGTCAAACTTATTTAGATCCTGCGTCTTTACCATTACCTAAGATAAATGAATACGTAATTGCAAATTGTAGACCAAAATACTATATGTGTAACCATAATAAAATTACAAATCACCTTAAACATTGTACATACTACAACTACTTCTTCTATTTATTTAGCCTGGACCCGCGCTATTTACGAAGGATAGGGAACACTACCCTCCGGCCCACAAACAATAAATATCTGTGTGTGTTAGGCACTTTGCAGTCAGTATCTCTACTTGTGTTAGTCACATTTTAAAGAATTAAAAAAAATAAAAAATAAAATACACCAGTGTTTGTCATCATTTTCAGTTCAGGTCAGCGGTGGTGAGGCACCTCTGCCACCCGGAAGTACCCAAACACCTCCTGTTTACATACATTTAAAAAAAAATAAAACTCTTTTGAGGGGTAAGCCAAAATGTAAAGAACTTGTTAGTCATAGTGTGTACGTGCTACTCACCCACTATGGCGATGCTCACCAGGTCTTCAAGGCAATACCTCTGGTGGTTGTTTGATGCTTCACCCGAGGAACCGCTGCTATTTTCTTTGGAACAATTAGTCTCATTGCTTACTCCGGTATCTGCTTTTGAGGACGCCATGAGTCACGTCCGAAGTTAATTGTTTTGGTTTGAAAATGTCGGAGGTTCAAATAAATACGCCATGTCATACTCCAATAACGAACAATGGGAGAAAAATATCAAAAACGTGGTGACATTTTATCTGAGGTACAGCCAATGGACATTTGGGCCTCCACAGGAATAGGACAAAAGAAGTTGGAGACAAGTGAAAGCGATAGCTGAGTGGTTAGCTTGAGAACGAGCTAAAGACTACAGCATCCCAATAGGTTTTAAAAGACCGAACGAAACTAGGAAAAGGGACATCTTTTTTTTCAGATGGACGACTCATACACAGCATTTCCTCCTTTATTTACGCCGAACGATCTATGTTGCGCATGCGCATCTGTATTTTCTTCTGTGTTTAGTGGCGGTTGACAACCATCTTAAATATGCATTAACGCCCTCTAGCGGCGTGGCATCTGTTTTATTCTCAAACCATCTAGTCCTGTATTTCTGGTTTTAAAAAATCACTTAATTAACGCTATACTAAAAACAAAATCACCAATGAGTGCAATCATACTTTCACTGTTTTCTTTTTTTTTTTTTAACACAAGTATCCTTCTGTACTTCTACTCGAGCGTGTCCGTCTGTATGAAACGTCACGTCTGGTTATTACCCTCTGGCGGCTTTATGTGCGATGTCCTTGGGGATACCATCATTTTGGAGGCTTTTAATGGATTGTCTTGCAAAGCATTGGTAAGCAAGAATGAGGGGTGGGATCCGTAATGGTTGCCAGGCAACTGTAAGGGAGCGTGCAGGTGAACTGGTGAAGCTGGGTGATGGTCATCTCGACTTGTCTTCATAACCCCCATCTCCTACATCATCTTCATGTACATATTTATGTTAGTATTATTCAAATTTACTGTACTGTATTCCTTAAAATCTACCCAAATCAGCTTTGCTTCAACGGAGAAATAATTGCTGAGTGTCAAGAAGACAATAAATATGGCTAGTGGTAGTATAATTTTTTGGGGGGGGAAATGTAGCGTTTGTTAAAAGAAAACACATTGGTGTCATTGTGCCAAGAATGAACCAATGATTCAATAGTGTTGTTGATTGACAAAAACAAGCAAAACCAACACCAGAAAACATGAATAAAAAATAATTTTAAAAGACAACATTTAGGAAAAATATGTACTTTTATTCTTTTGGCATTTAAACAATAATAAGACCATGTTCAGACAGTAGTCACTTACTGCAAGGGTTTCACTAAAACACCACACGAGCGAGAGTTGTATAATGAATGGTTTGTATCCAGGGCCGGGTCTCGGCAGCGGCAAGAGTGGTGGGCCTGGGCCCCTCAAATAAAAGTAGTGCCCCTCCAAAATAAACACCCCAAAATATATCATATTTCACATATTTTTATTATCTCATACATCTCTCCGCTCCACTTCTTACTGTCTTAATGTCTTGCTTGCCCCCTCATATATAAAATATATCAAGTTGTTTCTTATGTCATGTTTCTCGACTCCGCTCCATCTCCCCTTTTCACGTTGCTCGGAGTATCGGCCTGCTGCCGGCTCGCTGTGAGGCATAGCTGTCTGCAGCGAGCTAAGACCCAACTTCCAATCACCCTTCAGTATGAAAATGAGCCAGTGTTGTCAGTCAGACATGGTAAAAGATGCTGGAGCACAATGCCCCCTCTTTGGCTGCCCCATCATACATGCCTGTCTAGACCCGGCCCCATTTGCATCTATAGGTCACTACTGTCTTTTTATCATATGCATGACGGAAATAAGGAGACTTGGCCATTAATAAATTATGTATACATCAAGGTCTCTCTAACTGATTGCCAATCATATCCTGCCTCTCACCCATTCAGCGAGGATAGGCTCCAGCTTCCCATGGCCTTGAACAGGATAAGCGGTATAGAAAATTTCTCTCTCCCTCTCAAACACACACACACACGCACAAAACATCCCACAAAATAAAACCCTGGGAGTAAAAAAAAAAATCAAGCGCAATACAAACCTTGGCCTAAAATTGTTACACGATTATTTACAAACCACTACAACAAGCCAACAACAAACGTGTTGGCATGTTTTTTTTTAGGTTGTATATAGTGGTGTCTTGTTGTATGGCGGCAATAAACGCAACTAAAATAATTTGAGATACGATCGTTTAGAATTATAACCATGACCACGGAACAAATTAACCTCGTATCTCAAGGCACCACTTTCTATTGTTTTGGTTTGTGGGTTGGGAGAACAGAAACAGAATTGGTCAATAATTAGGGTCAACACAACAAATTTGGTTTCTTATAAAGAGGCACTAGAGAAAAATCACACCTCAAGCTTGATGGTTTTATCAGTTGGATCCTTAAGCCTATATTTGTACTGTACAATTAACATTTACTGTCAAAAGTGTGATCTTGTACTACTCTATCATCCATTCATTCATTATCTGCAGACCTCCTGCTCAAAGTCATCTGGTATTGGCTCCAGCTCACCTGTGACATGCTAAGTGGTAGAAAATGGATGCATCGATCATTGTATTAGCCAGAGGAACTTTGCAAGACAGTTAAAATGAGCTGATTATAAGTTAAAAAAAAAAAGGAAATGAAAAAGATTTTTTTTTTTGCATGCTCCCAATTGACAATTTTCCAGAATATTCGTTCTGATTCATAACGTACATTCAGTTTCTCTGTGTCATGTACTATGACAAGGAGAGGTTTGAACTTTATTGTAACTCACTGAAATGCTTGTTCAATTTCTTTGTTTTTGGGTGATCATAAATAGGCAGGGAAAGGGAGTGCATCCCTGCAATGCACTTTAATGAAGATCAAAAGCAAATTCTATTTTACTATATGGTATACATTCCCCTGCAAAGGTATTGGAACGGCAAAGTCAATTCCTTTGTTTTTATATATACCATGAAATAAAAGCTGGAATTCTGAACTTTTGTCTCATATTAATATTTTCGATCTGAAATCCAAGTACAGTATAGTACAACAAAAACAAAGGAATTGACCTTGCCGTTTCAATACTTTTTTTGGGGGGGGCCTGAAGGGCAGTGATTCAAAATATATTTTTGTTTAGCTATGCAGGGTTTTTTTCCTGGCTCAGATTGAGGCAGAGGTGGTACCATCCTGACCACGACGTGGATGTATTCTGTAAAATCAACTTACTCTCTTTCTTTTACAGGGAACATACTTTAAATTAAGAGCTACAATAATAATTACTATTATCACGTTAACATCGGGTTTCGAGCCCAGACCAGCATATGAGCTCACAAGATATTCTATAGCTTTGCTGCGAATTTGTGCTGGTGTTAGTTTTTTTTTTTTTTTTTTCAGTAGGGTTGAATGAAGGAAAAACCCTGCTGTGCCACAGTGATGAATAGTGACAGGCAGAACAATTAAGTTCCACAAGATAGCAGAAGGTACATAATTAACCAGTGTATCCACTTTTTTGTGGCATTTTCGTTTGGTGATGTGCTGTGAGAGGTTTTCTCATGTAAAATATGTGCCTTCGCTCAATAAAGGTTGGGTAACAATGCTGTAGTTGAAAGTGAAGAATAATAAAGAGTATCCAGATTATGCTACTGTGTTGCTGACTGAGCCGTAGCTTTATCAGAGTTGTCCAACATATCTTCATTAAAATAAACGCATAGAAACACATCTCTTCTTTTTTTTTAATGATTTTACCCTTTTGCTTAATTGTATCACCTTGAGAAACTGGGATGCTAGTTATGCTCTAAAGTTTGTCTTTTACTTGTTGTGTTAGGCTCACAATTGATGCTCTATGCAACCCGTCCAACTAAGGATCATTTTTCGCAGAGGTCTTTTGATATATTTACTACTGACTCTGACCTCCATGTTTTATTGTGGACCGTTAGCTGTTTTGGCTACATGTACATCAAACTTGGACAGGATGTGGAATTGCTGTTTCGTTGGCTTCATCAGCTCATTACCTTCAACTCTGACAGGCACAGTTCAAAGCGGCAGGGAAGCCAAAACACTAAATCTGAGAGCTTAGTCTTCAGCCAGAAAATGGTGGAAATCCTTCTCCATTTGGATGAGCTAAAGTATTTTGCTGTCATGTGATTTACTGGTCAACAAAACAAATGGATAAAAAAAATAAAAAAATACAACTTTATCCCCTGCCCAACCAGAAGAAGAAATAAAGCACAGTAGTTTGGAGTAATACAGCCATTTTTAAATGAATGACACTGTATTTATAGCAGCAACAGCACTAACTACAGACAACTTAATAGTACACTGAAGTGTGTCAGTTTACAAAACAACCAAACAGAAGGTCACACGTGTTTGCACAAGTCATTTCAGTCTGGTAGTATCTTCTTGGTAGTGTCTTCTTGATGATTTTGGACCCTTCAGATGTCCTCGTGGATTCAATTTATACACAACATACTTGCCCTCCTCTACTTTGTGGCATTCATCAACTGCTAGCAATCAACATACAAGCACACGACAATTGGGGAAAAAAAACCCCAAAAAACTATTTCTTTCGGTCTTTCAAGTCTTTTTTCTTCTCACAGTTTTCTTTCTCATATTTGTCTTTGTCAGATTTTGTCACACTGTTGTAAGAGGGAGGGGAAGCTGTGGATGGGGTCAGGTCAGTTTTGTCCAAGGTGGAGTTCTCATTGAATTTGCTGATGACCATCACGTCCTTGTCAGGGTCACGTAAGCCCTCTTTGAGCTGCTCTTTGTAGAGGGCTGAGGCCTTCTTCATGGCCATGCAAATCATGTAGCGGCGGAAGGCTCTCTGGATGATGACGGAGGACATGTCTTCCTGCTTGCGGCGGAGAGTGGTGGTGATTGGCTCGTACGACACCTTTGAAGGATTCGATGCCATAAAGCGCTCCTCCATCTGCCCGCGCAACACATCCATCTCACCGCCTTCCCCGAGTACTCGCTTGGTGAAGGCAAACAGGATGTCAAGGCAGTGGATGCGCTCGCCACTGACCATCGGCAAGTCCATGGAGATGAGCTGAATCATGTTGGGCTTTGGCATCCGCAACGGCGGGTCGAGCGCGTCGGCAAAGTCCGAGAGTTTGCTGTACTCCATGAACTGCGTGGCGTCGGGGTCAAAACGCTCCCAGACTTCGTAAAACATCTCAAAGTCGTCCTCGCTCAGCGGCTCGGCACTCTCTTCCGTTGCCACGCTGAAGTTTTCCAGAATGACGGCAATGTACATGTTGACCACAATAAGGAAGCAAATGATGATGTAGCTGACGAAAAAGAAGATGCCCACTGATGGGTTGCCACAGTTGCCTTTGTAGTAGTTGCCCGGGTGCTCCATTTGGCTATCGCAGTCGGGTTCCCGCTTATTCAAGATGGGTGCCAGAAGACCATCCCACCCAGCCGAGGTAGTGATCTGGAACAAGCAGATCATACTATTCCCAAAGGTCTCAAAATTGAACATGTCGTCGATTCCGGACTCCCGTTTCACGTAGGCAAAATTGGACATGCCGAAAATTGCGTAGATGAACATGACCAAGAAGAGGAGGAGACCGATATTAAATAGGGCAGGAAGTGACATCATCAGGGCAAAGAGGAGTGTCCGAATGCCTTTGGCACCCTTGATAAGGCGGAGAATGCGGCCGATTCTGGCCAGTCGGATCACTCGGAATAACGTCGGGGACACAAAGTATTTCTCGATCACTTCTGACAAAAACATACCTGCAAACGTAAAAACATCCAGTTGGCCCATTTGAATACAACTGAACCCAACACAGGACAAAACGTACCTATGAAAATCATGATGTCCTTACCTACAATTGACAGGATCACCACCACAAAATCAAATATATTCCACCCTATGGTGAAATAATAATGACGCAAGGAGATCATCTTTAGTACACACTCCCCTGTGAAGAGCACAATAAAGACCAGGTTGATCCAGTAAAGGATGTCGTCCATGTCCGGGGTCTGGTCATCAGTCTCCACCATCATGGTCACCATGTTAAGGCAGATCAGGATCATTATAACAATGTCAAAAGCCTGCTTGGTTATGCAGTCAAACACGCAGCCTTGAAATGCATTCTACGGACCAAAACGAACAAGAAACACAAACAATGGATTAGAATCGACAGGATCATCAGCGTTCGGGATTGAGAATGTCGAAAGGGCTGAGGAAAACCCACTGCGGGTCGAGGAATTGGTTTTTGTGGTTTCTTGGAGCCCAACTTCTTCATGGCATTGTAATATTTCTTCTGTTCCTCCGTCATGAAGATATCTTGTCCTCCAAAGTATAGAAATCACAACAAAAGATGGTTAAAACCACAGAAATGAAACATCCGGCAGCGACAGCGAGACATTTGCCGGAAGAAGACTACTTATCTTTTTCTTCTGCTGGTTGAAGTTGTCAATGATTACGCCAATGAAAAGGTTGAGGGTAAAAAAGGAACCAAAGATGATGAAGATGACAAAATAGAGGTACATATACAAGTTCACTTCATATTCGGGCTGATCTTCCAGCTAGAGTAATGCAGACGGAAAGACAAAAAAAAAATGTCAGTGGTCTTTGTAAATTGTACGACAAATACATTGTCAAATTATGTACAGTTGATTTTATAGTTAGGAAGACACTTACATTGCGAGAATCCACAGCTGCATACATAATGTCCATCCAGCCCTTAAATGTTGCCTAACAATAGATAAGCGCCAATAAGTCAATGTATAAGTCAATGTATCTATCTTGATATCCATTTATCTACATTCCCCTCTCAAATGATTGGAACGGTGAGAACAATTATGTGACTTTTGCTGTGGGTAACATTGGAAAATACAAATGATGAATATGAAACAAGAGGTCAACACTCCAGCTTTTATTTCCAAATGTTTCCATCTAGAGCTGATAAACAACTTAGCACAGTCTGTTTGAAACTACCGGTAACCATTTTTCATGTGAATGTCAGGCGTGTTGTCCTGGAAAAAAAATACAATCTACAGTTTCTGGTTCTTTTTTTAAGTTAAAACCTATTGTTGTTGAAAACTGAATATTTTACACATGCGTTGAGCATGAAATATATTAAAATATCGTGACCAGATACATGCATGCATTTTGGTCATGTTCATAATAGCACTTTTGTCATACATCTTGTTAGGAAGTGTATGGCCTTATGTGTACTGTACAGCTGATGAAAAATTATGGCCTCTCGCCATTGTTTACGTTGCCCAACCCTGGTCTACGACATCAAACTTTACACTGCACCAGTTACATGCTCTTAGGGTTAAATATCTAGTCTATATTATTGAGCTATGGGAAGTTTATTTTATGCTGCTAACATAGTTGAAAAATGACTAATTTTGCAACGTATATACGGGCACTACGTCCGTGGCAATGTTCACATTCTACCGTGCTCCTTTTTTGTGATATGCACAACAATGTAAAAAAATTTTGTTTCTTCGCAGGAGTCAATTTATGTTGCGTGCAGAGAAACATTTGCTGCTGCATGCTCAACAACTCCATTAATCAATTTTAAGTGATTGAGTATCCCTAACCCCAAATGAAGCAAGTCAAACAGGCACTGAACGGTCCTGCAGTAAAAGGAGAAGAAAGAAGAATGGTGATGTCAGGCTTAATGCAGTTATTGTAAGCAAAGGACTTAACACAATTAGATTTAAATAATGCGATCTTGTATCAGAACTTGAAAAAAAAAAAGCTGAAATGTTGCTCTGTTGTCTAACATTTGTCTACTGATGTCAAGCACAAATGTCTTCAGTACGGCTCAAGTGAAGGAATTGGCTTCACCGTTCCAAACCTTTTGAAGGAAAGTGTATCTAATATGTTCCTACAGTAACTGTTTCTGTTTGCCCTCTCTAATAGCCCTCTTGAATGACACATAAAAATGCATGCTGGAACTTTTTGAGCACCTCACCACTTGCAACAACGCCAAATAACCAGCACCGACGTTGTCAAAATTAATTTTGACGTTCTTCCACCGGGCGCTGTCGTTGACCATATTCAGACAGTCAGACTTGTTGTTGACCACATCGATGGGGAAGACCTTGTCAGTGGTCGTGTTGACGCAGTAGTAGTACTTCCCTGCGAACAGGTTGACCCCCATGATGCTGAAGATGAGCCAAAAGATGAGGCAGACCAGCAGCACATTCATGATGGAGGGGATGGCCCCCAGTAGTGCGTTCACCACAACCTGGACAGGTTCAAAATACACACAAACTCAGCACCTTGGTGTTGCTCAAATGAAGGGGCTCTCCTTACCGAAATAAAGACTGCTTAATTTTTGGATTAGTGGCCATTACAATCATCTAATCACTTGACTATTTTTATTTTTTATTTTTATTTTTTTTACATTATACCAAGGCTACATTGATTGAGTGATGTCTGCACACAAAAGCTTTTACTACCTGACAATTAAGAAGGTGACGGTTGATTCAGTAAAAGTTTACAATTTCATAGGAAAAAAAGCAAAACAGAAAAAAACCTTAGAGGCAGGATGAGGTCACAACATTTTGTCTGACTGTAAATGAAAAAAGACACACAACAAAGAAAAAAGATTACAGGTCACATTTACAAGGCACCAAACAAGCAGCGTCAAAAAGCAATGTCTGCAATACATCAACACAATGTAAAAAGAAACATGCAGATAGAAGAAGTACAGAGTTGAACTGGAAGGAGAACATGCAGTTAAATTCATATTACTCATTTTCGAAATGTATATAAAAACCCAATTCCAATGAAGTTGGGACGTTGTGTTCAACATAAAAACAGAATACAACGATTTGCAAACCATGTTCAACCTATATTTAATTGAACACACTACAAAAACAGGATAGCTAATGGTCAATCTGATAATCATTATTGTTTGAAGCAATGATCATTAACTTTTCATTTTACGGCTGCAATATGTTCCAAAAAAGATGGGACAGGTGGCAAAAAAGACTGAGAAAGCTGAGGAATGCTCATCTAACACCTATTTGGAACATCCCACAGGTGACCAGGCTGATTTGGAGTTGGTGGGTGCCACGATTGGGTCTAAAAGGGGGTTCCCTGAATTGCTCAGTCATTCACAAGTCAAGATGGGGCGAAGTTCATCTCTTTGTAAACAACTGACAGAAAATATTAGAACGATCTAACGACAATGTTCCTCAACGTACAATTGCAAGGAATTTAGGGATTTCATCACCTCCGGTCCATATTATTAAACGTTTCAGAGAATCTGGAGAAATCACTGCATCTAAGCGGCAAGGCTGGAAACCAACACGGAATGCCCGTGACCTTCGATAACCTCAGGCAGCACCGCATAAAAAAAAAAACGACATCAATGTGTAAAGGATATCACCACAGCGGCTCATGAACACTTCAGAAAAGCAATGTCAGTAAAAACAGTTTGGCGCGATACATCTGTAAAGTGCGTGTTAAAATGTTACTAGCCATTAGCCATTTATCAACAACAACCGGAACCACCGCCGGCTTCTCCCAAGCTCATGTAAGATTGACTGATGCAAAGTGGAAAAGTGTTCTGTGGTCTGACGAGTCCACATTTCAATTTGTTTTGGGAAATTGTGGACCTCGTGTCCTCTGGGCCAAAGAGGAAAAGAACCACCTGGACTGTTGTGGACACAAAATTTAAAAGCAAGCATCTGTGATGGTATGGGGCTGTGTTAATGCTAGTGGCATGGGTAACTTACACGTCTGTGAAGGCGCAATTAATGATGAAAGGTACATGCAGGTTTTAGAGAAACATATGCTGCCATCCACAAGCAACGTCTTTTTCATGGACGCTCCTGCTTATTTCAGCAAGGCAATGCCAAAACACATTCTGCACGTGTTACAACAGCCCAATAGTAAAAGAGTGCAGGTACTAGACTGGCCTGCCTCAGGCCCAGAAATGTCTCCCATTGAAAATGTGCGGCGCATTATGAAGTGTAAAATACGACAACGAAGACCTTGCACTGTTAAGTAACTCAAGATGAACATCGGGCAAAAAAGGGAAAGAATTCCATATACAAAGCTTCAAAAAATAGTGTGCTCAGTTCCCAAACATGTTGTTAAAAGAAAAGATGATGTAACACAGTGGTAAACATGGCCCTCTCCCAGCTTTTTTGGAAAGTGTGGCAGCCATAAAATTCAAAGTTTAAGATTAATTGATAAAACCAATAACATTGATCAGTTTGAACATTAAATATCTTGTATTTGTAGTGTACTCAATTAAATATAGGTTGAACATTAATTGTGAATCATTGTATTCTGTATTTATTTATGTTTAACACAGCGTTCCAACTTTGTTGGAATTGGATCTAGACATCTATCCACTGCTCCACAATGACTGATAAAGAAAACAACTTTGCCTAAGCTGTCTAATGGAGAATTTAGCATGTTTTTCTATCAGAATTCCTTTGCAACTTTACAAACCTTTGACTAAAAGCCAGTCTTACTTACCCTCATGCCTTCGAACCGAGATAGAGCTCTCAGTGGCCGGAGGGCTCGCAGCGTCCTTAGGGATTTGATGGCGGTGAGCTCGGAGTAGCCCAGAGCATTGGCCACAAGGCTGACAAGGGACACCTGAAAGTTGACAACGAATGTACTGATGTTAACATCAATCATTAGAAGTTTTATTGGAATATAAATGTAACATTGAGGTGTCCTGACACAGCAGGTTGACGACCTTGGGCATGCTGGGTTTAAAAATACCTTAAAATAGTGTGAAGTATACAAACGCAGAATGAATAAGCCAGACTTCATCCAGAGCTAAATATGTGAAGTATTGTACATACGTCAACAATGAGGAAGTCCAGCCAGCACCAGGCATTGGTGAAGTACTTGACAAAGCCATAGGCCACCCACTTCAACAGCATCTCCAGAATGAAGACATACGTAAAGACCTTGTCTGCATACTCCAACATTGTTTTGATGGTCCTCCTCTGTTCAATATAAACGTCCTCAAAAGCCTGAACAAAATTCCAAAAATAAACATTACAAATGATACATTAAAAAGGAAGTCAACCCAAACATATTTTTTTTCAAGAATATGTTCTATGCAAGCCCACTAGTTGAAACAGGGCATTCTGATAAATATTGCATTTGTGGAATAAGAGTTCATCCACTCGTTTTCAGAAATCTCTGGGGGCGGCCATTTTGTCACTACTGTTGACTGAAAATGACATCACAGGCCCTCCATCAATCACGGCTGACCTGTTTTCTGACGCTGAGCCCTGATTGGTCGTTACCTGAGCCCTGAGTAGTTGTGATGTCATTTTCAGTCGACAGAAATGACTGCTTAACTCTTATTCCACAAATGCAATATTTATCAGAGTGCCGTTTCAACTAGTGGGCTTGCTGGGAACATATTCTTGAAAAAAAAAATGTTAGGTTTGATTTCCTTCTTTAAGACTGGACTGTGAGTTGGCTAAGATTGAATGAAACTGCAATTAAACTCACCAATGCACCACTGCTGAGCAGGATCATAAAAATGATAAAGGTTTCAAACCAGTTGTGCTCCACTATTACAAAACAGGTTTTCCTGAGTGTCCACCAGCTCTTAAACCCGGCTGCCTCCTCATCGACCTGGCAACACTGAAATCTGCTTACGCATCCTACAATTGTGGAGAAGAAAACAAACGACACAAACATTTGTCTTCCAACATAAGATTTTCTTTCGGATTTCATTTCACTATTGCCGGCGAATATGTGTAACGTGTGGCCTTTTTTTACTCTTGCGGCAACTACTCGCCTTGGGGATTGAACCCGGGCTGCAGCAGAGCACTAACTGCTGAGCTAAGAGTCCGGGGCTGCCATTTTGCTTTATGACTTTATTAGAAGGTACACGAAGTGAGTTTTTACAACAAGCTGACATCAATTATACATAACCTGAAATATCAATATTTACATATATTTACATATTTACCCCCCGCCCCCAACCAAACTCCTCCACACCCAATCCCCTGGTATTTAATTTCTAAATTCCATCCTCACACGCAACGGATCAGGATATTTGCACATTAGAAATTGTAGCCGAGTCGGACAAAATGCCAGGTTAAATTATTGAGCAAGAGGAATACACACTACTGTTTTTTCTAACCTGATGAGCATTGTTATTCACTGTCACTCAGATGTGAGTTTAACAGACCACATGAGCAGTTCTGTCCCACTTTTCCTTGACGTATCATACTTGTAGCCAACTCACCCTCAGTAAAGCAGGCCTCTGGGTCCATTGACTCCTCTGGCTCCAGTTCCACCGAGTCAACCCCATCTCCTGGAGGCCGAATATCAACAGTGCTCCCTTCTGAAGAGCTAAGATGTTGGGGCTCCGTGTCGAGTTTCTGCATGGACAAGGTAAGGTGCACAAAGTTAAACTGCAAATGTAGAATTGTTCCAGGACCAAATGTCCTGAAGCGGTTATTAGTGTAATTCTCTTCTCAGGCTAGGGACTGTCATAATAGAGTTGGACTCTCTTTGAATGTCCTCCTCATTGTCATCACATGCAACAGTGATCAAATGTACCTACAGGCTTTGGCATGACATATGTCTGAAGGCTCAAATCATATCTCATAGAAACACATGACATGGGGAGTTGGACATTACTGTAATGCAACTGTGGGTACGTTTGATGTGACCTCAGTTTGAGGAAGAGTGCATGCAGTATTTCAGTGCATCATCAATCCAAGCCTGAAATTGGACCAAGCAAAATATGTGTGGCATTTTCACGTCTACTGAGAAATTAACAACCCAGATGAATTTGTATTCAGTTGATCTGATTAAATACTTTAAAAAAAAAAGAACTCTTTTACTGCATATACACCTACCCCCGTAAAGTATAATCCACCCACCAAAAGTTGTGATTACAAATTTTCCTCAGTGACATGAAAATACATTATTTCCATTCCTTGAAAGCAGTGCTTAAGCTTTTTCTGTTGTGTTGAAGTCGATAGATGACCACATTAGCTTACCAGCAAAAACCAGCACTGTGCACTGTTTATAAGACAGCATGTAGTCTGGTATTCTATGTTTTTCCCACGTATATAACATGGCATGTAGTAAATGCTACAGCATGTGGATAATGTGAGACATGTCAGTCTTGATGGTCGTCTTGTAGTTTTTGACAGGGAAAACCTTGTATTGCATGCAACTAGTGACTTTCATTTGGCGTGTGAAGTTTTGAAACATGTCATCCTACACAGTGCAGCAGCCCTGATTGCAGTGGGACCCAGCTAATAGGACATGGGAATGATGGAAGCATGCTTCTCACGTGTGCATTGATTTCGGAAAGGATGCTGCCTTACTCTACCTTGATACTCGTTTTGCCTTGATGGGTTACGGATTCTATGATGCCTGGATGTACTTTTTTCTATAGCAGGTTAATAAGTATGCTACACATTGTATCTATGCGACAGGAGGATCGCTATTCCAAAAGGGTGTTTATGCACATTATTGATAGATTATTGGTGTTATTTATACTATTTAACACTTAAAAGTGATTAACAGTGAATGTTGTGTTTTGATACCCGACAACAGGGGTCACCAACTCCAGTCGACGAGGGCCCTTATCCTGCATGTTTTGGTTGTTTCCTTTCTCCAACACATCTCATTCAAAAGATAATTCATCAGCAAGCTCTGCAAAAGCCTGATGATGGTCCTGATCATTTGAATCAGGTGTGTTGGAGGAGGGAAACATCTAAAACATGCAGTATAGGGCCCTCGAGCACTGGAGTTCGTGACCCCTGCCCTACAACATTTGTTATATATATATATATATATATATATATATATATATGCCCTACAACATTTGTTTATATATATATATATATATATATATATATATATATATATATAAAAATAAAAAAACTGTTCCATTATCAGAGAAATCACATTATTGTATTTCAGGTATCAAAAAGTATGTTAAGAAGGAATGTACACCTTGATTTATGACCCTGATTTATGATCCTGAAATAAAAGAATGTATGTGCTTGGATGCTGTTTTTTTTTTTTTTTTTTTAATTCATTCATTCATTCTCTGAACCGCTTATGATCAATAGGGTCGTGGGTGTGCTGGAGCCTATCCCAGCTGTCTTTGGGCAAGAGGCAGAGTACACCCTGAAAAGGTTGCCAGCCAATCGCAGGGCACAAATAGACAAACAACCATTAACACTCACATTCTCACCTCCGGACAATTTGCAGTCTTCAATTAACCTACCATGCATGTTTCTGGACTGTGAAACTGGAGTACGCAAGGGGAAAACCCACACAGGTATGGGGCGAACATGCAAACCCTACACAGGAAGGCCAGAGCCCAGAACTGAACCCACAACCAATGCACTGTGAGGAGGATGTTCTAACCAGTCGGCCACCATGCCACCTTTTAAATAGAAAAAAAGATTAATTTATTGCTGACATCATAGACATCAATGACCTTATGGAACCAAATTTTATGGTTTATATAATTCAGAAGAGTCATCTTCGATTAAACCATTAATCCCCAAATCCCAGGACCTGACCCCCAAGCCCCACAAAAGAGGAAAACGCAACACCTTTCGGCAAAGGGGCTGGAGTGGGACACATTTTTGGCCCTGGAGTAGCATTGCTCAGACGGGCCCATTTTAGTTCACATTTTCATGAAGATATGCAACTTTACACTTATCAATCCGATATAGCTTACTATTCCTTCCAATGATATTCATATTATATTTGATCGAAAATCTAAATTACCATTGAATGTGTTTACAAGACCACGCACAATGTTTACCTGAACAAGTATGAGAACATAAACACAACGCAGATGAAATGGACAAAACGATAAAAAGGGACCAATAGGCAAGTGAACATAACACATGGGATAAAACACTGCACAGCACTTAACAAGGCAGGTTTATCACGCGCTGTTAAGACAGCTAACACGGCACTTCCTGTTAGCGCTTGAGACCTATTTACACCGCTTCAGCGCACAACTTGATGATCGCACGGAGGATTTCCCATCATGCTTTGTTGCCATTGCAAGTAACACTTGTGAATGTGTTATGCCTCTTTGCTGAGTTCTTTTGTCCAGATAGGGTGTAATATAGTTACGGTGGTGGTAATTGTAGTCAAAAGTATGAAATTATTGGTACTTTTGGTATTAAACTACAGTATTGCGACTTGGTGATAAAAGGCAATGCAGCCAATGCAATATATAATCTAATATATCTAAATATAATAATAATCTAAAATATCTAATATATAATCTAATTACAAAGTATGTTAACAGTATGCTTGTACGAGAAGTCGTTGATAGATCTAAATGTCACAAACACACTTTATTTGCTGATTTCCAAACAGCTGCCCAGGCTGGATAAAATTAATATCTACAGTACCGGTATATGTATATGGAATAGCAGCCTGAGCAGCGGATTTAGCAAACCGGACAACCGGGATATTATCACCCGGTAGGCCAGATTACCACTCTGAGCCTAGGCTGATCAGATCTACACCTACATTTGATTTTAATACAACACACTTGTCTAGTTAATTAATTTGCCTTATGAGGGACTACAATGGATTAAGTTGAAAACATTACCTGTTTTAGTGTTAGGGTTCTTCTAATAGGCTGGCAACCAGTTCAGGGTGTACCCCGCCTACTGCCTGAAAACAGATGGGATAGGGTCCAGCACCCCCGGAACTCTCGTGAGGACTAAGCGGTTCTTCTAACATCTACGGGCGTCATCACTCCACAGTGTCAAAGTCCTTACAGTTTTTGACTTTGCTGTAGAAAAGCCATCTTGGTTTTCTGATTCAATTACAGTAACAACTTAATATTTGAAAACTGAATACCGGTACTTTGTAAATATTATTCAGGGTCGCTGCAAAGTATTTGGTGCACCATAAAAAAAAAAAGAGGCTTTGCGCCACTGTGTGTCAATGCTGCAAATTGAGTTGTTGTAGGGTTCGAATTGTCATCACTGTTGAATTTACTTCCTCCATGGTACAAACATGTCTCCCACACCACACACTTTGGCTTCACATTGTCTTGTTGATTTTTCGTCTTACTGCCGCAGATAAATCCACCACAGAGACTGCAGCACATGCAGCCAAATTACAGTGTATACATACATGCCGGAGGAATTTGGCTTCCAATGGAACACTCCGTGTGTGTTCATACAACTTTTAGAAAGTCAAACAAGGTCATATTGTTTTCGGGTCTCAATTCAACTGAATACTGTACTTCTTTTTCTTGTGCATGTAAATGTACTGAATAATTTGTAAACCTCTTTTGGAATTCTACAGTTGAGTTATATAAGGTCAACTATGTTTATGATGTCAATGAATAAATCAGTAAATTGGTAATTAGGGTCATATATCAGAGCCTTTTCTTTCTCGTTTTTTTTTTTTTTTTTTGCTCACTCTTCCAATTCTTCCTGTTTTTCCATTGTTACATGTAGACTCTGTCCCAGGTCAAAACCAACCAATTAAGGGAGTAAAGAAAAACTGAACAATTACAGTGTGTACATGTACTGCTGAATAGGAAAGAGTTGGGAATAAAGGAAAGTGGGTTGTGGGTGGGCGGAGGGCAAGACCAGGCAAAGAACGAAAATGGGCAGTCATTAAAAGTATGAGGAAAAAAATGCCTGTTCGTAAATGACATTGGCAGTCCTCATGATTAGTGCTATGATTCAATAAAGTGGTCTTACAGTTCTTCTCTCACTGAAAACCTTGAGAGCATCTGTGATATGGCTGCAATAACAAACGGGGGGAGTTAAACAGCAAGTCACGCACACCACAAGCCAGCATTCAACCTCATGTCTGTCTTCAGAATTGCGTTAGGATCTTCTTGAATAAGAGATACTGTACAGAAACAGATCACATCACATCATCTGTAACTATAAATATTCTCAGTGTTTTGCGGAGTCCAAACAGCTGTACCTATAAAATAGTGGTTAAAGTGGTGGGTGACACACTCAAGGCCTGTTAGCACAAAGTGCAGATGGTAATGAGGTATGTTGGTTGCCAGAATGATAAAATGCGCCAAGGACAAAGCCATGGTTCAAGTGGGGCACAGAGCCTCCAGTTCCAATAGATGGAGCTGCAGTGGTAAAAACTTAGCAGTTTTGTACTTTGGAAATACACATCACTGCCACCTGCAGGACGCAATGGTTCTCAACTGAGTGCCGTTACACGAGCAGTTTGCTCTGAAAGACTTAAAGGGGAAGTCAATCCAAATATTTAAAAAAAAAATAATATGTTCTATGTGCCTCCACTTGTCTAAATACAGGAAGTCCTCGAATTACGATGTACGACATTTCGACTTTACGACACCCGTGCCTCTTGCGCCACTTTGTCCCCAGCAGCATAGTGACGACGTTTACATGCAGTCAGTATTCGGTTTAAGGTCAAAATTACGATTTCTGAAATATTCTGAATAACCCGTTCGGACAGAGTTGATCCGGCATTTGAATAAACCACTGTGTACGGTGATGCGCAGTGTCATGACTCAAATGGACGTCATTTCCGCTTGTTACTTTCAACGGTCAATAAAACACTTGATGCTTTTGTGCTGTGTCTCTGAGCTTGTTTACCTCTGCTTGTGTATTTGAGGTGGGTTTCGCTCCAAACAACGCATACAAGCACTTCCTGTACTACAAAGACCAGCATTCCTTGCGGTTGAGTGTCTCGATCATGTCTGTCTGCGCGCCGGCAGTATCTTTGCCTTTTTCGCCATCCTCTCCTTCTTCTCCATCCACCTCTCAGCATTAATGCATCTTGTGCTTTTTATTTCAATGCATTTTTGTTTTTATACAAAGTATGTCAACGTAAATTTCGACTTAAACTGTGAAATCCGACAAAAGTGGAAATTTGTGTTACATCGCCAGTGTAGGAACAGAACTCGTTCGTAAATTGAGGACTTCCTGTACGGCATTCTGATTAAAATTGCATTTGTGGCATATGCGTTAAGCAGCAAATTCCACCTGTTTGTGTCCATCTCGGTTGGGCGGCCATTTTGACACTTTCTGTTGACTGAAAATGAAAACACGGCTCACCTGTTTTCTGAACCTGAGTCATGATTGGTTGTTACCTGAGCCCTGGGCAACTGTGATGTCATTTTCAGTCGACACAATGTGGCAAAATGGCCGCCCTCAAGATGGACAAAAATGGATGGATTTTACTGCTGGACTCATCCACAAACGCAGTGGGGCTGCACAGAACATACTATGTTAAGAAAATTTTGGGGTTGACTTCCCCCTTAAGAGTTAATGACAGCGGAATGGGATATGGGAAATAATGTGGCAATGATAGCTTATTTAATTTTAATTGGAGTTTCAATTCAATTGCTTCTCACCAGCACAGGGAGGAAGTTAAGATCCCACCTTTAGGCATTTCTCATTTGCAGCATCTGTGATGTTTCACAAAGACCTGCCCTTGCTTGTTTGTTTTTCAATTAATCATCAAAAGTGAATCCAAGTCATCAGCTGGGGACGCAGGAGCTCATCCACAAGGTTACAGTTCAAGTCCCGCCGCGGACAAAGGAGGGCCGACTGTCTGCATCCTGACTACCGTTGATGCCACCTCAAGCATACCATGGACCCCGTCCAACCGTCACCCCGCCCTATCATGATCTAGCTCGCAATTCATCTGAAGGGTGTGTGTAAACTGTTGTAGAAACATACATCATCTGACATTGTAGCAACCTGGAAACAAGAAACACAACGATAGCACCATACGATATTTTACCACATTGTGGGACTGGGGATGATAAATGGTACGGGATTTTGGTACATCATAGCTACAGACGGAAATCTTAAAATGTGGTTGAAGTGATTAATCAGCCTTCGCCAAAGTCAAGTTTAAAAATACAACACAGACCAAAACATCAAGACAGAAAGACGGCAGTCTACTCTTACCTCTTTGCTTCCCTCCACATCTGAGGAATCGCTGCTTATGTCCTCTGTGTTAAGGTTCTCGAAGTCTGACTCACCCACAGCAATAGGCACTGTGACCGTCAGGCTCGGGTTGTGAATAAACGACATGTAGTGACAGTCGTCTATGGGGTACTTTTCGGTGCTATCCGCGTCGACCATGACCCCGACAACCAGGCCTCCTCCTGGACGCCCGTTGCCCTCAGCCGTAATGTAGACCCCGCCGGGGTCTTTGGTCATTTCCACTGTTGTGTGATTGGTGATGCAGTTGCCTTTGCCATTGCTATGTAGTTCTTCTAGGGGTTTGCTCTCTCCATGCAGGCTAGAGCCCTTACCGTCCCCACCAAAGATCAGACTCTGGAAGAACTGTCGGACAATAGATTTTAAAAAGGCAATGCCGCGCTGGATACGGCCCACGGCAATCTGTAAGTTATTCATCTCGCTGTCGTCGTCAGTTGCTGCCAAGTTGTCAGCGCTGAATGAGCTCAGGAGCAGAGCCAAGAACAGGTTGAGAACCTAATAAGAACATGAAAAAAAGACAACATGAATGACTGGTAATGAATGGGCTGGATTAGGTGTCAACTATATATTGACAAGTAGAAACTATGCATGAACTATTAGAACTACAGTATATGATATAAATGCGAGGTTCTCTATTGGCAGGCACTGGTCCAGATCCCAACCCAGGCACCTTTCTACAAGGACTAAGATGCTATTAGATTACTTTAAATAAATACTTAAGTGTAAAGTAGGTTTTTTTTAAACCACCATTATAATGGCAAATACTTTAGTTAATACACATAGACCAATCACAGGCAGTGTTACTCCTCTCACGTGTGACGATTTACCCAATCAAACTACATATTCACAGCAGCTTTGGAGTGGGTGTGCAAGGCAGCCAAGCGATGAGGTGTTAAAACAATAAAGCAACAAAGAAAAAAGGGTGTTAAAGCTGGTTGTTGTTAATATTGTTTGAGATCTGTTGTTTCCAAGATATATTTGCAAATGCAGTGTATGAAAAACTTGAAATGCTCACCCTCTCTTTTGTACTTCATGATGCCCTGTTGAAAAGCACTGGCCTGCACTAACTATTCATTACACTTGCACATTTGAAGCTTATCACAAGAGCCACATTACATTACATCACTAACAGGTAAAATTATAAGCAGCTTGCGCAAACAAAAGGCACTCGATAAATAAAGACAACTATTTTTATATACAGTAATGTTAGAATACAGTGGTGCCTTGCTTTGACTTGTGAGCGCAGACTTGACATAAGAGCGCTGTATAGTGGGAGTGAACTCAGCTAATGGTTAAACAAGCAGTTGGTCATGTAGTGAGGAATTGTTCAAAATAGTCTTTAAGCTGTTTAATGCCACTCCCAGTTGAAGTTTCCTGTCAAATCAAACATAAAATGACATCCAAATAAATTGGCTGTAGAAATGCCCCGCTAGCTTAATTTAATGCTAGCTCATATGGCAAAGGCCATAGGCAGGCTAACAAATAGTATCGGTAGTCACGGGGTTGCATTCCTCCAAGCAACCAATATTTGAACACAGCAACACATATAGGCAGACAATATCCATACTCACAGGTAGAGCTGGGCACTACGGAAAAAAATCTATCACAATATCGGCCATTTTATAATACAATAACTGCCTGACCAAAACTACATGAAATGAATTTCATTTCTTTCAGCTGCACTACTATATCATCATGACGACTTAATAGAGGGGTCTCAAACTCAACTTATGTGTTCCATCTCCTGTTTTTCTAGAAATTGGCTGTTCTCGTTTCCCTTCACAGCGGGTTTTAAAAAAGAGATGACTCGGGTAGGAAGACAGGTTATCTTTTCCTTCCACTTGGTGTAACTCAGAATTAACTTTAGCCAAAAGCTGTCATGAGCCTGAACTATGGTAGCCCATAAGTGATTAACCCCCACCCTCCGCCCCATAAAACTCTCAGGGCAATGACAGCAAAAAAAGGTGAGGGCCACACTAAAATGAACTTTGACGTAGAGTAATGGGCCGCAAAATATCCTGTGAGTCACAAATGGCCCCCGGGCTGCAAGTTTGAGACCCCTAACATAATAATTAAAAAACAAAAAAGCAACAAAGGAGATGCATACCACCAAGTTTCCGATGACCATCACCATCATGAAGACAATTAGACACATTGTTGGTCCCGCTACCTCCATACAATCCCACATGGTCTCTATCCACTCTCCACACAGCACCCGGAAGACGATGAGGAAGGAGTGGAAGAAATCATGCATGTGCCAGCGTGGTAGCTGACAATCGTCATTTATGTTACAGACAAACTCCTTGTAGCTCTTGCCAAAAAGCTGCATGCCCACCACTGCAAAGATAAAGACGATGATGGCGAGTACCAGGGTCAAGTTCCCCAGAGCCCCCACTGAGTTTCCAATGATCTTGATCAGCATGTTCAGAGTTGGCCAGGATTTAGCCAGTTTGAATACCCTCAGCTGTTGTAAAATCAAGAGCAAAAAAAAAAATAAAAAAGGCGGGATTATACTCTGGATTTGGATAGTGTACACTGGTTGGTAGTTTGTTTTTGAAATGAAATGTGATTGCGTCCCTTACCAGACGAAAGGACCTGAGCACAGACAGGCCCTCTACATTGGCCAAACCCAGCTCCATCAGACTCAGACTAACAATAATGCCGTCAAAAATGTTCCAGCCCTCCTGGAAATAATAGTACGGGTCGAGGGCGATGACCTTGAGACACATCTCTGCTGTGAAAATGCCAGTGAATACCTATTTGAAGAAAGGGGGAGAACAATTTTGTACATGGATAGGCCTCATAAGGGGATGGATGGTTGGTGAGATGTTACTAGGTACCTGGTTTCCAACAGAAAGGACATTGTTGAATTCTTTCGTCATTGGGTAATGCTCCATGGCCATAAAAAGGGTGTTGAGGACGATGCAAATTGTGATGGTCAGATCCACAAACGGGTCCATGACCACCATGTTGACAAACTCCTTAATTTTAAGCCAGGCAGGGCAACAATCCCAGATCAAACAAGTGTTGGCAAATCGATACCAGCACGGGGGGAATTTTTGTCTCGACTCTTCAAGCTCTGGAAGGGAGACATTGAAATGGAATGAAAATCACAGGAGAGAAAAGGGGGGAAAACTCGAGCAGATAATATTATCTTGTGGAATGTATCGTTCTATAGCTCAATAAGTGTCCCTTGCCAATGCTTTAACATAAGAGATGTGAAGGGCGAGCTAAGTTTGGGGCTTGGCCCTCAATTGGAAACCCGTTAAAGGTGAGACTTCTGACCTTCCATGGTGTTGGTGAGGATGCTGGCCATGCTCATGGCTCTTTGCCTGCCTCCTGGTTCATCTAAATAATCAACAGAGCGTTGCTTTCTCACCTCAGTGTCTGTAGTGGTACCCTAGAGAAAAACGCACAATCCAAGCTATTGATGCAATACTTCACCACAGAGTAACGAGAAAACTGCGATGTAGAGTCTGTCAAGATGGATGAAATCCAGGTCCAGACAGTAAAAACCTTGCCGCAGTTTGGCTTTAGCCACAGGTGCTTCTACTCAACAAGCTCGTTTACTTGCCACTTGAGTAGAAGCAGCTGTGGCTGAAGCCAAACTGTGGCAGGGTGTTTACTTCCTTGGACCTGTCACACGACAGGATAATCGGCCCGATTTTAGCTCCGAAACTCCCCTCCTGACAATCGTAGGTCAGGGCCGCCTCTCTCGCAATGGCTCCAAGGCTAATCTTAGCAGATAATCCTTCCGCGTGTGGTGTGCTCAGCATGGTCTCGGCCGCTCAGAAGGATGTCCGACCCCAAATCTCGGCTATTCAACATATAGGATTTTTTTGGGCCCGACCTCGCACTGTGTGTGCTGTGGCCCGAGGACAAAGCAGAATGCAGCCGGTTGACAGTGACGTACAGCCAATCAGAAAGCGAGGTGACGGGGCGGCGAAGAAGTGCAGTGGGAATCCAAAATGAACACAGTCATGGCGCACAACGTCTTTTCTTTGTGTCACTTTTTTTCCACTAAAAAGAATTTGCAAACTACCGACACTGTCAAGACACGACCTGAGACCCCTTTTGGCCTTCCATCCGCCAAAGAAGTCTCGTTTTATCTCAAGAGGTTTTGCGAGTTTCCGTCTGACGTGAGAATATCTTTGAACGAACGTGGTTCGTGTTTGATGTGTTGATTTTGCCGTGTGGCTGCTCACCACACACGGTACATTCTAAACTGTAATACACGTGATTTTTGAGTTTTTTTGTTCTCAGACAATTTTAAAATCCTGATGTGTGAACCAGGCTTCAGTCGAGTCTCATGAAACACAGGGCAAAGCAAAGTCAGTCTTTCATATGTTTTAGCCTAGCTAATCCAAGGTACCAAAATTGGTGACTTAAGTCCAACTTGAGTTAAGTCATGTGATTCAAGTCCCCAACCTTGGCCAAGTAATGCAGAAATAGATTCATAAAAGATCACCTCAGGCAGCAGGAGACCAACAGGAGAGTTAGTTACAGATGTTCCTCCAACCAGCGAGACAACGCCGTTGCAGTCCACCGCGCAATGCATCTTGCCATTGGCGGGAAGCATTACACGAGGTACCCTGAGGCTCGTCTGGCTGATGGCGCTTCCACGACGCTCGAGGCGGCGTGGCAAGAACAGGGAGCCCCGGCGGCTGTCACTCTCTTCGAAGGTGCTATGCTCATCATCCGCAAAGTCGTTTTCTGAGCCCATGTCGCGTACTCGTCCACGGAAGCTGAAGAGGCTGGCTTGGCTGTTCCTCCGCGGTGAGAGAAGTGATCCACGTATACTGAGCAAAGACTAGGAAAGAAAGATTCTGTGAGCTTTTCACAGTAGTTGCATGGGTTTTGAGAGTGATTTGTGTTTTTTTATAAATAGAACGGAACCTCGATTTAACGGAGACCGTTCAGTCCACTCAAAACAGCACATTGTACAGCAGTTGTCAAGGTCTGTTAATTCCAGAATTGGCCGCTGTTGTTTACCCGTGCTGTGGCACAATCAACAGACTGGGACATGTATTTCCAGGTTACACCACAGAATAGATCCTGCTCACAGATGTGCCAAAGCGGTGGCCATGTTTACAGGGGCGATGTTCTCAACAAAGGCAATGGAGACCATGTACATAATCTTAGCATTACCATGGTCACACAGCCCAAGAGGGGGTAAACTAGCTATTCGTGTCTACAGTATGGCTGTTGTTTCCTGGAACGCGCTCTCGTCGTGTAGTGCATGTACCGGTACATGTCTCTCAAACATGCTACAGTATACTGATTTTGGTAGGGTTTACAGTTGTTGTCAAGCCCTTCTGTATGGCATCCAGTCGTGATGGAGGTGAAAAAGGTTTAGCACCTTAGCTGGGCACTTTACCCTTTTTTGACAGTGCGCCCTCCGTCCTCGGAGTGACCAAGTACATGCAATTACCACAAGTAATTTGGGAAAAAGTGAAATATTTTCGAACAGTTAAAGCTGTATTTATTATAAATATACCTGTGTATTTACAAGAATTTTGTACTGCACTGGGCGTTTCAGATCACAAAGTACAAAAGATTGACAAATGGTTTTAACGGACAAACTCTCCCCACTTTTAGTCTGTTAAATCTAGGTTCCTCTAAATACAGTAGACACCCACTTTTCACAGGGGATAGGGACTCAGCCCAATAGCAGAAAACCACAAATAATTGACAGCACCTACATTTTTTTATACCATAATTTTTGGACTACAAAGTGCACCTAATTAACAACCGCAACAGCTCAAATTAGCCATAAAAGCTAACATGTACATATGTTGGCTGCTTTGGCTTTAGCCATGAGAGGCCAATAGTGAATCCATCATGTATAGGTCCGTATTCACTCTTCGCATGCGGCCAGGTTTGGTCAAAGATTTGTCCAGGCCTCCCTCTGAATTATGCAAATGACTGATATGAACCCGAGATCCCCTCTGAGAGATTTTAGTTTCTCAGTCAAGGTTTGCTTGACACATTTCTTGCAGCTAGCTGATGCTGAAAAAACAGCACATGCTTTCGAGACCTCTGTGGCCTGAGTATTGACTAGAATGAAGAGAAGAAATTATGTTGCTCCTGAAATAAAAACAATGGAAAAAACTCCTTCCTCACTGCATGCTATACAAGTGAAAAGTGTTTAAAGCGAAAGTCAAGCCAAACCTATTTTTTTCAAGACTATATTCCCAGCAGGCCCATTAGTTGAAACATGGCATTCTGATTCATTTTGCGTTTGTGTGATATAAATTAAGCAGCACTCCTTTTTAGGCATCTCTGGGGGCTGCGATTTTGTCTTCTGTCGACTGAAAATGACATCACAACTGCTCACAACGACCAATCACGGCTGACCTGTTTTCTGAATCTGAGCCGTGATTGGTCGATGTGAGCAGTTGTGATGTCATTTTCAGTCGACAGAAGACAAAATGGCTGCCCCCAGATGTAGCTAAAAACGAGTGGATTAACACTTATTCCACAAACGCAAGATTTATCAGAATGCCCTGTTTCAACTAGTGGTCTTGCATAGAACATATTCTTGAAAAAAGACATGTTTGGGTTGACTTCCGCTTTAAGAATAAAATGTACCTGACTGGGTGAGGAGCATCTCTTCTCATAGGAAAGTCGGTTAGCATCCATGGAGAAGTGGAAGGATCTGTTGATGCTGTCCACAGTTACAGATTTATGGAACTTGTTGCATGCGCCCCTCTCCTCCTCCTCTTCCTCCTTCTGTTTCCTTTTCTTCCGCCTGTTGCGTCGCTCTTTTGCACTTTTCGAACTGAGCTTGGATGTCACAGAGGAGGACTCAGAGGTGGGGCCCCCCCTCCCGCTGTACTCGCCGTTCTCCGTGGCTGCTGCCGCGGCAACCTGTTAGCCAATCGGAAAACAAAACACAGTTGTCATGGCAACCCGGTGGCTGTCTGAAAGGCTCGGGCAAATGAGTATGAAGAGAAAGCTTGCCAGCCGAAAGCAGCCAAGGCAGTGCTGACGTATCAGCCTCTGGTCTAAGAATCTTTGTGTTATTTATCTGTTGAAATACACATTTTCGAATTGACTTGGGTAGAACCATATCTCTGCTCTGTTGACATTTTATATCTTTCATAGTTGTTTTCAAATTCTAGGGTTCACTTGAGGAAGCTGGTATCGGAAGATGTTTTTGGAGACACTGAGGTGACATTTTCTTTGCTGCTGGTATTTGCTCTTGTGCACAGATGCTTGCATGGATGAAAAATTGTACTGTACAATTCAGAATATAACACTCATCATTTCCAATGCTCTCATGTTCGGGGTTTTGTTTTAGCATGCCTTAGGATTTTTTTCAGTTCCCATTAAAATTCGAATATTTTGGACTATTCTTTTCTAAATGATTTATAAACATTAGTCCAGTCACTCAAAATGTATATTCGCCATCATCCAATTTCTGTACTCCTTTATATTTTTTCTCTCACAGAAAAAGTGCAATAATCTAGTAAGACATCAGACAACAAATACTACCTCGGTCTTAAGTCTGTGTCAAACTAAAAACGGTCTTGCCTGTACTTCCTCCTGCTGCCTCTTCAGCTGCTCCAGCATGGCCTGGAACTCCTCCTCTTTTTGTTGAGCCTCTTCTATGGTGGCCTGGTTCTGCTCATCATAGGCCATAGCCACAACAGCCAAGATCAGATTGACAAGGTAGAAGGAACCCAGGAAGATCACCAAAACGAAGAAGACCATGTAGGGCTTCCCTGCCGCACGCAAAGTCTAATGGATTCAAGATGATAATGATCACAATAACACAGTAGCTTTTGAAATAACAACAACACTACATCACGGCAGATGAAACAAACCTGCTGATAGAGGTTTTCCCAGAAATCCTGGGTCATGAGTCGGAACAGGGACAGGAAAGCCCAACTGAAGGTGTCAAAACTTGTGTAACCGTAGTCTGGATTAAGGCCCGCTTTGACACAAATGAAGCCTTCTGGACAAAGTCTGTCACACAATGATGATTTAACTTCATTTGAGATTAGACATCTTGGTTTCAAAATCAGAGGTTTGTTATGTACAGTATATGTGAACAAAAATAGTCTCTCAGAGCTTATTTGGCAAACGCAAAATCCTTACCCAGCCCCGGTGCCATTTCCACAAAGCAGAGCATCCCTGCGACCGGGGGGGTAATAGTAATTGTCTAAAAGAGAAGACATCAGAAATGTTAAACATTCAATTTCACCACTTTTTGCCACTCGCACATGGGTCTTCAGTTACGGGTATTGTAAGTAAAGCAGTTTAAAGGGGTTATACACTTCAGTCCAAAGCAAGGCTTCAAATAGCTTTTTTTTTCTTTGAGGAGCAATTTTGTTAATCAACGACTTCATTAGAGGAGCAATTTAGTAATTTTGAGGTGCATATTTTTTTCAGGTTAACCCCAGGGACAAGAGATTTATTAACCCTTTCAATTGGGGGGGTGAGGTTGGGGGGTTTGACTGTTGGGGAATTGAGTATCCTACTGAAAATTCCATTGAATAATCATGTATTCAGATAAACTATATTTTTATTTAATACATTTCACTTATTAACTAACAATGGGGGAATTTCAAACAAATCTAATCAAACTTAGCATTTCTTGTAACAAAAGAATAACGGATTAAAAAGGCTTTAACAACCTTTGTACGACTTCATTTGAGCAGCTAGCTGCTGGCATATCAGTATGCAACATAGCAGTAGCAGAGCTGGGCAATTCCACCTATATATGTGACAGTGACGGACCGGTCTGTCTATCCGCCAATGACGAACACCCATTTTGTAGACGATAAATGAAAGACGGGAAACTTAAAGAACTAGACGGACTAAGCATAGTCAGAAGCCCATTTTTTCCGTCTTTGTAATCATCTATTTTCACGGTGAGGCTTCAATGGCCGCGGCGAGGCTTCCGTTTCCCGTTGGCTGAGGCCGAGGCTTTTTGACAGCTTCTGGGTCCTAAAAGGAGACATATTTAGTCTGGCCACGGTGAGGCTTCCATGTCACGGTGAGTCTTTCGTTTCAAATATCGCTTACATACTAAAGTCAAAATACAGTATACAAAACCCAAATTTTGCACACAGTAAATTTTCGAGTAAACCGGGACAAGATCATCATAGTTCTGTGGATATTTTCTGCGACATTCTCTCTGGGTGGTGTGCTGTCAGATTTTTCTAATGTAAAATATGTGCCTTAATTGTCTCATAACGGTTTTGAAACACTGTCTCATACAGTGTCAGCCTTGAAATTTGGCAGTTGTGAAGTAAGGATTTTCCTTCAGGAAGGATTATCTGACTCAGTATGACTTTAGCAGAAGCTAGTTTGGACCCCGTTAACCCACATGCAGCACATTTGTATCTCGTTACTTGGCTTACTCTTATCACTGATGTACTTGGTCCAGTTGAAGCTGCTCTCTGTGCTGTTCAGGAACATATCGTTGAGTTCTGCTAGGCTGCTGTTGAAAAGAAACATGTCGGCGGCAACAGTGCTGCTGCTGTTGGTGTCGTTGCCAGGGGTGGGCAAGCGCACACATTTATGCCTCAGATTGCCCATGAAGAGCTGCAGGCCAATGAGAGCAAACACGCTGAGGCAGAACACCGTCAGGATCATAACGTCCGACAGTTTTTTAACTGACTGGATCAATGCGCCGACGATCGTCTTCAAGCCTGAGTGGGAGACAGGGTAAGGGGATTTGTGGGACATGGCACAAGGAGAAATGATTACTACCTGTCACACATCAGCTTATAAAGAGAGTAGTCCAACAAAAGCTTATCAAATGTACAAATACTGTATGTATGAACTCTTTGACTGTCATATCAGAATCAAGCTGATATACGTCACTGTTTATCACGGATAAACAAGAAACCATGAGAGGTGATGGTCTATTCTGCGATGTGAACTCACAGCACACATCCATGCCGTGGATGCATCTGGCATTCGCAGCCGGATTGAAAAGTGCATTAAAAAGTCATGGTATTAAAAGCCCCATGGAATGTAACAAAGTAAATAAGTGAATCTGTTGAAGCCACCTATAAAATAGGTGGTGGGCAGTGATTGATTTGCACCGTACGCCATAACAAAGGCAAAGCTCCGACAGCTAACTGCCAGCTCATTTACTGGCCGAGAAGCTGCGGCACATCTCACTTGCTTATAAGATCCAAACACGGATGCATGATAGATGATAATGATTGGATTGGGCAGCTATTTGCCATCATTTGATGTTTGAAATATCTCGTGGCAAGTCAGTGTTATCCATGTCATCATCCATGCCAGAGCAAACACAGCAAGGAAATAAATAAATTAGTCACGGAATGCACACGTTGGTCATGAAATAATTAATAGTTCAATAGAATTATTCAACAATATATATTTCACAATATGAAAAAAATCTGACAAATATGAAGCAATTTTTGAATAAGGTTTTAAATATGCATAGTGGACGTGACTCGGCACCGGCATATTCACCTTTCGTGGATTTGATTTAAATATTTTTACATTTTTAAAATATTTTTTTCTTTTTGTGGTGGTAACCCCCGTTTCCTACAAAACACACATTGGAGGTTTATCAGTGTATTTTGAATAAAATTTGGGGTTTGGAAAAAGTTTTTCACTATTCGCAGGCCGACTTGGTTCCTATCCTCCACGAATAACGGGGCCACTGTATTTCAAAACATGAATTTAGCCATGTTTGGAATATGTATTGAATTGGCTTCATATTTATTTAATATTCAAATTTGGCACAAAAACCTTTCCTAGAAAACAACACGTTTACAGAAATCATTCAAATTTAGTGAGGCTAGTGATGAACCATCACCTTCCAGGTGAAACCGAGAAGGGAAACTTTTCAAACAGTAAAAATACAGTCATGCAGTAAAATGTGGCTATTTTTAACGGACGCAGTAAGTGCATTAAACTAGGGATTGGCATGAAACATCTGAAGTCTAAAGAAAAAGCACAAAGTTGAGGAAAAGAAGCTTAAATTTGCTGAGATGAGGCAATGAGTTGCGTTCTTGCAAAATGCATTCTGAGAACAAAATATTGTGACATTGCAAAAGCTTATCAAACAATGCTGTTAATATTTGGAAACTAATGCAGTACTTACTTTTTGGGGTATGTGTTGTGCAGTGGCATGGCAGTGGATGTAATATGTAATTACGTATACTTTTTGATTTGTGCAATGAAAAGTGCTTTGAACTACTACTCACAAAAAAAAACATAACATGCCTCAAACAGCAATTATGCATGACACACGAAAACACACACACATTAGTTTGCCACCAGAAAATCTTCCTTTGCAAAGTCTCATGCATAAAGGAAAAAGCACAAAATCCACAGGTGGCTCCCAAGGCAAGAATAGATTTCAAAGAAAGAGTTCTGTCTTTCTACATGTCTAAAAGCTAGGAATCCTTTCAATCTATGCAGATCGGAGTCAGATTCCAGCTTTTTTTTTTTCTTAGGCAACGTGAAGGATGGCAAAACGGTGCTGTCAGGCTTGGCTGCAGTGAAGATGATCTCAGAAGTGAGTAGATGTTGCCAAAAACGCCACTTAGCAGTGAGCATTTCGTTCGCCCTTTTGGCCTTGATGGTGTGCTCACCTGGGATGACTGATATAGTTTTCAGGGCCCGCAGAACCCTGAAGGTTCGCAGTGCTGATACATTGCCCAGGTCCACAAACTCTGTGACATATCTGTAAGGGAGGAGGTAGCGAGGCAGGGGGAAGGGGTTCGGGGAGTTGCGGGGGTGTGAACGGGATGCACACGTTCACGCGCGCACAACACAGACACCCACACCCAAAGCGTAACAAAACAAATGGGGAGGGGTCATGGAAAAGGGGAGGAAGCGGCAAATGGTCACACACAGGAGGATAAACTAGGGCAGCCTTACCTGGTATCACTGAGATAGTTTTCAAAGCTCTCAATACTCTGAACGTGCGCAGAGCTGAAACATTGCCTAGGTTTACAAACTCGGTTATATACCTGCAGAATTAAATGCACAGTTATCGCACAGCATCGCTACAGAATGAGCACAAACACGTACAGGCATTTCAGAAAAGAAAACACCACTCTCAAATATGCATACTTGCCAACTTTCCCGATTCACCCGGGAGACTCCCGAACAGTTCCCGATCAGTCATTTCTCCGGCTAATCTCCCGATTTTACAGTCAAGTGAACAGTTTACGTTGTGGGGAATATTTGTCTCAATATGTGGCACACCTGGCCTGCTGGCACGGTTACGAGATGCTCGCTGGAGGTAGTGATAGCCTGGCTTGGACCCATAATACAGCCACGGTTCTAGCGGAAAAGCGTTGGAGGCTGGAGGGGAGGGGACTGCAGTGTTCATACATGGCAGAGGTGGATAGTGAGCGAGATGACCAGACACACTTTAATTTGATGTGAGATAAATAATGCATAGTAAATGCATTGCAGTGTAACCTCACTATTGAGCCTTATCTGGTACTCATTTAATTACATCAACCTGCTCATTTATCCATTGTCCTCAATGATAAACAGAATAGGTTATTGAATATCAGAGAAACAGCTCCGTACGCATGATTTTCTTTCACGTGGTAAATATAAGGGAAGAAACTGGGAAACCTGGCGAAGAAATTGTTGGGCCGATACGTAGATGAAAAAAAAAAATCTCCCTATTTCTCACAATGCAAAGTTGGCAAGTATGAATAAGTAACCTTACACAGATAGAAGCAAAAAAAAAACAATACAATACTTGATGCATTATTTAGCACTTCCAAGATGAGTAGCTAGAGTAGAATACCCCCCCCCCCTTATCTTTAATCCCCTTAATGCCTTGTTCTTATCTATTCGTAACTTTTCTTTAACTCATCAAAAGTGTTCAGTAAATGAGCTCCATGTTGAAGTGCCAGTTGTTCATGTTTTGTAATCACAAAAGCACACACTGAAGCATTGATCAAATCTGCTCTGGACAAGTGCAAATGTCATTTTACCCAAAATGCAATGCAATGCCCACGACACAGACTTCAAGTTGGAGGCAATCGACTTGGCCACTGAAAAAAGGCCATCAAGCTCCTGAGTTTGGAGTAAATGAATCAATGACGTTGGAAGAAGCAGTGTGGAGAATGATATTGAATAAACGTGACTATCCAAAGATAGAATTTTGCTTCTATTACTTTGTGCTGTTTCAACTTGTTCATTTTCTACATACAGAAAGTTTTCATAAGGGGGTATTACCAGATATTTAACCCGTCTGGCAAGTAAGTCCTTACCAAGACATTTCTTGATGACTGTTGTTTGTGAAGGTGTGTAATTGCACAATTTAATTTCTCAGGGTATTGAATCGATTACAACTGGACTGCTGTGTTTGCTCTGCCCAAACAGAGCAGTCCAGCTACGATCAAGTCAATGCCCGGAGACAGAAATGATCTGGATCAGGGGTCACCAACTCCGGTCCTCGAGGGCACCTGTCCTGCGGGTTTTCAATCTCTCCCTGCTGTAACACACCTGTTAAAATGATCAGGATCGTTATCAGGCTTCTCAAGAGCTTGCTGATGAGCTGATCATTTGAATCAGGTGTGTTACAGCAGGGAGGGATTGAAAACCTGCAGGACAGGTGCCCTCGAGGACCGGAGTTGGTGACCCCTGATCTGGATGAATGAGAATATCCACAGTCATGCATGGATTTATCTGTTGAAATTGAAAAAAAAACTCCCTTGGGAAACAAAGTGCACATATTTGATTTTCAAATCTATTTTCTTGTTAATTTGGCCTTAATCAATTTGTGAAAGGTCCGATTACGGTCGGTGCTTTTTGGAATGCTGAGTTATTGCGAGCCTTTAGTGTAAACCAAAACCACTCCTATGTAAAAAAAAAAAAAAAATGACTGCACATCTCTCCGAAGACACTGGCAATATGTGACAATTCGAAATCCCCCTTTGGCTCAAGTCTGTGGACATGTGTGACATCCTGAGCGGAGGATGTTTATAATGAAGCTGTCTGTGCTCACGTCCTTATCGATGCAGCCATCTTTGCAGCTTTTGGCCGCGATCAATACGTCAAGCCCAAGTGCACAACTGGACTGTCAACTCGTGAAATAACTGGAAACTTTGCCTGCTTACAAGGAGACCATAGAACGTTTCACTGCCCATGGAAACCACGCTATCTGTTATCCCGCCTCTCCGATGTCGACCAGAGCATGGAGGAAGGTGTCAGAAAGCATGAGTCACTTTCCAGAGATCTTTCCAAAACCCATATGAAGCAAGATGCTGAAGCAATTGAACTTGCCCTCAAATGGTTTCAGAAGAACAAACCATTTGACCATGATCGAGACAATGACAAAGGCGTTGCTGGCGCCATTCTCGACAGGATTCACCTGCACAGGGGATGACCCGGCCAATTCAAGAGAGAGCTGCAGATGGATGCCGATAAAGCTGGATGCATAGTCAATGACATCGACCACAGTGAAGTGGTAGAAGGTCCAAGCCTCGTCATCACCCATAAAGACAGCCGGGGTCAACGAGAAGATTTCCCTTGACTGACTCAAGTTGTTCAAATGACAGATTGTGGCCAAACGGGAAATGACAGTTGAGACAAGATGAGAGTAGGAACTCCCTCCCTTGCCACTGTACCTGTTCAGCAACAAAAATCAGAGAATGAACAAAGTCAACAAGGCAGACTTTTTCAAGATTAGCCTGTTGAGTTGTCTGACTGACGTGAGCTCAAATAACCTGTCCCGCTCCATTCAAGTAGTTGATGGAGGAAGGCTCCCGTACTGTATACGGTGAAGACTGACAGACTCGGCAGCAGATTGCCAACAGTTACCTGAGCTATATGAATTATCTTAGCCACAGCTCTCAGAAGATCATTGTGGTCTATAAAGGCAGTTTGGCAGAAGATCATGATCATATCCAGCGTACGAAGCGCTCGTTCTGTGTGATTTGACCGAATATGACACATTGGACACCAAGGGTAAAGCTCGTTGACAACACGCTAATCGACCTCCTCTCTTCCACATTTCCAGGGTCCAAGAAGCTTTCTCTGAAAGACAGAGACACTACCTGCTTTTTTTGTCATGACGTCACATCATTGCTTGTGCAAATGCTGGCCATGGTAAAACAACGCTATCTGATAGTTAGTGATTATAATCATTATTTGATGCCTAAAGCACTTTGAACCCCTATCCCACTGAGCGGCAAACATATGTGAGCGGAGCTCTGCAGGGGGCAATGTTTAACATACATTTTCTTTGACATACAAGCTACAAAGGATTACCGTATGTACGGTAGTCATTCAGGTTGGTAATACGATCTTCCAATACATGTGTCATTCACCAGCAACGTCACTGGGCACAACCGGGTGCAGCATGTTCTCTCTGAATGCAGGAATGATCAAAACCGAGACATGGTACAGCTACCCAGCGCTCGCTGCATGTGTATCTTCAGGCCATGACTTTGGATCACAATGTCTACGGATGCACATTGGGTGTTCATGGTTATGAGCCAGTTCCAGTATTTGACGACATAAATCATGAGGGGCTATTTCTGTTCATAAGATGTAAATTGTCTTGCACTGGAGATTGAAGCAACCAGCAGTGCAGCTGCAAAAAAAAAACAAAAAAACGGTATAATATCCATGTCAGCATCTTGAGTTTGAAAAGACATTATGTACAATAATTCTGCTCGAACATTGAACTCTGAAACATTTGACATGCACATAATACATCGGTATTTGCTCTAAATATGATTTAAAAAATCATAGTAGATCAGTATTTGCTCTAAATATGAGTAAAAAATGTATTGAATTACTACAATGACTTTAATATTAAAATGTAAAAGTGGGCATTTTTTTTTCCACAAAGCAATATTTTTAACGCTTGCAATCAATGAACCTGAAAAACCTGGAGTAGGACTCATCATATATACAAAGTAAGTTAATTTGGGTGAAATAATTTTAGTTTAACATTTATGAAGTTCAGGAGAAGGACTCACAACATTTACAATTTTCTTTCAACATTTGCACCAGGGGTTGATGTTCAATATTACAATCCATGCAATTATAGACCTTCACAAACACAGCAACAGTGGATACATTTCTTGGTAAGGATTTACTTTCCAGATTATCATCATTTTCCTTACTAGTTGCCAGTTTTTGGTTTCTTTCCTTATTTGTATGTGTAATATGTCAGTCTTACCAATCTGCTCATGTATGGATTTTTATTTTATTCATTTTCTAATTGGTCCACCTTATTATGTATTGTACAATTTTTGAGGCAGGGGATACATACAGACCCCTCCAAAAGTATCTACTGTTCAAAGAAGAGTTTGATAAGACACAAACGTTTTATGGATTGATGAAACCAAGATGAACCTCTACCAAAGGGGTGGAAAGGCCAAAGTATGGAGAAAGAAAGGATCTGCTTACGATCCAAAACACAAGTTCATCATCATCATCAAGAAGCATGGTGGAGGTAAAGTCATGGCTTGGGCTTTCATAGAAGATTCCGTCAATCTTTATTGATGATGTAACTCACGGTAGCGGCAGAATGAACTCTGAAGTCTCCAAAGCCATTTTGTCTGGCAATTTACAGAAAAATGCATCCAAACTAATCGTGAGAGGCTTCAGCTTTGGGCATGGTTTCCAATAAGTACAACAATATAACCCTCCTCTTTCTCACTCAGTGATGAGCAGTAAAAGTCAAAGTGTGCCAAAATACTTACGCCATGAGGATCACGCTAAAGTCTAGCCAGTTCCAAGGGTCGCGCAGAAATGTGAACTTCCCCATGCAGAAGCCTCTGGCCAGGATCTTTATGAGGGACTCAAAAGTGTAAATCCCTGTGAATGTGTATCTGGCGAACAAGGAACAGTGACAAATAGTGTATTAAAGACAGATTGCAGGAGTCAAATTACTTTGTATTGGTTCATCCACCAAGTCAAGTTTGTGATCAAATTAAGATTTTGTTAGCCTGACGACCGAAGGCAAAGCTAGAGGCGTGGCCTAATGCAAGGGTTACTACTAGAGTGCTGAAAAAAAAAAAAAATAAAAGAGCACTTCTAAAGACCGCAAATGCTTCCGATGTACAATACTGTATTTTCACTTGTGGAAGTGGCACTTCACCACTGCCGCTGCATCAGACTTGTCAATTAGTGAAGCGGATATGTGGAAGTTACACACGCAGCTAACTGCAAATCCACTTTGCTTTTGGCTTTGACACGATAGTTTCTTTGTGGTCCGGCGGGCCGGACTCTGCGTTTAACTACAAACAATGTTAACCTCTAAGTTGTGATTCAAATTGACATGGAAATTCCAGGAAATAAAATCTCTTGTCTCATATTCATCATTTGACTCAATGTTTTCAATACACAGCAAACGATATAAAGCAATTGGATGCGCCAGCCTAATTCTTTTGGAAGGTATAATGATGTCATACAATGATGTACACACAATAAGAAATACAAGTCCTGCTAAACTTGAATCCTCTATAAACAAACATGTCAGATTCTCAATAAACACGCATTGGGCCCTGTTTTCGTGTCCAGCGCAGGTCTAGTCCAAAGTGTATCTTAACTGTGCGCATGGGTGGAGTTTTCCATCTTTTGGTATTTTTGTAAATGAGCACAGTTGGAAATGGCAGTTTGCACCATTGTGGGAGTGAACACAGCCACTTGTTTACCGGCCAATCGGAGCGGCTACCCGCATTCCCTTTAAAGTCAGCACATCAGAGGTCTACATGGCGGAAGCATAACAATCTCACTGGAGTAGATGCGAGGGATCAACACACGCAAAGTACGTTTATAAAGAGCACAAACCAGTGAAGTGCAATCTGCGCAAGAACCAAATCCTTCAAACCCGCGTTTCACTTAGTTTAAGTGTTGTCTACTTTCTGTCACCAAATTGTCAACGTTGTTGGTGCACCAGGGGTGTCGTGTAATAGAAAATGCTCTCAGTCTGCCAAAATGACCAGCGAGGTGTAGTGTGGTTTGCCAGTACACTTGCACAAAAACGTGGCAGTTTTTATGCCGAGCGCACATGCACCTTTGCTTTGAAAATAGGGTCCGTTCTCTTCATTTTATTTTCTACAACAGAGTAACAATGAGTCAATTGGAAAGAGAGAAAAGGGACTTACTCTACATTCTTGGCCCATTCCGGAGGGTTACTTAGGGTCATGAAAGCACAGTTGGTTAGGATGGTGAACATGATCAACATGCTGAACATCGTTGAAACCCAAGAGTCAAGGAATTCAATGGAAAACTGATGTTCGCATGCTTTGTAAAGTAAAAAAAAATCCTGAGCATCGAGTCTCATTTAGTCTAATAAATAAATCTATAATCTGAAGCTCTGTCAATCACACACTTGAAAGGATATGAGTGTACTAAAACTCTAATAGCTATCCTCCTAAGCGGGTTGAAGGGACTTAAGATGTACAAGGCAGGAGTGGCGTTGAAACGGAAGATTGCCTTCCCACGATTCAATACTATGAAAGTCTGAAAGAGGAGACAAAACGTAGTGAGGACATTGAAATATGTTGCACATTATTAAAACTGTAACCAACTACAGTAGAGTATGTCAATGTGTGTGTAGTCTAGACTACACAGTAGTCTGAGGGCCTGATTTACTCAACTCATTCCACAACTGGCGCAAACTTGACTGCTCACACAAACTGAAGCTGATCTAGTAACCAGGTGCACCAAGGAAATGACCGCACCGCTCATTTTGCGTGTTCTGGGAGGGTCGCGTGCAAATAGGTTAATTAAGAAAGCAACATTAGCAAACCTGAGGCAAAGGCGAATTTCTGATCTTTAGATACCACAACTGAAAGGGAGGTGCGAAATGAGAGGAGACGAGAAGAACAGAGCCTTTTTCTGCTGTCTCATGTTATGTGACACAGGTTAAACCCAACACAATCTGGCTTTTATATGATTGCTGGCTAACCCACAATTATCACAGTGATGGATTTCTTTTCTTGCTGTAATTCAGTAATGTGTTTGTTTGCGTCTTCAACTAACGCTTCTAATTCCATTACGTCAAACATCATTTTGCGCTTGGGGCGTTCCCAAATTTTCCATGTTGGTACATCAGGAGGTACCCAAAGCGCACATCCCTCTTTTTGTTATGGCAGCGTTCAAACACCTGTTGCAAACAGTGGCCACAATCAAGTGAGACACAATTTAGCGCTATTCAGGATCTTAGTAAAGTAGCTTGTTGCAATTGGGGGAAAACAATCATCATGGACAAACAGACCAACCAAACTTCACAAAACAAAGACATGAGAATGAATGCACCGCCGCAATGTAGTGTATAATGTATAATACTTGTCAAAAATTCTACAAGCAGCTTTCCCTGTGAGGTTTACTGTACTCCAAATTGTATGTCACTTGGGGCATTAATTCAGTATTGCAGTTGTATCTTGTTGCACAAAATCTCAACTATGTCCATCCACCAGCCCCTCAATGGAAATTGTTTGGTCAGATACTTTAGTGATTGATTCAAACAGACCTTCTGATTGTTGTAATAGCTGTCCAAATCCTCCAGAGGAGTGGACACCAGACCTGGAGGGATGTCACCATAGATGAAAGGAAGTGATTTTCCAGCCTCCAAGTCACTGTTGGGCTTGGGCCCATTTTCGTCGTCGCAGTCACTGCGACGATCTGCCCGTGGTCTCCGGGCCTCCTCTTCGGCGATGCACCCTTCAATGGCAGCCAGAGACTCCGGGACAAAGGGGCGGAAGCTGTCGGGACCAGGCGGTACCAGCAATTGAGCCATTTTGTCATCCTGCTCCTTTAAGTCAAGAGTGGCTCAGTTGGATTAGGGAGCTGCAACACAGAAGGAAATGAAGGGTTATTAGTTGGGTTGTGCCATATCCAGGGTTTTTCCTTCATTCAAAACTGAGAGGCGGCCACCTCCAGCTAATTGTGTGCCCGCCTCCAGCCAGAGCGATTGATATTACTTGATGTTCCTCTGTGGCAACAACATATTTAAAGTACAGTTGCAGCGTTTACCACAACGGAGGCGAACTATCCGTTCGGCCTTGCCAACCCACCACACGCGAGCCGCATGCAGCTCTTTGCCCGGTCTCATGCGGCTCTTAAAGCCCTTTTCGCTCTAAAGTTGCGGCACGCAATTGTTAACCCCATTCACGTGTATGTGATGAGGCGGCGGCACCACAGAATGGAGCGTTGCTGGCATAATGAAAGGTCAGTCGGACTCGCCGACGAACGCCCGTTTAAAATTAGAGACGGACCGACCTATAGACGGGTACGATTTTATTTCTCCCCCGGAAAAAAAGGCGAATGATGGACTGTGGAAGGGTACCCGCGCTGCAGATGGACGACGAATAAAAGACGCTCAATTTTGAGTAAAATGCCCAGCTCTGGCAAAAGCAATACAATATAGTGGTTGTTTTCCGACTAAGGCGCGTTGCATTGTGGGTATTACTAGAAATGCCCAATATTCCGAATTGTCCATACGGTGGGTTGTTTTTTACTAGAAATGCCCGGATAATCTAAATTGTCCATTCGACTTTACGGCGGCGACGTCGTGACCTCCGAAAGCGAGAAGGGCTACGCAAAAAAAAAAACTGTTTGCGGTTATTAAAACTGTTTGGGAATGTCTGGCGAACGTCTTTGCAAGTGTTTTCAACATTGAATGAATCCTTACAAAAAACACAGCATTCTCTATGTGCGAACGCAAATCTTCATCGCACAGTGAGATACGGGCTTTACTGTCCATAATATCCCAAGTATAGTGGCGATCCTTCTAATAATTTCATAGGTTGACTAATACTAAAAAGTGTGAAATCAATACGTGATGTTTTTGGGGTGCCTGGCACCCGGCAAATCTTTCCCGGTGGTTGTCGCGATGCAAGCACATTAGTACGTGTTCAATGTGCGTGTTGCGGCGCCGTGCTCTTCGTCCCCAAAAAATAAAAAGGAGCACAGGTACAACGTTGACATGGTGGTCTTTTCAACCAAAGGTTCTCAGACAAATTTTTCTGTGATCCTCAGGCGCTGGGAACTAGCGTTTATCACGACAAAATTCTCTCCTCCACGTCTGGGGTGTCAGTTCAAAACATTGCTCTGGTAGTCACAGATTCAACTTCTTTTGCTTGTTCGTACAACCGCCAACGTTACAAAAAGTTACCAAGCCGAGCTGGATATTTTTCAATGCAACGGGGGCTTGTGATCGCTTAGAAAAGGGGGTGAAAAAACATTCAAAGAAACCGCTAGGTGAGACGAAACCCACTGTAACAAATAGCAAAATTCTGACCAAGAGTCTCTTAAGTCACTCACATAATCGGTTCCCCATGAGAGCCCTCAGGAATAAAATGGATCATTTTTACTTTCTCAGCTTCCATCACATGGTTCTCTGCTCTGCCCTTTTCTTCTTAATCTTCCTCACCAAAAACAGAGTAATTTTACAGACCACCATTCTATGCCGTCTAGCTATACTCCTTCTCCCCTTCAAATATACTGCACATGTGTGCTCCTACATTGACCTCTTGTTGGTCACCATATGTTTCTGCCTCTTCTGGAGAAAAATATTCAGGATGCTCTAAATTACTCTGTCTAGCTCAAGGGTAGGCAATTAAAGTCATCAAGGGCCGGTGTCCTGCCTGTTTTCCATCTTTCCCTGCCGCAACGCACTTGATTCAAATGATCATATAATCGGCAAGGTCGGCAGAAGCTGGATAACGATCCTGATCATTTGAATCAGGTGGGTTGTAGCAGGATGACATTAAACATGCAGGACACCGGCCCTTGAGGACCAGAATTGTCCACCCCTGGTCTAGCTCCTTCCAGAATTTCTGTCTTCTACTTCACATCCTACCAGACATCCAGACCGTCTTATTAAGACTTAATAGGCACAACATGAGAGCCCCATGTGCAGCGCCGAGCTGGTAAATGAAAGAGGTGGTGTCATGCATGTACTGTTATATCTCAAAAGTTTTGAGTTGTAAAGTCCTTTGTGGAGTTGTTGTCACACCGGCATTGAAAGCAGAAAGCAGCATTTTGTGAGCGAGGAAATGTGAGTAAAGAATTAAGAGAATGTACTGTTTTAAATCTGCTGGGTTTAGGTGGGAGGTAAAAAGTGACTACAGTAGTTTTACAGGTCCAGTTGTATGGCCACTGACTCAAGTGACATCATAAAAAAGTCGTAATTGTGGTCATCGATGATGTACTGGAGCAGTGACTCGTACCGACTGTGCCGTGAGAGCTCCGAGAGTGTGCCCCAGTAAATTATCCAATTTCACTTAGTAGGTCTGGGAATTACTATATCCATCCATCCATTATCGATACCGCTCATCCTCACAAGGATCGCGGGACGTGCTGGAGCCTATCCCAGCTGTCTTCAGGCAGCAAAAAAGATGAATCTATAGCCATATTTGTTATTAAGCAACATGCTAGTGGGCTGGGAAGCCTTAAAACTACGAGTTGATTGCAATTGCACCAGGTGTGCAGTGTGCACCTCCCTGCTCACCTCTTCCCTGCACCACCTATGGGGGCAAATAACAGAATGCAGGGAAAACTAAACACGGAGAAAAAAACCCTAAAACATTTACCAAGAGAGAGCATGACAATTGTAGACCATAATATATGGCGCAGCTCTATAGGAGACTCGGAAAACAACGCCCAGAGACCAAAATATTCATGATATTTTTAGAATTTAGTTGACCTAGAGGGCCAAGGGACAAATGACCTAAGGAAAACTAGACAGTATCTTCCGGAACTTTCATAAAGGGACACATATTTTACATTGAGAGAAAAATAATTAAAAACACTATGCGTGGCTGAAGCTATGGACTGAAATTATGGTGTCATCTGAATTTACTCACAGATTTACATAGTGTGAAACCTGAGCCTGTTTAGTTAAACACAAAGCTATTGTTTTGTTTTATGGCAACAGGTGGATATACAGGTTATAACTAAAAATATTCATCTGAAGAAACTGATCACAATGATTTCTCACAATAATTATCAACAACGATCATGGGTGTCAATCTCCATGGGGTGGAGAGAGACAAAATAAAACTCTAGTATAATATAAATGTATAAAATATATCAATATGTATATTCTATAAATTCCAGGAAGTGTTGAAAATGTCCTCATTGTGTGACCATTAATATCTGAGACGTTTCAAATAAGCACTTCCACAACGTTCCTAGGAAATCACAATGTGCTCTCGTGAGCTATTTTTTTTTTAGAACTTGCCTTCGGGCATACGGTTTTACCCGGTACCCGTGGGCACACTATGTTGGTGACCATGCCTAGCTTGTACTTTATTGCCATAATCTCTTCCCCCTTTCACATTTAACCTTTTATTAGAACCAAGCCATAAAACCAAGTGAGGCTTTGAAGCCAACAATTAGTGGGAAACACCGAGGTTCAAATTCAGGCCCGGAAAACCACATGTCGTTCAGCACAGTGAAATGACACGTTATGTAAACCGCGGAGTGGTATGCCCAACCATTAACAATTCAAAACAAGTAAACACAAACCCACTGCATGAACAAAAAGAGCACAATTAATTCCATATTTAAAGATGCTTTTGCGAGTGGACCTCTGAAAGGAGTCTGCATGGGCGTGTCCTTGCCAGATGTGTGCCTATGCTCACAATCCATCTCTAAAAGGGAGCGGCCTCTTGTCTGAAAATAGACAAATACCTTTTATTTTCTATGAATAACAATACAGTCGCTCAATTCATTGAAATCGCTATGCTCCGACGTTTTATCTTGGCCTGACGCAATGGTGGCTGACAGGATGGTTAATATAGGAAGCCCGATGTTATTTTTCGTCCATTTTGTGTTCGCCAAATGATCCGATATTATCCTATATTTATTTTCGCTTCGCCACAAGAGGAGACAAAATGAATGAGTCATGATGCATTCATTAGAGAACCTTGCTTTGTAAGTGATTTTTTTTTTGTTTGTTTGACTTGAGGACTCATCACGCGCATAATTGTGAAACGCACAACAGGTTGACTTTAGATTTCACACGATTAAGGCAGTTTCATGAAATACCAATAATAATGGAGAACTCTGAAAGGCTTTCATTCTAAATGATTAGCTTAATGGCTGGCTTCATTATTTTCAGATTTAACCTGTTATTTGCACCTGGCGACTATAAACGACGTTTTCTAGAGTGTTCTCCTTGATAAGTCGAAGGTGTCACACGTCAAGCAGAAGATGACAGGTACTCACCATCATTACTACGACGTTCCGCAAGTGGCCCCTAATGTAAAATCCCATCTCATATTTCGCTTTTTCTTAAAACCGGATTGATGGGCAGGACGAGTAGGACAAATGATGAAACACATCTCGAAAACTTGAACCAAAAAAACAGACGAACGTCTTGTCTCTCGTTGGTGTCTCTCAAGCCCTTCTCAATCAAAATTTCTCGCTTCCTGTCGGTTCGACTTGAGCACAATGGACGTGCAATGGTGGCATTAGACGAAGCCTTCGAGGACGTCAACAACGCACCCGCGAGGACAAGTCTTAGTCCACCTGCTGTCAGATGGAAGAAAAACACATATCGACGATATCAACTGTATTCTCCCTGGTAATTTTTAATTTACTGAAGAATATTTTCAATTTTTTATCTGATAAGCATGATACTCTCATGCTGTGTATAATTACGGAGAGCATAAAAAAAAAGGAAATGTGTCCTCGCTTTGCCTTAGGAAATGTTGCCACCTGTTGGCTAGTTGTTCATATTGCGTCATGGAGCAGCTGTAAAAAAATGTACCTCACATTTGCCCCAATCACAAGGTTCACGTGTACATGTTCAGTACATCCATCATGGCAAACAAACTCACACCGTGTGTTAAGTAGAAGTACACAGGCATTGGTATAGTAAGAATAAATAAATAAATAAATAAATAAATAAATAAATAAATAAAGTAGTGATTTTGAATAGTGAATTTATCTTGCAAGAAAGATATTTATTTCTGCGACCCATCAGGACTGGGTGTCGATCACCACAGAGCGTAATTTGCACATGTTCTCGTATCAAGGCGTTCTGAGAAGGCATAAGAGCTACTTGTCTATAAATCACTGAATTGTTGGGGTCATGAAAAATGCTGACTGAATATAAACACAGTAGGGCAATTATTGGAGCCCAGAGTCCAAAGCAAACATGGTGAAGATGCATTTAGCTGTTACGCTGCACGCAAATTTAATAACCGACCAATAGAAGGGGAGTGAGCCCAAAGTGGAAATGAATCCAGGTTGAAAATGGTGCTTTTCCCTCTTATCTCTCATTTAGGTCTTTTAAACAATTTGAATTTTTTTTTCTTCTTTTAGATACACACTTTAATGTCTTTACTTAACCTTGAACTGTTTTTAAGTCTTCTGTTAATGTGTTTAAATGTACATTTAGTAATTTTGCTGTTGTGTTTGTAAATGCTTTTGGTTACTGTGTCTTTACTTGTATAAAGCACATTGACGTGCCTTGTGGTTGAAATGTGCTATAGAAGAGAAAGAAAGAAAGAAAGAAAGGAAAAAAGCAGATACAAGAGTCCCGGTGGTATAAATTCAAAGAAGTAAGTTAAATTGTTTAAAATAATAATAATAATAATAATAATAATAATAATAATAATAATAATAATAATAATAATAATAATAATAAAAAAGGAACTCAGCAACAGGCTGGTAAATATGGCAAATCAAAGCATCTCTGTCCTTAAGCCTAGCGTGATGGCTTTTTGTCAGAGCTTATGTTGCGTATCTTGTCAAAGTATTTTATTTTAAACGTTAGCTGCAACAAATGTGACAACAAGTTCCACAAACTGGTGACAACCATTGCCCCACACGGTGTGATCTCATGGGACAACTGCTGAGGAGAAAATTCAAAGCCGTCCACCTGACGTCAAGTGCCCTCTGAATTGACGTGTAGTCACACGGCCCTGCTGTAATTGAGAGAACACTGTGGAATCTTGCAAGTGTTTATTGAACAAAACTATATCACACTTGTCGACTGCCATAGCCATAGCCTGCACTCAACTGCAATGCAGGGCTTTTGAAAAATCACCAAACTCAAGGACATTGTCAATCCAGCCAACACTTGATTTACCCACGATCATCTTTAATAACTCAAAATCTAAAACAGCACAAATGAACATTTTAACTTGATGAATGACAGACAACGTATTTTCCCCAGAATTTTCCGGTGGCGGTCGACCAACTTCACGCAGGTTACCTAGACACACACAAGTGAGATTTAGTCGCTTGAGGGCCACTCTCTAATTGGGTGGTGTCCAAACTATGGCACATAGGTGGCATTTGCACACATTTTGGGGGGGCCTGCAATGTACAATGTACTAAAAGTTCCATCTCTCCTTTTTTTTTTTTTTAAATTTTATTTTATTTTATTTATTTATTATTCTTTTAGCACCGCCTGTCTTACAGTTGCTGTCCTGCCTGGTCCTATTTCCTAATTGACACTTTCCTCCTTCCTGTAGCAATGCCTTTCAAATAAATTGCGCAGTTGTTGTGTGTGTGATTTTAAAGGACTGTGAAAGTGTGCTTGAACTAGTTTTTAAAATACAATATATGAATTGTATGCATTACCATGCATTTGCAAAAACTTGGAATTTTCGTCCGGGAACACACATTTCCTGATCAAAATATACATTAATTAATTTGTGTTCAAGTGCCATGTGTGAACAAAGTCCTTGAACCGAATAACAAATCGATTGTATTTACTGTGGTGAGGCCAATGTCCAAATTTTTGCTGTATTTTTGCTCATTTTGGGATTGAGAATGAAAAAATGGATACAGTACTATAAAAGGAAATTATTTGAGTTTTTATTTCCAGGTCCTTACATCGAGATCTAATACGACTTGCCATTGACATTGCGTCCACCGTGTTTCACGCATGAACTTGGAAGTTTGGGATCAAAAGCACATCCTTTCCTTTTCCAAAAATATTAGCATTTAATGCGACACACCTGGGCAACACGACACATAAGTTAGCCAAATGTCCCAATACTTTTTCTCTAAACAAAAATGGGTGGGTTGGAACGAAAAGCCCTAAGTACCAGCACCCTAGTGGTACTTCTAAATTTTAGATCCACATGAAAGTACCTGGAAATATACACTGGAATATTGATCACGTCTCATCTTTTGATGTTAAATCCATTTCATTTTTTTTTAAGGTAATTGCCTCATTGTTCGAATACCTTTGGAAGGGAGTGTACATGTAACTATTAGTGCGGAAGTATGAAGTGTAATAGACAGAACTAATTGGCAGCAAGCTGTGACTAGCTGCGTTATTCATTAGAAGCTGTGTCATAAATTTGGTCACCACTGGCCTCTGAAATGTTGTTCTGTTTAAAGTAAGGATCTTTTCAACAAAATGCGGGTACGTACAAGGATAAAATAAGTTGAGTCATCTGATTTGTTGCAATTTAGCATTCTTTTAACAGTAACTTAACCGTAGACAATATATACCATACACATTTTGAGTGGACAAAGATCAGCTCACCGGGTACGTGGATCTTTTCAGACTCGGCCTCGATGGAATTTTCACAAGATGGCTCAAGAAGATGAGATCAAATGGTCAATTGTTACCTCTTTCAGTCCACTTCTTTGTCCTGATTTAAATGACATTTGACTCAAGATGTCTGAAGTACGTATGTAGTTTAAGGACAAATTGGTACATGTAAGCGTCACCTCTGACTCAATTTTGAAGTGATCTTCAAATGTCACATTTGATGTCAGAGAAACGACCTCCATTTTCCCACCCTCAAACCAAACCCTTAATGTGGAGCAACGACTTGCAAAGAATATTTCATATTAGATGACCAAGGTAACTGAATTTCAAGGTCAAATCGCTATGTTATTTTCGACTGGGCATGGGCATATTTAAACAGTTTTACAGCAACCCCCCATTCAGCGTTCACAATTTTAACACCCTAAGATGCCACAAGTTGGCACCAAAGACCTGTCTAATAAGAAAGTAGATAAACGGGTTTACTGTTTAAAAAACAAACACCCAAACAAAAACAAAAAAAACACACAAATTGTACCATTAATCAATTGTGCCAGGTTGCCAATAACAGAAAGGTGAGCTTTGCTGAATGGGTTTCCAGCCCATGTGCATGCAGTGCACCTATGAAACGCTAAATCTGTTTACATGGAAAGGCATGTCCTCAGACATGCAAAAGAGAGAGGCGTGGTTTAAGATTTATGGTAAACAGGGACTACCCGAAAGACAACCCTTGTGCTCGGCTATCCTGCTCATCTCATCCTTTACAATTGGACATCTTACTAGAAAAACGAAAAGGACCCATGGATACAGGTAAAATACACATGGCTAAATATGGACATGTAATGTAGGGATTCTAAATGGTAAGACATTCATTTAAAGGCACTACTAATCCTCCTTTGAACGAAGTGTAATCTGATTTGGAACTGAGATTTACTGTACTGCTAAACCAGCATGTTTGAATGAACTTTTGTGGCAGACAGTCACTTCTAACTATCGCATTTGACATTTGTACACGTACATTTTATTAATAGAGGGAGGATTTCTTAGTTTGAGTTGGTTTGCAGCAATAGACTGAATTTCACATTTATACAGGTATTAGATTGTGTTTTTTGTAAACAGCGTGTTCTTGTTGTCAATATTTGTTGTATAAATTAATTTGTCTTATTGCTTGATGATTCAACTCATTAGAATTTCTTTACTAATTCCTCACATGCTGTCGAGTTTAATTAAATGGTTTCAACAGTTCTTAAATAATAGCAAATATTTATATGATTGTGATAAAAAATAAAAAATAAACTAGCATATCGTCGCTGTTCTGCGAAAAACACTTTTTCAAGTTTCTTAATTTTACGTGAATGGTGTTTCCGCATTACAGACATCGCATTAATGTGAAAATTATTTACTTTTCCAAAATTGGACGTAAGTGTTTTTCACAGAACAGCGACAATACACTGAGCGAAAAGGAAGTTACCTCGCGAAACCCTGAATAGGAAAGTGTAGTTAAAGTAATTGCATCATTCAGTAATTTCTCAGATAATGTCAGTCCTAGTCACAGGCTACACGACGAGCTCGAGATGAAAAGCAGCCTCATCCCCTTCTTGACCTAACAGAGAAAACAAATGATTCATTTAGTGACAGTCTCTCTTGAATAGTTCACTCTGCCCTGTGATTTATTGACGTAAGGTGGAATCGCTGGGCTTTGTAGAAGTATAAGTGATGTAAAAAAATGACTGGATAGAAATAAAGTTTAGTTTTTCCCCCAGAAAGTTGTTTGATTGTCCGTACTGGAATCATTTATTCTTTTCCAATGAATGTGATACAAATACTTTTTGAGTGTGCAATAATAACGTTTTCCTTATTTCATACACCAAACAAAGGATAAAAAAATCTATATATATTGATCCACTGATTTATGCTTTGATGTTGCCATCTGTGCCTACAGTAACCAAGAACCTAAAAAATAAATGAATTAAAAAAAAAAACAGGTGTGCTTTGCCTGCTGACTTTTATTTTATGTATATTTGGTTTTAATAATACCCTTTTCTCTTTAAGAGCAAGAGCAATTTGTGCAAGATACCACCTGAATCTGACTGATATTACTGAAGAATATTTGACTACTCACGTTTGACAAATGTGCTGAAACCTGAAGGGATGGAGGACAAAATCAAGATGCCTTATGTGCCAGAGGTGAACTTTTTGTGTTAATACAATTCTGTTTATAAATGAATGAAAAATAGTGCATAATATCAATGGGCTTCATCCACTAATACATGCATAGAAACGTTCATACTCTGTGCACAAGTTGAGCATATACGCTAAACCGCCATCGGATTCATAACGCGCATACCGGCCAATTTTCTTCTCACCACTGCGTTTATGTTACTGAATCAGATTTTCAATCAGGATGATTCAATCACAAATTTCCGCATACGCACGGTTAGTGAATGAGGCCCATTGTCGTTCTGTGTGTTATCCTCCAAGGTTTTTGTCTTATTGACGTTTGATCTTAGGAACAGATCCTTACCTTTTTTGCCGTGAAACAGTTACGGTGGAGTCCAATGATTTCATGGAGAAGACGAGATGAAGCTGTGCATCAGATTTCTTACACTTTTACCGAATGTGCTTTGCAGGCCACAGTACGTCTGTTGATCAATTACAACAAGTCCCAGAAGACTGTGCTGAGAGTGAACCCCCAGTTGCCCCTCAAGATGCTGCTTCCATTGGTGTGTGACAAGTGCGAGTTGAGAGTTGAAACAACTGTCCTTCTGAGGGACTATCAGTCCAAAGAGTCACTGGACATTGCCAAGACTTTAAATGAGCACGGACTAAGGGAGGTGTTTGCTCGGGACACATCTGAAAAAGATCCCTTGGTCAATCATTATCAACACTGTACACGTGAAGTAGGTAAGCCACAACAGACTTCGAAAGCTTTCTTCACCCATCCGGGACACAAGCCCGGGTCTTTCTTTTTGGAGTTTGTTTGCACATAAATGACTCGTTTGTTTTTCCACTTCATGGCAAGACTCAGGCCCAATTAGTTCATTTGTATTAGAATTTAATCATTTAGAAAAGTTGATAGAAATATGAACGTGTCTGTAAAGGAACTTCTTAGTCATCCAGCACATGGTGATCCGCACAAACGTTGAATCAAGGCAACCGGACTTGTTCTTGTTTACTGAAGATGTTTCGCCTTTAATAAATTTGAACTTATTTATTTGTGAAGCTGAGGAAACTTCAGCATCTGCAGTACAAGTGCATTACAATACACGGTAGTACGTGCTAAATCTAAACAACTTTCACTTGTTCTTATTTTGTGTGTCAATAGCCACTCGTACTGTACATCATCCGGATCTGTCCACAGAGAAAAGGAAACAGAAGGAGAACAGAGTGTTTCTCAGCTTGTGCCGAAGACTGAAGAAAAAAGCGGAAATAGTATGTTTGAGAATTGTGTGCAATCTGAAACAATCACAGTAAATCCCTCGTGTGCATGGACATTTTGACAATGAATTGTGTGAAACACTGTCATTCAAACTAACAAAATAACTGCAAAACATGGATAGCTGTGTTCCCCATTTCCTTAAGATTATAATCCTTTCTCTTTTATTTATTTAGTTTATTTCACCAACCAATCATCCATTCATGCATTTTCTTATTTCTTCTTCTACTTGGGTCCAGATCATGGTCCGCAGTCTAAGTAGAGAAGTCTAGACCCAGGTATGCCCTAGGTCTGAACCTTGGGCTCAGGTTCTTGAGTTGAAGGCTTACCAACAGGAAAGTTGATATTTAGATGTCCCAATAACACTTTCACGCTGCGCTTGGGTCTGCTTTTAATGCAACTCAGCACCAAGTGGTGATCAGTGTTGATAGCTATAGCCAAACCATGGGTGATTGCGATAACGTAACACCACATAAGTTCGGACCAAGGATCCTGTTCTTCCAATCATTGTGGGCATTGAAGTCTCAGAAGAGACAATGACAATGACATGAGTCCCCACACAGGAATGCTCTGCAACACTTCCCTGAGAGACTTCCCTGTGTGTGCTGGTGATAGGGGACAACTGTTTGAGTTTTTGGAATGATTACATACCGTCAAATATTTTCAAACTAATGTGAGAAAATATTTGTATTTGCCTCCAGAAAGAAGGGATAGCGAGTTCTTCTTCTGGTCTTCTCAAACAAAAGCCTGCCGATGTGAACAAGCAGGATATTTCTTATTCAAACACCTTGCCGGGACTTACGCGCCAAAAGAGACGAGCTCCACTTCCCCCGATGGGTGTGTCCCACAGTGTTCCCAACAACCTCAGCAATCTCAGAGGCTCACAGGTCTGTGGTAGGCTGGCGTAAACGCACCAAGAAATTTGCGGTCTTTGGGTTAAAACATTGTTTCTCTGCAGAGATCTACTGCATCAGACTTGGGGAGGGCCAAGAGGAATGCCCCGCCTCCTCCCTGCGTGAACAAGCTGCAGGAGGTGCAATCAGATGTAGCGGCTGAAGGTAAAATGACATCAAGTACTGGAGACAACATTTTAGCAATAGGGATATCATGGCTTATGTTTTGGTGGATGGATAAGATACGAATCCAGGTTAAAGGCACAGACTTAGGATGCTTGTTAAAAAAAAAGACTGGTAGAAGTATAACTACTAATTTATCTCCTTTACATATGTAAAAGTAAAAAAGGACAGACACTTAAATGTACTTAAGTGCTAAAGTAAAAACATATTTTTTACCGTCAAGTTAGCTGGTGCTGGCTCGGGTTTTTATGCCATCAGAACAACATGGTCCCAAATCTGTGCGAAGATTATCAATTCATTGACCCACGCACCCCCCCAAATAAAAGCTAACTTAATGACTGTCTTACTGCTTGATGATTCAACTAATTAGACAAGTTACTGACAATTTATGTATGTGTTTTTGATTTCTTCAGATCCAAATGAAAATAGTTGAAAAAACACAAGAAGCTGCTGGGTTTTCGACTGGCACAAGACAAGGCATGGGCCACAAATCATTCTTGGAGCCGGCCGACGACAAGCAAGTTGCAGAACTCACAAATTGCGTATTACAGTTGTGTCATTTTCTTTTCATCTAAGTGATGATACCAAGAGATCATGAACATTCTGCAATGAAGGAGGGATGCTTTGTCTGTCACAACGCCAAGGCCGATGGGTTTGTCTCTTTGGTCATTTCATTCATTTCGCTGATCAAAGGCGAAATGAGAGGGACTTTGCACTGAAAATACTGTTCAGGAGACAGGTGGAAAAGGGCAGGTATTCATTTCAGACTTTGGTTGCTCGCTTTCTCGCATACTGCAACCTTTAATCATCCTCCCCAATGCCCAGTCTCTTTGAAATAAAAAGGATGAATGACAAGCCGATGCTCGGTTTCAACAGGGACGCAAGTTTACAAGCCTTAGCCAATGGAAACTTGGCATTTGGATGGAGACACTGATATGCAACTGTTCATTGACGACTTCGGAGTGATGTTTCGCTTAGGTCGGGATGCCGGTGTTGCTTTCAAATCAATCACGAGGACAAGAAGGGGTCTGTCTTCAACAACCGATGGTGCAGAACTGCTTTAGTCAAGAGAAAGCCTCTGCACACAGGATGGTAAACTATTAACTGTCTCTGTGGCCTTCACTATCTGCTCTGAGATTTTTCTCAACATTTGCCAATGTTTTGTATATTCACGCAAGAGCAAGGAGAAAGCCTTGGAAGCTACCGGTACTCTACAGGTGACTCTGAAAATGCAAGAACTGCTCAGAAATATTGCTGGAACAAAATCCAAAAAAAGACAAAGGTTTGGCTGTCAAAGCCCAGTCAGCCGTGGCCAGTTTTTTTGGTGCTTGGACAACACAAGTCCCCGCACACATTTGCATATCTTCCATAGCAAGATTGTCGCGCAAGTCATGTGTAAGATCACATCACATCCAATCCAGAGGCAGATCACACATTTCCACACATTTGCAAATTTCACAGCTCGGAAAATCTGGTTGTGTTTTTGTGAATCCCCATGACTAGACTGACAAAGTGAACACGGAACAACAGCAAGCTGACTGAGCACATAAAGCTCTTGATCTACGGAGCATGAGTCGTGAGCCCCCTCCTGTATGGTAGCGAGTCCTGGACTTGGCGTGCTCAACAAGAGCGAAAGCTCAACGCTTTTCACATGCGTCGCCTCCAAACGCATCCTGGACATCGCCTGGCGGGACAAGGTCGCAAACAAACACCGTCTTGAAAAGAACAGGATGCATGTCCGCTTTGTTGAAGCTGAGACGTATGCACGGCTCGGCCATGTCAAGCGCATGGACGACGGAGGGACCCCCAAAGAGCTCCATTGTTGAGAACTTGCGCAGGGTAAATGTCCAATTGGAAAACAACAGCTTCGATTCAAAGGCCAGAGGGACTAGAAAGCCTTCAACATCAAGCAGAACAATTGGGAAGCAGCAGCAGCTCTCAAACGGTCAGGCTGGAGACACACAGAAAGGCAGAAGGTCTGCGCGAGCCTTTATGATAACACACATTCGCTTTTCACAGAGTTTCAGCTTTGTTTTTGGGCAACTGTTTGCCTCTTATCAGGAGCAATAGACTCAGAAACTCCTTCATCCCCACTGCTATATCTCATTGCATTTGGCACTCGATATCAGACCATTTGAATCCTTTTCTGTAAGTAAATTTGAACGTTTATTATTTTCATTTCCTGCCGGGTATCAAATATATTAATTGCTGTTTCCTTATGCCCACTTCTGTATGGACTATAGGGCTGGGAGATATGGCTGAAAAGTATATCACGATATAAGTATTTCATATCGGTCAAGATCAGGGATGTCGTTAATATGTTGTCAAATACGTATGGGCATGAGAAGCCCTTTGAGACTTTCTTGTGATTAAGGGCTATATCAATAAATTTGACTTGATTTGACTTGACTTGTTTGATGGATAGATATTGCATTTTTTTTCTTTTTTCCAATTGAAAATAAGGACCCGGGGAAAAAAGGCTCAATTTAGGTCGTTTTATTTTAACATAATACTTAATGTTAAGACTTAAAGAAGTCAACGCAACTATGAAAAAGTCAAATAAACTGGTCAGTATAAAGATTAAATAAACTCCTATTCAAACAATGTGCGTAGTAGGGCTGGGCGATATGGCTGAAAAATGTAAAGTATTTCATAAAAGTTGTGCAAATTATCTTTGTGAAACAAATCAAGATATGCAATTGTTGGGTCCTGCGTCCAGCATTAATATGACTTCCACACAATGTCAGCGTCGATCACGATTCAAATCCACAGGTTTTTTGGTGAAATAATTTTGAAAAGGTTGCAACTAAAGTATTTACCGTGGTTGTAATTTGAAAGTTGAAAAAAACCCCACCCCATTTTCTAATTTCCTCATTATCCGCAGTTGTTAGCTTATTGAGAGGCTTATTATTGTGATATTTTCAAAGGTTGAATTGGACACAAGTAGAGATGGCACATACATTTTGGCGCCATTGAGTGCAGTTTTCGGACATCATAAGCGATGTATGATCAGCGGTTTAGACTGTACAAATTGGGTCCAGTTCCTCCGCTGACATCACAGGTGGCGTTGAGCCAAGTGAGGCAGTCGCTGTTATTGTGTTGGATTCTGTATCAACCAATCAGGACAGAACCTGAGGAGGACCACTTCATGGAGGCGCCTACCTACAGCACTTCCTCTCATCAAACGGACTCTCAAGCTGTTTAAAGTAAACTAACATTGATTAGCATTTATCAATATCATGTGATATATTACTGTTGTCTACTTGGCATCCATTGCAACACGGGCATTCTGGAAAAGGATCCTTGAGGTTTCTTTTTTTCCCAAATGGGTTTTCTGGGGCTTTAGCCTAGGGAATGTTGTTGATCCCTGTGAACTGTGGGCTCGTGAAGCCCTTTCAGACTATTTTGTGGTTAAGGGCTATAAACTTGATTTAACCATTACTGAATTCAATTAATTTAGTGCAACTATGGCTAGCGTTGGCTGGTGCTGAAATCAATTGTTTTAAGCACTGTATATGGCTAATGTGTAACATAGCTCAATGATTCTATGCATTAATTCTAATTTATAAAAAATCTGATAAAATAACATCAGTCTTCTTGTTTTAACATTACATTAATCTGATCACAAATACTCTATTTGGCTGGATGGAACGTATTTATTATGTTCTCAAGCAATTGTAATGCATGACAAAAACGAATATATTTTAAAACCTTTATTGTGTCACAAAAACAACAAACGAAATGAGGTTAACAAATCGTCATTCTTCCAAACATTATCCCCTTTTTCTGACAAACCCATCTGTACACAATGTCTATACACGTTTTATTTGAGCACGTCTGCATTCAGCTGTGTCCATTGTTACGATATCGGTCAGTCGTGATCGCCTCCTTGCGGACCTTGTGCAGTTTTGGCACCAGTGTTGGAGCAGTGGGACTCACAGCCGTGTGGATGCTTCTGCCTGGGTGCAGTAGAAGGGGACATTTTGAATTGACAAATGTTTCATTTGACATGTTCATGCTTGAGCTGACATGGTTGGAAAAATGTCAAATGAAATTAAATGTGTATGGTTACAAATGCACCTGCTGCCTTACCAACTGTTAGCAGAGTGGTACTACGCAGCAGTTGTATCAGGTCCCACGATTTCCAGGATCAACGGATAAACGCAAAACCGATAATGGCCGATTGCTATAATGACGGAGGAATAACACATACAGACAGGTTGTGCGTAATTGTTTGTTGACTACTGCTGCACTCTGACTTCATCGACGCAACATGACTTTGATACTAGCTAACTTGATATTAAATAAACTCAGTTTTAAACATAATGTGCTTAATAGGGCTGGGCGATATGGCTGAAAAACTGTTACAATCTAAGTATTTCATATCAGTTAATATTGATAATCATTCATTTTATTTTAAACCTTTTAAAAAATTTTTTTTTAAAGTTAACTGTTTTTGTGAACATTGTTATGTAGCGAATGTAGGTTTCTCCTCGACCAGTGCATTGTAAATGCTTATTTGCATTAGGTGCTACACCAAAACAGTATTGTTGATACACATTCATTACTCTTCATTCAATGTTCATACAATGTAAGTGTAGTGAACTAATATTCTCTTGCAGTGCATACAATACAGTCGACCAACCGTTTCAGGACTACTTTCTCTTTATAGCGGACTCATTATTGCCATAGTTCATTCATGTTTTACTTGCTTGATTTTAACTTGAGTGCGATGCCAAGGGTCGGATATGGCTAACTGCCGCTAGCATGTCAAAGACAGGGAACTCTTTTGCTTGTACACCACTTCTCCATCCGGGGGTGTTTAATCGGGTTATCATTCATAATGTCATTTTATCGTAAGAGTTGTACTGAGTTGACTGGTCATTTATTTGAACAAAGTTACGCTGCTTTCTCGCTCGACGCAAGTATGGCACGTTGGGTTAGCTGCTTCTACTTCGGTGGTTTAGCAGCTTCCGCTTCGTTGCTTTAACTTCTTTGTGTTTGGAATCGGATGCGCGCTGCCTACATCACATACCAATACCGCCATCAGGTTTGTTTTCCAATTTTTTGCTATCGAACATTTTATCAAAGGCATTTTTTCTATTGATATCAATCGCGTGTCTATCGCGATACATATTGATATTGAATTATCGGTCCAGCCCTATGTGAGTGCAAATGCTATTGAAAGGAATGAGTTGGTTAACACATCACAGCATATCATAGCACCCATCAGATAATAATGTGTAGTAGTGCATCAATTTCAAAATTAAACCATAACCCCGTAATAAATACACAATATTAACTTTTCTGTGTGAAACCTGAGATGAAGACGAGCATTGCCAGATATGATAGAAGTATGCTTATGAGCATTTTATGTAGAGATAACGCGTCAGTCACACCTGCTGTAAATGAAAGATCCAGTTCTGATAATCTTCCAGACAGGTACATGAGACATGCAGTGTCTCCACCAGCTCTCCTGAAACAACAGTCATATTGAATACAGTACAATGCATCTTTGTGCATTTAGTGAACGATAATTACAGTAAGTTTACACACCTCGTAGCTCAAACTCAAGTCGTCCGGGCAGAGCTGATTTCTCTGCAGCTTGCACACCTCGACGGGGCAGCCTGCCCTTTTTTTTTTTTTTTTTTTAAAATAGGAAAACAGCATGTATTCATATTGCACCGAAGATATCAAGGCGTTGAGTTGAATGGCGTTGCGTGGATGAGCTGTTCGCTCATAACGGATGCAACATCACAAAGGAGTCAACTTTCTTTACCTGGTATGTGATATTGAGTTGCTTATTGTCCACTGACAGCAGCAGGATGTCATGAGGGAAGAGAATCATGAGTCGTTCTTGGAGGCCCTGGAATAACAAGGCCAACTTCTAGAAAACATTTTTGGCAAAGCTACAGAAAGTCATAGTGGATGTCTTAAGGACAGCGGTGCCTTGAAGTTCCAACATGAAAATCTGGAGTATGATCCACAGTGTCATGAAAAGTTCAAACGTCATCACACGTGATGTTCATGTTCATTGGACACGTGTCATTTGTACAAAAGATTTTCATGTTTCTGTCTGTGTGTTTGGCTTTTCTTGCTTCGCAAACCGTGTGGCATTCTGCTTCTTTGTGGTGTTTTGAGGTTCAGGTGGAACAGGAGAAAAAAAACTCACTTAATTGCCTTTTGTCATTTGAAGTTTCGTAGCGGTGCCAGTTAGGACGGATTATAGCAAGTGCAGTTTGTATGTTATTAAATTCAATGGAATTGAAGTTAGATCAGCATCACTGAAAGAATCGTGGTTGATATTAGGAGTACCCCCGTATCTGTGTTGAGGTCGTTCGGTTTGTCCTCACATTGCAGCCAGATAAAGTTGATACCTGTCTGTGTGTGTTGATGATATGGACCACTGAGATGTATCCCGGATGGCCCATGTGTTGGATAGGCGAACCCTCCCACTCCCATATAGGAGCATGCATCAAGTATTTCTTCAGCTCCTCTCTTTTCCACTGCTCATCACAAGGCAGCTGCAGACACAACATACAAAGAATTGAGGGACTAACGCTTCTTTGTCATATACAGACATTTTATAATAAGATGGCCACTACTCGATCGCCATTACTAGATAGGAGAGAGCACAGTGGGAAGAACTCATTGGTTGAGTCCTGGACTTAGATCTCCTGTCTTCTATGTGTTTCATCCATGTCTGTAATTCTGCAGCATTGGGGCATATGACGATCTTAGGGTCCACCACTGAACCTGTGCAACACAAGCAAAAGTACACATTAATGTGCACTTTTTGTGAACTACTACACTACCAATGGCAATGTTGTATTTTATTTTTGGAATCCACCTACCAATATCAACAATCATTTTTTTTAACATTTTTTTTTTTAACTAAATCATGTATCAAGTATAAAGGTTTTTAGTAGCGGTAGGTTGATGTTTTTGAATGGTTAAGACTCATTGGCTCACTGAGAGTTTGATGTGTTACGACTGATTTTGTATTATTTACTAGTGTATATTTTACAAAGTTGTCAATGAAATATAACTTTCGAAGGAGCGTTTGTGAAGCTAGCATGTTGGGTTGCACAATCCTGTCTTACTTGGATTAGAATTTAGGAAGCGTTTGCATTTTAATAACTAGCTGGTGTTGAATGTGTTCAATCCAGAAGCGGGCATTTTACTAAATTTTGCTGGTCCGTCATTTGTCATCCGTCATTTTTCATGACCAACCGAATTGTAGTCGGCAGTCCGTCACTCAGTCCGTCAGAAGTCCAAAAGCTAAACGCGCACCCGTCACTGAGCGACGCCGTTAGTGACGATTACACTGACGGATGAAAAACGACTTCCGTCAGTGTTTAGTTTTTTAAAAAATGTCCTCTTATTCGTCAATCGTCATCAAAACGGGGAGTGACGGACTGACAGACCGGTCCGTCAGTCTGACAGAAATCCCACCTCTGGTTTCATCCAAGTCAGCATGGCAGCTGTCACACTAAAGTCCTCCAACATTTACCAGAACCAGACCACAATGCGGAATTGGACTGATCCAGGTTGCACACTTACTGCTGATCTCAAACATGTGAGGTGCCCGAAAGCCGTCATTGTCCATCGGAATGACCTGAAAGGAAAGGCCAGAGAGTGGAAGCATTCCCTGCAAAGAATTTGAAAAAAAGTTAGCCACTCCATTGCAACATATGAAAGAACAAAGACGATTACTACAGTACCTCATAAGCGAAGTCTTGCTTTGTGTGATCCAAGGAGAGGAGCAGCAGGTGGAAAGAGAATAAAACCAGGAAATGATCCTGATTCTCCTGTGTTGGAATATGAATGTGTTGAATAGGAAAAAAGGAAGCAGAACAAATGCCAACGCTGAGATGTGTTGTCACTGAAGGGTGAGGTCGGTTCATGATCATGCTTTGAAAGGTCAACTTTTTTCGAAACAATGCATATTTTTTTCCCTGAGAAGGAAGTGACAAATGGCATGGCCTGGTTGAGGCTTTTTGGATAGAATCAAGCATTCGGAGTGATGTAATTGCAGAAAAAATACTAAATGCATCATCATGGTCGACAGTCTTGAGTGCAATATAACTGACCTGAGGATATTTGCTGTGCAGACACACGAGGGAGGAGTGGATAATCTCTCCAAACATGTGAGCAGGTCGACCCTCCCAGCCCCTGATTGGCTGCTGGGAGTAGATCCTCTGGTGCAGCTCCCCTCTGCTCTTGCCCCACAGCACCCCCTACACACACAAATAATGAATCACACCACAAATCTTTTGGATCTCGGTTCCAGTTTTACGGCCTTCTTGGGTGGAGTAAATACGGCCACCCTGTGTTTGGTACCTTGAGTGTCTTTTTTTTTTTTTTTCCGATGTGAACGCTGGCTTCCCAAACATCACGTTAGGCTAGTCAAGAGCAGACTTTAAATTGTCAGTAGGTGTGATTGAATGTGAGATGGATGATTTAGAGTAGAGGTTGTCAAACGTTTTGGGTCGAGGGAGCCGTTGTTTTCCCCAAGGACCGCCTCATAATCTTAATGCCAAACAAACATAACTACAACGTATACCCCAAAAAGCCATACAAATTTGAAATTGAATGTTTCAAATAGAAATTGTTGTATGTTTCAGTTGATGTGTTCATGACCCATTTTAAAGAAAGGAACTTAAATTACCAATTAAATCTAATATTTATCCATCATCTGCAGCTGGAAATGCTGCGCACACGCGGGGATGTCCCATTTTTGTTCTGGGAGCTCTTACTCGGCCAAAAGATAAGGTTGAAAGGGGTAAGTGGTTTACAAAGTTTTACTGAAGCGCCAGTGCCTATATGTATCCGTGCACTTTTTTCAAAATGTTCTTACGAAATGTATTGCAAATAATTTGGTGTTCCACAAACAAGAGACCCCAGTTTGAGAACCACCGAGTACATATAGTAACTAAATAAATATAACTACAGTTCTTTTTCAACATTACTGTTTTTGGATTACTTTATCTTTAATGTAAACTTTATATCTACAAAAATTATAGTTGTGTACATCTGTGGTGTCACATTAGCCGAGGCCCTTAAATGAATTCCTCTGTCCTCCATTAATTTTAGTCCAAGTATTTCAATGACTTTTTCCACTTCCCGTAAACTTTGAATTCCAAAGGAGGAGTGCAGAGGGAGTCATTAACCACTATGGAAACACTACACTGCGTTTGGAACCTGATCTGGTGGAAGTCATTTTAAATAACAGCAGTCATGTGAGCTGCAAAAAGCCTTTGTCACTGCAGACGCACGGACGCACGCAGACGTACGGCATGACTGGGACGTTGCTCCGCGCGCGGCATTGAAGTGCAGCATGGTGGCGGCTGCTTGTCGTCTCTGCTGCTCCTCACCGTCAGTTGAAGCCTGGTCTCTCCCAAACTCCACACGCTAACCAGACAACAACATTCAGACTTGTGAACAAGCGCACTCACCGCGTACAGCCTTGGCTGTGATTGTGTGGTTATTATTAAAGTTCACTTTGGAGAATGAGTGTGAGGTCTAGGTAATGTGTTGCTCTCTCAAAACACCACAACTGACTGTCATGAGCCTCCTGCCGGCAGACATAATCAGATTATAACCAGACCAGACACACACACACACACGCACACACGTAAAACATACACTTTTCATCCTGTTGAAATATTAAACTGTGCCCCAATTCTGTACCAAAAGGTGAGTCTGAAAGTCAGCTCCATGGCGTAATTAAAGGTAGCTATCTTGAGTTTGATGACGACCTAATTTCCTTGATGATGATCACTCTGAAATAAAGTGAAATGCTTAATAAATACATCTCCGATTTTAATGCACTCTCTTGTAAACTGTAATTAAGAACACTTCACAATCCTTAGTGCAGGTAACAAATTGTTGATTGAGGTGGTTGAGCTGGCTAAAGAAAGACAACAACAAAGGCACATAGCTTGTATTATTATTTTGAGAATCAATACATATTTTTGGTCCTAAAATAAATGAAATGCTATAATAACGAGAAGATACAGTATTTTTAATGACCTCATTTATCACTGTGATTTTCATGCACTATAGCAGGGGTGGCCAAGTCCGGTCTTCAAGAGCCACATTCCTACGGCAACGCACCTGATTCAAATCATCAGGCTCATTATCAGGCTTTTGCAAATCTTGCTGATGAGCTGATCACTTGAAACAGGTGTGTTGCCGTAGGAATAAACCTAAAACAGGCTGGATTTTGGCTCTTGAGGACCGGACTTGGCCACCCCTGCACTATAGACGACAATACTAGGCACGCAAGAAATATTTAGTCACATTAAATACCTGACAGTGTCAAACAATATCAGTTTTTATTCAATAATGTCAATATGTTATTATTATTAGTAGTAAGAGGAGCAGTAGTAGTTTTTAGCAATTTTCTATTTAGTATGTTTTTATTAATTAAACATTTCTTACAATTATGCATATTGGATGTTGTGGCCTGTCATTGCATTTCACCTTTATTTGATTCTATTTCATTTATTATGTTTTATTTTCTTGAAGTTGTTCCACAATCGTGATCAAATGTCCGCATTGATGTGTACAATGTCTTGTACATTATGGGAGCTTCATGATGAATAAAGTAGTGATGATTAAACATACACGCACACACACACACACACACACACCCACACACACACACACAGACGGGCGGCCGCAGTTGTAGATTAGCCGCTGCTAATCTTCTGGTCTTAGAACGAGCAGGGATTTGTCCCATCATTGTCAGTATTGTATCAGCGTCCTCCATGCTTGGGCCATTGTATTGTTGTAATCTCCTAATCACATGAGTGCTGCATCACTGAGCTCCAAGTTTATGTTGCCTAAATATGAGATGATTAGTTCACGTTGCGCTGAAGGCTGCCAAAGATGTGAGCTGTTGCCTTGCGCATGCATGGTTGGCATGATGCTTTAGACCGGCGCTGTCCAAAACACAACCCAGGGGCCATTCATGGCTTGTTTTTTGTTCAGCATCTTTTCTAAAACTAAAATGAATAGTGACCCGTGTCGGATCATTGTCTGGCCGGAATGGGGATGCAATGACTACAAATATATAATAATGGCACAATTGCACCCTCTTTGAAAAGTAAGCTTTTCCATTCCATTTTCCTGTAATGTAAAGTTTAGAAAAAAAAATACACTTTTGTGTGTTGTTAAATCTCATTTGCTATCAATGACCATCAATTCATTTGGTCTTTTATACCATAGAAAAGATTGCTTCTGAAAGGAACGCCAATGTTTTCTAATAAAATGCTGGAGTGTGTTTTAGTATTTAAATAAATGAGGAGGTGAAGAAATGGGCCCTGGAACGCATCCTTCAATTCTTCTTGATGGAAGAAGTGTGAAAACCCCTCATTAAGACTTCAGTTTGCAAGACAACAAAAGTAGGGCAACCAAAACCATAAAGGTTGACAGACATCACTACGAGAGAATGCATGCTCACTTCCTCCTGCGGAAAGTGACGGCCCAGACCAGCAAACTCCAGTTTTCAACATTTCTTTTGATGGCGTATTCAAGTCAGTGTATGCATCTTACCCTAAATGATCCCCAGAGAGTTCCAGGAGCTCGATCTCATCAGGACCCACCTCGTCCACGCCGGTGTGCCTCTGGGTCACGCTGCAGCATCCCATCATGGGCACGGTCTTCTCCTCCTTCCTTGACCGTCAGATCCGCCACGACAACGTGAGCACCATCTCCCCACTGTGTGTTTGCCACACTCCAAGCAGGCACAAACACATTCAAAACGGGCCGAAAAGAGGATATTGGGCAAAGGAGAAGAGGAGGAGGGGCAGCTGCTAATCTCTAGTTCCCCCTTTTTTTTTTTTTTTTTTTTCACCAACACGTAGTCTGTTTCCATCCAGGCCGGCAGGTCAAAGGTGTTCCGGCGTCTAAAGAGGAATTGAAGAATGAAAAGAAAAATGGTGAAGCACAGTGCGGTTGTTTGTTCCTTCCTGTCAGCTGCCTCGCACTTTGCTTTTGTCTGTGATGTGAGCGCCTGTCTTAGAAAAAGATTCTTCTGATGCAGTCAACCTGCCTTGGAAACACTGTATTGTTGAGTTCCCATTGGGATTATTACAAGATGAGTCAGCAAGCAAGCTGAGCTGGTTAGAATTGCAGTAACATTGTGGACAGAACCATTCATGTTTGTCTGCACGCTCTTCTGTTTGCGTGAAGTGACTCATGTCACGTGACCAGACTGAGAAGCGTTACCGAAAAGTCATTTATGGATACAGTGTCGTGGTAAATTCATCTGACTTCTGCGTAAACAGCGTGGATAACCAACCCAGAACAGAATAAGCACCATAAAAACATAGATGGACTTGTGTATAAAATGCATTTTTCCTATAATCCTTAGTGTTCCATCTGGAATAATTAACAAAGGGTGTCATTTTGAAACAACCTTTTAGGTGGTGTGAAAATGCACCTTTTTTTCCCCTCCTTTTTTTTTTTCCATTGGGCACCCTATTTATTCATTTACAATGCAAATTGGGATACAAACAGAAAGTGGAAAATATTTGTAAAAGTGTAAAATATGTTTAAAGGGTATTTTTAACAAATATATCCATCCATCCATTATCTACATTATACCCCTTCTCCTCACAAAGGTCGCGGGAGTGCTGGAGCCTATCCCAGCTGTCAATGGGCAGTAGGCGGGGTGCACTCCGAATCGGTTGCCAGCCAATCGCAGGGCACACAGAGACAAACAAGCATTTACACTCACAATCATACCTAGGGGCAATTTAGAGAGTCCAATCAACTTACCATGCATGTTTTTGGAATGTGGGAGGAAACTGGAGTACCCAGAGAAAACCCACGCAGGCACGGGGAGAACATGCAAACTCCACACAGGGAGGCCGGGGCCGGGATCGAACCCACGACCTCTGAAATGTGAGGCGTACATCGACCGGTCGACCACCGTGCCGCCCCTAACAAATATATATTGTCCATAAATAAATAATGAACTTACATGCATGACTTGTTTCTAAATGTTATACCGTACATGGTAAATGTATTTTTAAAAGAAACCTACATGGAAGAATATGCACCACGCACACACACACCCACATGCCCATGCACACCAACCCCCCCCACACACACACACACTCTAGGGGGTTCCCAGTTGAAAAGTACAATTTACATTTCATCTTTTTTTTCCCCATTGTCAACTTAGGTTTAGTTAGTTACATATTAAATTCGTCATTGTTGTTGTTATCCTTTCGGCTTTTCCCCTCAAGCGCACGCTCGATTCGCATCATTGAGCTAAAGGAAATGATACCCGTAGGTTCAATTTCTTTTGTGGCATGTTTGGACATTGGACACATATCTTTAGGCCTATACTGCATATTAGAGTATCATTCATTAATATTTTACTGAGAAGCAAATATCTCTCTCAAAATTCACAATGTAACTAACCTGAAGTTTTATGAAATGAAGACAAAGAAGCCAAGACGTTGAATGTACAAATTATTAAAGTAATTTAACAATGCTAATGTTAGAACATGTCATGAAATCAGCAGTGCACATTCATTTTAAACACCATATACAACTCTGTACAGTGATATAACATGTGAGGTTTTCCTGGCAGGTCCACAATATTAAAGACACTACAAGCACCACTACCTTACAGGCTGTGTTTCGGTAGTTCATTCAAAAAGTGACACTAATCTATTGTATTAATGGAATGTTTTAAGTATATATTTCTTTTAATTGTAGTGGCAAATAAAAAAAAAATCCTTATGTTTTCATAAGAAAATCACAATATCCTTTTGTGTGTGAATCTCATGACAAGTTACATGTGTTCACAAGAGGACTTAAATTCAATTTTCCACGCTAGTGTAATTTATGAGATGCACTTGTATACCGGACAAATAAAGTGCTTTTTTAAATTTATTCATTTATTTTTTTACTGAGCCTTTTTCTGCCTTTTTGCACTCTTTGGCATAATATGATGCTCTAGAGGTTTTTCTTTGAATGTGTCTCTTTTCTTGTTGGTTTCCAGGATGCTTCAACACATCCTCACCTACGGGTGATGGTGCAGTGTGCACGTGCTCAATTTGAGCTCCGCATGCCCACGGTTGGAGGTGCTGATACTTGAAGGGCCGTCCAGAGATGTGGAGGGCGTCCCAGTTGCGCTGTGTCCCACTGACGGCCCGGGCCTAGTCTTTCGGTTCTTTTTGGAGACTTTGTGGCCGTTTTCTGCGTTGTCGTTGGAATCGGAGCCATGAAGTCCGTCGTACAGGAGCACAAACTCCCTCTGACACGCCAAAGGCAAGATCCGCTGTCTCAGACGGCACTTGTTGAAGAGCTCAAGAGTTAAATCTGAAGAGGAGCATCAACCAATGACACTATGAAAGGGGCAAACGTGTGTTAAACTTTAAATGAACATACCAAGCGTCTCTGTTATCGTGCTGGGTATCACCTCTTTCAGCACCTCACAGTTGACGTGGAGAGCTGGATTACAGTTCATCTCCAAAAGCCACACCTTGGACCAAAAACAACCCCCAAAACATATACGGCCTTGTTTTCATACACATAGACATGCTAATTCTCATTGCGACACCTCACCCACCTTGAAGTCCTCGTCCACCAAGAAGTCACAGCCAATCAGGTCGAAGAAACCCAGCCTGCGGTCCAGCTTGTGTTTGACAGCAAGGAAGCACCGCCTCATCATCTGCTGCATGCACCTCTGAAGCACACGGGTGGGAAACGACCACTTCATCGAAGATTCACTGTGGAATACTAAACTGTACGTACGTCGTTACAGTCGAGTGGATACGAAGCGATGCCTTAGTAAGGTTTGAGTTACATTGCGTCAGTGCCATGACTGTATCATGATGACATAGAGTGGCATTAGATTAAGACAATTAATTCATAAAATTAATAAATACCGTGAATACATTTTTACAATGAAGCAATTTAAACAATATGATGTGTGTCTGTGTGTGTATTATGTGTCATGTGTCGTCTTGACAAGCGCTTATCCTAGAATCTTTTTTTTAAGAGGAAGCTCAAGACACACCTTTTTAGTTTGGCTTTCAACAACTTTTAAATAATTTATCTTTTCTTTTGATTGAAGATAATTCTATGTTTTGCTTTGAATGTTTTAAAGCACTTTGAGTTGCATTTTTATGTATGAAAAGTGCTATATAAATAAAATGTGATTGATTGATTGATTGAATCTAGAAAAGTTAACTTGCATCTCTGACTTAAACATTTGTAAAAAAAAAAATAAAATAAAGAAATCTGTTTTACCAGCGTAATTATCTGAATATCGCTATTGTACTGGTACATAATAAGATGATGCACCCTCGGACGGAAATGAGCTCAGCCAACATTGCCTTCACCTCAATTAAGTGCAAGTTGAGCCTGCATCATTCTCTGACTGCTAATTGGTCCCAGCGAGCTACCAGACAACAACAGCCGCACTCACTGTGAACGCGCCCAGAACCCAGTCCCTCGGCAGATCCTTGGCAACCAGAGAGCGGTCGTTAACATAGGCGTTGAAGCTCTCCATGGACCACACGGTCTCCTCCTTCATGTGGCTGTACCGAGGGTTCTTCTTTTGCATGTACTGCAGGTAGACAGCAGGGGGCGCACACACACACACACACACGCACATTATGTAACCACTTCAAATACAGTAGTAGTAGTAGTAATTTCGATGCCTTTTTTGGGGTGGTTGAAGCTCACACTATTAGGTTGTACCTGATTGGTCAGGTGGTCTGAGAGATTATTGGAGCTGGGATCATAGTGCTCACAGGTCAGTCGGACGTATCCGTGACGAAAGAAGACCATGTAAGGTGAAGTACAGGCGATGAGGAGATAAGAGCGCACGTCAAACTTCTTCCCTCTTAACAGCAGCGGCCGCTGGATGTAACTGGACAATTAATCAGTGCAAAGATCACAAACGCTTCAATGATTTGATGTAGAACGTACCAAGCCAAGTACAGTGTACAGTTAGGGGGTGGACACCTTTTTTTTTTTTTATACAGATGCATTTTGGGAGTAACTGGTAAATCACAATGTATGTCAAGTGAAAGCAGAGTTTACAACCAAGTAAAAAGGAACTGCAGCGAAGCCCCTGCGACTCGCTGAAAAACTCTCTTCTGTAGTGCCCTGAATGCCACAAAATGGTGCCAAAATGCTGGCTAATGGTAATATTTGAATATTTGGTGTGAAGGAAGTGTGCAGAAGTGATACATTTGGACTAATATAGTACAAACTGTATGTCGAGGCTGGAGCTAAGTTTAGCCTGGGTTGTCAGAGAAAGTTACACGTGGTTATATTTTTTGTTCTGCTTAACCCATTACGGACGGGAGCGCATAACCGCGTTTCTACCACTAGAGCCGGGAGCGCTGTTGCGTCTTTCTAACCTGAAAGCCGAGGGAGCGTACGCGTCATTTGCTCCTTTAATTAGTGGTCCCTTAACCAATAAAATTCATCAGAATGTACACGTGACGGTGTCATAAGCCTGTTCCGGAATTCTTGCGACTCATAATGGCGGTCGCCCGTCGATCGCGTGAGCTTTGAAATGAGTAACGGCAGTGATATAGACGACGCGCTTGTGGACTTTGAACCAGTGGAACCAGTAGAACCAGTCGAATGTGATGTATAGTTAAGATATACGTTTGTAGACAACGACAATGTAGACGTCTTTGTAACAGAATCGAGGAAGTTAATTACCATTCGATTTTTTACATTCAAAATACTGCTTCTCCTGCACTGACACTTTATTTTTACATCTTCGATTGAAACAGTAAAGATGAATAACCTTGGGCCTGTGTGCAAGCCACATGTCTAAGGTCTCAAATTCTTTTGGAATGATGTTTCTGTCTGCTACAAGGGCTGGGATATTAATTATTTTGCAACTGTTAAATTTCTGGGAAAACGTCAGGTTTTCAAGGGTAATTCCAAACACGAAGTTAGGTTTTGGGGAACTGTTGAACCAGGCGCTTTCGGCTTTAATGGCTTCATGGCATTTATTTTCAAGTGTATATATAGTTTAAACCATGAAGATAGGCCATAATAAATGTTTTTAGGGAGCAGCAAATTAATCACGGCTGGGTTCAGCACTCGTGCGTAGTCACAGCTATCATGAGCAAATGCAGAGAGAACTTAGGCAGACAAGTCGCATATCGCGTAAAAAATGTCATATTTGAGCCATGAACGTCACATTGCCAATTTTTTTAACACTTAACCTTGGTCAATAATGTGTCACTGACTTCGGGCTGGTGTTGTCGACCACATTTTGACATAGGAGCTTTCCGCATGGACGCGCACACGCCCTACTGTAAAGCAATCACACCTACTGTAACGCTAATCGCTTATGACCACCAACTGCACAAAACGTGGAATCCACTTTAATACGAGGAGTTCAAAACATTATCTGAGACTATTCATGCGCCCACACTTTTCCAGCATGCAGAATCCAGAGCAATAAAGGGTGTGAAAACATGACAATGGGAAAGTTGTATCTCAAGACACCCTTCACATCGCAATGTATGTACTCACTGTTGGACGATGTAAGCTTGAGGCTGGCGGTGAAGCATCTTCGTGTTGCCCGGCAGGTCTTCCATGCGTTGCAGCTTCACCTTCAAGGCGGCAACGTCCTCCGCGCTCTTCAGCAGAAAGATCCCCCTGCCCTGGTTCCGACCCGTGGGCTTGCATATCCACATTTGACTGGAATTGTTCTTCGCACCTGCTTGAGTGCCAACAACTGACTCTCAGAGATGCTTGATGTCAAGCTCTTCGCATGTACCGTCAAAAATATGTAATACTTTCATAAGAAATCGCTTACGAATGTTTTTTTTTTCAAATTGGGGTCAAATTGTTTCATGATTGATGCTGACTTATTGTCGGTTTAGAAATATTGCAATGATTATCCAGCCCTTCAAAAGTGTTTTCTGGCTCTACGGTCATAATCGCCACACTTTTCCTCTTTGGCAGCACTGGCGCACTACTGCCGGGGTATCGCACCCCGAAAAAAAAAAAAAGAAGCCAAAGTTGAACACATTTGTGGAGTAAATCCAATGGATGCTTGTCCAAGCTCAGGGATGTTTTGCTCGCATTGAGAACGATAGCCCTGGTTAAATACGGCAGCGCGTAACATAGCAATCTCCCAGATGGCGTGTCAATATGTGAGCGGGAGATGACATCAGAGATATCTGGGCGTCTATTCTCTTATTTGAGGCAAGTCCATGACATTTTTTCGAACGTCCTATCAGGAGACAAAATATGACCGAGTATTGTTACATTTGAATGTAACTGTTGCCTTGGCTTTGTCCAACATATTCAGATGATCTCCTTATGTTTGTGCCTCGGCCCTGCCCTTTGTGGACTCATCGCTATGACAACAGCATGTTCCTCGGGTGATTTTATTAGGGCCTCATGGGAGGTGAAGTGCATTATTTTTTTCCACCGTACATGAAACCATCACCAAGGCGCCTGTTGTGTTAACACTGCCACGCACAAACGATTCAGTTTTTCTTTGTTTGATGTTGGAGCCTACTAACTAAACACAAAGCCTGTTCAACCAGTGTCATGTGCACGCAAGATAATAGACTTATTCAATCTGTACCCTCCTGCTGAGCAAAGAAAGCCTCTCTCTCTTCCTTCACATCCAAACGGAAGGTGGTAGGAATAAACTCCGTCATTTTCAGCTTCCTGCGTAGCACAACACAGTTAGCAGTTAGCACACAGCAATACCTGGTTTAAAACGCCTTTGAGACAAAAGCAAAAGCAAAAGAAGCGCGTCTCAAGAACATATTTCAAAATAGAAAGTGGTTTTATGAATAAGGATCTGAAATGGATGTCAAATACTGAATGCAAATTAATCCCATATTATTGTGTCTGTTTTTGTAAATAATTGTAACCAACCAACAGCTTTGGTTATGTCATGATCTGTCTGTCTTGTTGTTGTTGTTGTTTTTTTACTTTCATGTTTTTTTCTCATTTTCCTGTTTTCCTCGTTATGATTATTGTGTCCACCTGTGCTCCTTCCACTCCCTACTCTTAACCAATCAGCTCCCTCCTACCTTTTGTGTCTTGTCCAGGTGTTTCTCGTTGTCTCATTGTATGTCTGAATTTAGTTCCCAGCTTTCCTTTCAGTTCTTGTCGGCTCATTGTTGCTACAAGCAAAGTCAACTCACGCCGAGTCGAGCCGAGCCAGGCCGAGCCAAGCCTCGTCACCACGCCACCACGCCAAGCCTCATTACCCTGTCAATTGTTCTTCCCTGCACCGCTTACTAATTCATTAAAATCCCCTAAACTGTCTCCCTGCCTCGCCCTCTCGTATTTGGGCTCTCCTCGCTTCTGCGTCATGCCAAAACCTGACAGGTTACAGCTAATCACTGTACATGTTTTAGCGTTCATCTTGTGTTCTCCTGTTGTGTAATAGTTATTGTATTTGACTTATTTCATGTGCATAATTTTGTGCCATTAATTATGTGGTAATTCAAATGCATGGAATTTTATATGCAATAGAAATGCATAAATCTTATGACTAAAACATTTTTTTTGTTTGGAAGTGATAGCATTGAGCAGCACAACCACTGGCCACCAAATTGACTAGCACCTTTTTTTATTGTTGAATTTCGCTCCTTGTGCTGTTCATTGCAAAGAACTTTGCTTCACACTTATTTATTTTCGTAATAATGTATTGTTTGTATTATTTATAATGTTAAATTGTAAAATGTTACACCTCTATTTTCATTCAACCCTCTTTGGCACATTTGTTTTAAATTCATGTTTTGTTGTCAAAGTTTGTATATTGAAAAATAAATGTTAATTTTTTTTTTTTTTAAAGGTGTTACTGTGAGATAAATTACCATTTATTACAACAACAGAGCAAAAGTTCCAAAAATCGATAGCGTTGAGTACCAGTATCAATTCCCAGGGACCGGGAATCGATAAAATTTCCCTATTCACAGCAAGTCAGCTGACCTGAGCGCTCGGCCGTGGTTGACTTTGCAGCTGATTCGTTCGTACTCCCTCAGACTGCTGAGCAGGCCAATCTTGGTGGTGAGCACCTTGTTGTTAGGGATCTGATACACCAGTTGTTCTCCTGGGAGCAACATGGGAAACGATCCCACTGCATGAAACACACAAAAAAAAGAACTGCGTGCTGTGTTAACCTCATGATAAGCCCGTCCCATCACCTTCTCTGAAGTTGAGGTAGGTGCGTGGGGATTTGGTCTCACACCACTTGAGTTTGAAGTCCTCCCTCTGCTTGTTGTATGTCCTCTTCCACCCTCTTCTCTCACAGTAAGCGCTCACTCTAAAGGACAGAGGAGCGCCATCACACTCGACCATACAAGGGATCACTGTGAAGATACGTTGGACTTGGGCGGGTTATTCCGATTCTGAAAACTATTTTGGGACAACGGAATCAAGAATAGCTGAATAGCTGAGGGTAGGCTCCACGCAACAAAAATGCAAATAGGTACATTTGTGAATAGCGAACCGCACATAGGCAGGAGTTCATTGTCCAGTTCACCCCCCACATCTGCACAAACCACTCTAATAAACACACTAAAAAAAGCAGCAACAGAAAAAGCATAGACCATAATAAACAAGATAAATATGGTACATTGGAGGCGTACGATCAAATAAAACAAGGTTGCCCACGGTGGCCAGCAAAGTGATGCGGCGTAGAAGTATAGCTATGTACGGTAGAACATAAAGAGTAGCTATCGTTTTGCTTTTGAGGAATATGGAGCTGATTACACCGTGGAATTTCTTACTGTCGGTCCATGTCAATGAATCAGTATGTTACATTTTCATATTTGATTATGCTGCCAGATATTCTGGGATCTGTTTGTGCGAGATCATTTTCTGTTCCCAATGCACAAAGCAAGTGTGATAAAGTCATACTTAGTAATAATAATGTACATCAGATTTATACTGCGCTTTTCTGGACACTCAAAGACACTTTACAATGGATACACTATTCATGCGCTCACACGTTCACACTCTGGTGGTGGTAATCTACATATGTAGCCAGAGCTACAATACAACTGGAGGCAAAGTGCCTTGCCCAAGGACACAACAACATATGACTCAGACAGAGCAGGTTACTGAATGACCTGCTCTACCTCCTGAGCCACAGCCGCCCTTAGAAGCAAGTTTGGTGCAGAAGAACAAGCCCACCAAACATGTCTGGGAGGAACCAACCTCTTGGAAAAAGTCTCCCAGAAGGGTAGAAACCGCTCCACATTTTTCATCCATTTGAACTTGTTTCACATATCATAAGCATATGTCCCAATTTTTCTGTCCAAATAGCGACCAAAGCAGATTGTCTAACTTACATCTCAGCACCATTGGCTCCTCCAAAGAAGAAAAAAGGGCCAGAACCTCTGCACTCCTCGACATGATGCACCCTTTCCCTGACTGGATAGAAACACATCAACAAGCACTTGAAAAAGAACCTATGGAGGCATACAACTGACATTTGTGCCAATACAAAAAAACAACAACAACAAAAAAAGTCAAATGTATATACAATGTCCTTTGTATTGTGCTTGGGGTGGGACATGCACACACCTGAGCCTCTGTCCTGTCTCTTCTTGCTCAGAGCCATCTGGACACATCCCCTTTTGTCTTCACCAGACTGTTTCTCCTCCACCTGGACCGTCATCAGTCCGTCTAAGACATCACGAGCAGGAGATAACGGTACTGCAGCCTGGTTGTCCTCTTCCACTTCTCCTCCTTGTTTGTCCAAGACCTTAGACGACATGTTCTCCACAGCTGAAGAAGAAGAAGAAGAAGGAAAGAGACCTTGCTTCATTAATAGCAGCACTTACAGAGGAAATCAACCCAAACATAGGCCCACCAGTTGAAATACGGCGTTCTGTTAAATATCGCGGTTGTGGAAAAAGAGTTAATCCACACGTTTTAGCCATCTCAGGGGGCGGCCATTTTGTCACTTCTGTCGACTGAAAATGACATCACAGTTGCTCAGGGCTCGAATAACGACCAATCATGGCTCAGCTTCAGAAAACAGGTGAGCTGTGATTGGTCGTTGGAGTGGTCTCGGAAACCTCGCCGCGGCCATTGAAGCCTCACCCCGAAAATAGACGGAAAAAATGGGCTTTCGGCTATGCTTAGTCCGTTTATTTTTTTAAGGTTCCCATCTTTCGTTTATCACCAACAAAATGGGCGTCCATCATAGGCGTATAGATGGACCGGTCCGTCACATAGGCATGATGCCCAGCTCTGCTAGGTATTACATACATGCAGTAAATAAAACTCACATTCTATAAAAAAAAATATTTTAACATTTGTCTGAAGTTAATCACACCCTCAACACCCCTTAAACTTCAACTTTCAGTTTACCTCAATATGCTTTTTCAAGTTTGACGGCATATTGCTGAAAGCCATTAGTTGGTGGCACTTTGTGTCGCAAAGTTTGCGGCACATTCAAAATGAGTTGTTTTAAAATAACGCCAGCGATGTGCAATGGTTGTCTGGCAACGAAGCTCCTCGCTACTTGCTACTACTCAGTTGAGACATGGACAGTCGGACATCTTAACGTCTGCACTAGTACGAGTGTAGGCGAGTGGCTTGCGAAAGTATTCAGCCCCTTTCAACTTTTTGACCTGTTGCTGATTTTCAGGCTTCAAACATAAAAATACAAAATTTGATTTTTTTTTTTTTTTTTGTGAAGAATCAACACTAAGTGGGAAACAATCGTGAAGTGGAACAACATTTTAACGTTTTTTTTAGAAATAAAAAATTGAAAAGTGGGGTGTCCAATATTTTTCGGCCCCTTTACTGTCAGTGCAGCCAAGTCACTCCAGAAGTTCCCTGATGATGTTAAAAGAACATTGGGGACCAAGCGGCTGTTTCTAACTGCGCCCGTCCACGAAACCATCAAAAGAAAGAAAACCCCACCCATTCCCACAGTTAGACTGCACTTTGCACCAGACTTTGGGCGCTACCGGAGACAAAATTATGTAGTTGCTTTACATGTACATATGCTTGTGATGTAATTTATATTGGACAGTAAACTTCAACTAAGAGTGTCATTTGACAGCTTGGATGAAGCCTCTTTTTGGAGGAATTTTTCACTCTATGCCAAATTACTGCTTGTTCTGAAGTGAGTTAAGTTGGGCTCACCGCCCCCGTACAGCTCTCTCATCTCAAATTTTTGTCAAAGTCAAGTCAAAGCAAACGGCAGCTCATGTCTCGAAAAACTCGGATAGTCGGATCATTCGTATCTCAAGGCAACACTGTACTTTTACTTACACGTTCTCCATTTTCATTGTTTACATGGAAACGGTAAACAAAGCAATTCCACTTTGAACTTTGAAGCATGTTTCCAAAATGTTAGCATTTTCATGTCAACAAATGGCATTGATTCTAACCTTACCTTCGCACTGCAACTAGGAAACAACAAAATGTGAGCTTATTGTTGCCATATATCCACTCAACGTACTCGCCTCCGGTGAGTCTCAACCCTCTCAACGACTCTGCATGCTCTTCTTCCACCATGTGCATTCAACCCACAGACAGACAGAATCTTCTTGTCTGCCACACTGCCGGTCATCAAACCTCCCCACGCTCCACTCCATTCCACTCCACTCCACCCCACTCCACTCAACTCAACTCCACTCCACTCCACTCCACTCCACCTACGTAAACAATCATCAGATTGCCCAATAGTGGCAGCCATGGCAACAGTTGCCACTCGGACAGTCAACTCCACAAGGGTGTGTCTTGCACAGCCACTTTGTGTTTAGATTCATCCAATATTAACTACATGGAGGCCTCCTCTGTTACTATTGTGTCCGAATACAAAGGGTAAAAGCTATTGTGTTTTTTTCTCTACAAGCAGCAGCACATCATTTTTTTTTTTTTTTTACACCAGGTGCCACCTAATAAAAAAACTTAAGCTCTTCAGAAAGCAGCATAATGACCAACATCAAAATACAGTAGCATAGTAGGCCAATGTGTTGATCATAAATGAGACTGAGGTTTTATTCCTGAAAAGCATACTTAATATTCTTGTAAACTACTATAACATTTTGGACTGCTTATATGTAAGGACTTAAATAATGATTCAATTAAAATTCATTTCACATACATAAAAATGGTACCCGAAATGTTTGAAAAAACACAGTCTTAAAATACTACATGCAGAAATATTGCTCTTAACCATTAAAAACAATTTAACTGTTCTTAATTAAAAATCACAAAATGCCATTTGAATTCAGTAATTCTTCATGTACCACTAGAGGAAGCCCACAAACACGCACCATCCAGCATGTAAAAATCTACACTTGTCTTTGCTATTAAACAAATTTACACTGTGTTCAAATTACGAGGCAGATTCCATTTTTTGTTCACTGCGACTGGCTGGCGACCAGTCCGGGGTGTAACCCGCCTGCTGCACAAAAGTGAGCTGCGATAGTCAGTCTCGAGCTCACCTGCAACCCTGATGAGGACAAGCGCTATAGAAAATGGATGGATTGCTTTTGTTCATTTTCCTAAATTGTCATTGCAATTTATAGTGATTTTTTTTTTAACCTCAAGTTACTCAGAATAATAGTGTTTCAAATCATTATGCACAACTGTTTTAGAAAACCTGAGCAGGTTGTAAAGAGCACTTAAAATTAGTCAGATGTTAATGCATTACAGCAAGATCTTTTTCCCTTTTTCTTGTCATTTCAACCCAAAAGCACATTAGAGCTACACTGGGTGACTAATTATTACTTGAACAAAGAAATGTGGAAAATCTACCCAAAAAACACAAAAACTCAAATATGTATTTACCTTATATCCATGGCAATGGGCATCATCAACAGTCAATTGATTGCTTCTAATTGTCTCAATTGTGTGGAATTGATCGTCTAGTCATCATGCAATTGAAGGGAAATGGATTGCAGTACCGGGCGAAGACCAACAGAGGCGCTGTTGAGCCATCTCAACTAGTTTGAGTCCAAAGAAGAACATTTTAATCTTTTGTCAAAAAGTGTATATTGATTAATTTTTAACAAACTAAACTAATAAGGTTTTCTGCTTAAAAACACATTTGCTGACATTAATATAAAAACATTTTTTCAACATAAAAACTTACAATGGTTACACAAAGCAACTGAATCTTGAAAGTTAACTAATAAGAACTTACTTGGGGGGTGTTTCCGAACACTATCTAATAATTTGGGCGGCTATCTGGTGGTGAAGATCACAAAAATAAATCGATTGATTTCAACATAAAGGCACTACCAAGTTAAATTGTGTGATGAAAAAAGATTTGCAGTTTAAAAGTGTTGAGTCTCTGTCTCTGCACCCTTTCGACTATTATTGACTTTTCCTCCACCCCGCAATTATTTTAAAGACCGCCACAAAGCTGTGATTATACCTTCAATCTCAATCTTCAATCCCATAATAACCATTCTTTCCATGACAATTAAGAACACATCATAATGTCTCGGGCAAATCAGGCACCAGGAATGCAGTTGAACAATATTCTTGTGCCAATTTTCGAGCATGTTCAATCGCTTAATCACCGTGCGTCTCAAATGGCTCTCAAGCTATTTACACTGATTTTTTTCCCTCCCTTCTCATTATGAACACTATGTGATTTAATAAAAGAGGAAAATTATTTTGTGTGAAAAGATGTGTTTTTCATGAGCCAAGTTATCAAAACAGGCACTCTATATAAGTAACAGTAACACTCAGGTTTCCTTATGTACTCAACTACTTTTCAGAGTTTGTACTTTTTAAAACTTTTACTTAAAGTGGACATCAACACAGGCATATTTTTTTCAAGAATATGTTCCCAGCAGGCCCACTAGTTGAAACACAGAATTCTGATTAATATTGAGTTTGTGGAATATGAGTTAAGTAGCAAAATCCACCCTTTTTAGCCATCACAGGGGGAGGCCATTTTGCCACTTCTGTTTACTGAAAATGACATCACAGCTGCTCAGGGCTCAGGTAACGACCAATCATGGCTCAGCTTCAGAAAACAGGTCATGATTGGTCGTTACCTGAGCCCTGAGCAGTTATGATGTCATTTTCAGTCGACAGAAGTGACAAAATGGCCGCCCTGAGAAATGGCTAAAAACGGATGGATTAACTCTTATTCCACAAACGTGATATTTATAGAATGCCTTGTTTCAACTAGTGGGCTCGTATAGAACATATTCTTGAAAAAAACTATGTTTGGGTTGACTCCCACTTTAAGGAGTTGAATCAGTACTTCTACTTTTACAAGAGACTTTGACACAAGTATCTGTAGTTTTATTTAAAAAACAGTGTGAGTACATTTGCCACCTGGAAAGCAAAAATGTTTCAAAGCAGTGAGCAGTGAGAAACTTGGCCCTTGAAGTGGGCCTCCCCCCGCCTCGGCCCCTCGTTGGAGCCAGCATCAGCCACGCCTTGATTCAGAGCCGCCATCTGATAGAGACGCTGTTAAAGGCCACTGCAGGTGGACAAAGAGAGCAGGCTTCTTTTACAACCTCGTCCACCTTGTGCTATGCCATCTGCCAAGGGGATGTGTGTGTGCGTGTGAGCGTGTTTACACAGAGCTGTCGCCATGGGTGGGCCTTGCACCCCATTTGGGGCACAGATTCCTCAAAATAAACTTAACTTTAAAAATGAACTTATTCTCAGGATGGTCGCGGGCGTGCTGGAACACATCCCAGCTGTCTTCGGGCAACAGGCAGGGTGCACCCTGAACTGGTTGCCAGCCAATCGAAGAATAGTTATTTTTGTGTGGTGAAATAGTAATGTTGAGTTGCTTATCTCTAAGCTATAAAAAAATATAAAGAAACAGCGATATGCAATTGAACCGTTTTGACGTTGCTTGTGATGAATCTGCAGACATGAAAAAACATATTACGGGACTGGCATTGCCCGAAGGGTCACAGCTGGAATTGGGAGCCAGTTAATGTGGAAGCCAGTTGAACTGGAACACAAACTGGTCCATTTATATTTGGTCACTGAAACAACCGTTAGCGTGAATGTGATCATATCGCCACACAGCACCGAGGCAGGAAAGTGACATCACAACTACTCAGGGCTCATGTCCCGACCAATCACGGCTGACCTGTTTTCTTAAGCTGCGCGTGATGGTTTCTGGGTAAATATATCGTCCGGAAAGATTTGCTAGATTTGCGTGACAGGGCTACCAATAAATAATGTAAATACAGCACACGGACTCAAATGAAATATTGATTATGAGGTTACGTTTTCCGGGGGAAACGCTGCGCTGGCGCGACAAACTAAAAGCTTCATCAAAACAATGTTACGCTTGAAAAACACAATAAAAAACCATATTTTTTGAGAGCCTAATGTGTATCTTTGGGGAGTGGCCCATTCCCACATCATGTCAATTTCACCAGGAAGTGCTGGACAATTATAGCCTGCAGCAATGGTGTCCCTCCACAACCTATTATTATTGCTGTTTGGAGGGATTCTCCTTGTGAATGTGTTATATAGTGGCGGCAATGGAGTTAAGTTACCGAGTAAAGAGAGGCGTGCCTCAATAGGCTCACTCTCTTGCTCTCTGATTTCCGAGTACAATGGAGAGGGGGACAATGTGTTCCCAGGCTCTGGCAGTGCTCACTCCCACTGGTGATGTGATGTGGAAGATGGCAGTGCAGTAGATGTTTCAAGTATTACTTATTTGAGTGTTTTTCTGATGACTTTTTACTTTTATTTGGAAACTGATATTTCGACTTTCTGGTCCTTACTTTAACAAAACAGACGTGAATAAAGAGAGGGGAAGCCGACCACGGTTTGGATCTTGATTGCATGGGATCTTGGTCCAGTTCCTTGCGAGTGGGCCCTCCAGTGCACAAGAAACTGATGGACACTTCGTCAAGGGTTGAAAATCCAAGATAAGACACAACATCTACCACGTTTACTATACCAGTGAAACTAAGATAGCTAGTTTAGCTTGAAAGATAAGATCACCAATGGATAGTCAAATATAATATAGAAGACAATAAAATGATAGATTAGACACCATTGGGAGCATAATATTGAAACTATACCATAAATAAACATCCAAGCATATAGAGTCACCCTGGACTGGTCGCCAATCAATCGCAGGTAATATATATTGACAATTTAGTCCGTCTTAATGCTATAATATGGTAGTGATTACTGATTAACTATTAACCCAAAAGGTCAATATATGCTACAGCACAATCAAGGAGGAAACAAACGTCTACAGTGAGGTGACTAACACAAAAGTTGTCACATGAATGATTATAAAAAATATTTGGTTTACGATGATCTGAAAATATACACATTCCCATCTGAGGGCAATACACTACAGCCTCTAATCAGGCCATAGGAGGAGAATGAAGCGCAAAGAGAACGACCCAAACAGCGAAGCTAGAACTCATCAACTGAGGCAACACGGACAGGTTGGTGCCCAAATCTTCTTGCTTTGAAGCAGCGGTGTGCTGCAGGATTCCCAGTCCCACACATGAAGTACTTACTTTCAAGAACAGCCCGTCCTCGATTAGTCATCTTTAACCCTTGAGAGGTCCTTTATATTAGTAAATTAGTGAAGACCAGAGTTTAGCGCAAACATGGTGAAACAGCGTTTAGCTGTTTATGCTGCATGCAAATGGAATAACCTGCCAACTGACGTGAAGTCAGCCCGAGTGTAAACGCTTGTAAATCCAGGTTTTTAAAAAAAACGATGCCACCCCCCCATATTTATGATCTTTTATTGCATTTAAAAAAAATCCCAAATCTTGTTTTTGAACTGCACATTTTTGTTGTTGTTTTTGTTTTGTTATAGATTTTTTGGTAACCTACTTTTTGTTTCTTTACTTTGCTTTAAAATGTAACTCTTGATTGTAAATGCTTTCAAATGGCGTACTTTTAATTATGTGAGGCACATTGAGTTACCTTGTGTATTAATAAATGTGTCATGGAAATAAAGCTGCTTTGCCTTGAGTTCACATATCCAACCTCATTTAGCCCTGATTAAAAAGATAGCACCAAACCGAGCATCGAACCAAAAACTAGATTTTATATTTAGCGGTGTCACATAAAAAAAATATTAACTGTATTTTGGAGATACATTAATGGGAATACATTTGTACTGCAGAATGTGGACTTCAAAGAGATAAGATTTAACAATCCACGTAAACAAGCAGTGTTCCCATTTGTTAACTTTGCATGTTAACAAGTGTTCAGGTATGTAAAGTTAAATGTGGGAAAAATTACAGTCTAGCGTTAATAAAGTGTATAATAATCAATCTCGACAGTCTAGTGTTAATAAAGTGTATAATAATCAATCAGACTTTGTAAAATAATGGGGAAATATGACTGGTGACTAAACAGAGACCACATCATGATTTCCGGTACAGTATTGCTTTATTTGTTCAATGATTGTGCTATTTTTAAATGCTTCAGTTGAGTTAGAATCACTTTAAATGTATTTGGCCTGGTCACCTTACAAATTTTGCGAGGGGAAGAAAACTTGTGAGCACACAACTGCACATTCGTGTTTGGTGGAAAAGGGAAAATAGGGTGAAAAAAGGTCATTTGGGCAGTTTTTGGATTATAGAATTGGGCTTTTATTCACAATTTTACAGGCTCAACTGATGTCATTTTGCCACCCAGGATTATTGTTGCAAATATGCCATCCCCTTGTGTCAACGTCAGCGATCATCAGTGATGGTTACACATGATTATTGTATTTGAGGGAGGGAATCGGGCTGATGCAAAATGGAATTTGTCCATAAAACCGATGGTTATTGGAAGTGGAAGAGGTTATTGTGATGGCAAATATGGTTACAAAATGAAATACCCCCCAAAACCAAACAAAAGATTGTTTTTAGATTCTCAGTCACCCAGGTCATGGGAATACACATATGGTAGAAACAAAGCAGCTGGTCTCGTTTTGTTTTTAGTAATTGTTTTTGCAAAAATTCGAAAATGAATCGAATTATGCTAGTAGGCTAATAAAATGTTTGTGTTTCTGTACTCCCAGAGTGTGTTCCTCTCCATCATCAGCCAGTAAGGGTCGCGGAGCAGGAGTGTGGTTGGACTGCTCCAAGCATGCACAGACCAGCTCAGGAATCCTCTGCAGGCTTTCCTCCAGACAGGAATGTCATCCAGTCGTGTGATGTCAACAAGGCGGGAAGCAATGTATTCAAAGTTGCCCTCGTCTGCTGTTTTGAAAGTGATTGTTTTTTGCAACTGAAATCTTAATCGTAAATGGTCTCAGCAACACCTAAACTAATAGTAAGAAAGCGGATTAGATAATACGAGAAGTAGACAAGGTAATGGATGATGACTAAATATCTGGAAATCAGCGCCTGAGGCCTGCCAGTGAAATCACACCATTATTATCATCATAAATCTATTTTTTTTTTGTTATTATTATTTATTTTGGATTACTTTTATTAAAATTGCTTCTTTCATTATGGTCATGATGTCAATTTGATTATTATTGTTATATTAACACTGGTGAAAAGCAAATTTTACAATACAATACAATACAATTTTATTTGTATAACGCATTTTGCAACAGCTAAAACTGTAACAAAGCATTTTACATCCAAACCACAAAATAGCCATAATACAACAAATAAAATCAATAATCTAATTTAATATTGTGTTATCATTAATAAGTTCTATATTATTACTATTTTGTATTACTACTACATTAATTTCCATACATTTATTATTATTTGGTCTGAATAATTGATCATAATTAGGAGTAGTAGTAGTAGTCGTAATATTGTTCGTACTTATGTATGTATTTATGTATATTGTCACCTTCCTAAAATAATGGCCACTGTCTTTTTTTTCGGGAGGGTTTCACAAAACACGAAAAACGGAACCAAATACTGTTTATACTGTCTTTGTTAGTAATTTCATTTCAGGAGTGAACAGAATGATCTGTTTACCTAAAGAAGTAGCTGATGTTAGCAGATGTGACCAGCATCATGAGGAGATGTTTAAGGCAAGAAAATATTTTGTTCAGATATGACTTGACCGTTAATTTAAGATGATATTACCGTTCTGCATTTGTATTATTAACATTAAAATGATTGTTTTTGTTAGTTGTTTTATGGTTTATTATTATCATTATTATTATTATTATTATTATTATTATTATTATTATTATTATTATTATTATTATTATTATTGTTGTTATTATTGTTATTGTTGTTGTTGTTATTGTTATTATTGTTATTGTTATTATTATTATTATTATTATTATTATTATTATTATTATTATTATTATTATTATTATAGAGATGCAGCCCAGAGTGGGACAGCAATGAGAGCCTGGCTTCTGGAGTGTCAGTTGGGGGTGGGGTGGCAGCTTTAAAAAGAAGCTCTGTTCTGCGTAACCTGATCCACACCTGACTGGAACTGGCATTCCGCTCTCACCGAAGAAAGCGTCAGAACTGCTGCAAGGGTGCGACAATGAAGGAATACATTGCGAGTGAGTTCAGAACATAGAAGAAAGATAATAAATCAAATGACACATAGTCACTTCTTATTTCATTTATTCAATAAGCTCTTTCACATTACGTATTTTATCCCCCGCATAAAGTATTGCCACACATCGCCGCATTTATCTACTGTACATGGAGAAAAGCCAAGTTCCCGGAAGCTATTCTGTTACAGCGGGATAGAGGACATCTTTCCACAGACAAAATCCATCCTCATATATGCCGTCACAATAATATTCCCAAGTCTTAATAACATTCTGAGTTGAGTGTAGTTAAACTTTGACTTGAGTCACGTGGAAGAATCCTGGTGACATTCATCACTCTTCCAGTGCAAGGATCACAGTTCCACGGTCAAGTATGCGAAGGCGCACACGTGAAGAGGCACGAGAGCGAGAGAGCAGAAGGAAGACAGTGGAAGGCAATGCCGTTTAATGGACGGCATTACCAGACAGTATTAGACACCAGTAATTACATCTAACCATGTCTGGTAAGACGCCTATCAATAGGCTGGCAGGGTGACCTCTGAGGAAGCAGCAGTGCAGAAAAAAACGGCCTGAAATCCTGACAAGTTCCTCTTTCTGTGGCCCTTTCACGCACGAGCACCGCACGCCATCAAACCTCCCCTTTTTTCTACAGCGTCACAAAGCGGTGACGAGTGGGGTGTTTTTGGTGCCTTGGTAATGGAGCTGAGTGGGTACATAAAGGCGCGGCTCGGCGTTTAGTATGAGGGGTCGTTCTCCCTCCTTAAACACACAACGCAAGGTTTCTGTTCGCTCTAGCTCTTCTGTTTGGGGATGTTCAATTCCCAGTTTACACGTTCGCATGCCTGTTATTATAGCGTATCTTCTTATGTTCCGCGTTGGTGAGCTGAAATAACAAGAGGCTCTCACGCTCAGGTGAGCTCAGTTTCATGATGCGCCACACAACCCAGCCAGTCGGACCAATGGCTGCCACGCAGCACAAAGGTCGGCGCTGTTCATGATAGGCAACCAGCGAAAAAAAAAAAAAAAAAGAAAAAAAAACGTCTTGCACGACCGGTGGAACAATCAACGACCTGCTATTCTTTTATGCCGGTGGGGTGGGGTTGACACAAAAGCCAAAAGAAAAAAAGGGCAGGAAGGTAAGTAAAGAAGAAGTAAAACACTGAAGCTCTCCTCTTAAGCTAATGCCACGAGGCATTTGAAACTTTACTTTAATGTAGTGTGACTATTTCCATCTCAAAAAAAAAATGAGGACACGCTTGTGTGTTGGATGTGCGCCTGCATCCATGTTATGTCACAAAAGTAACACGCTGCTGTCATCACAGTTATGCTTATCAGGCTTACACATTTACCGCATTTTTGCTACTGACGGAATCGTATTACGTTCGCCTATCACATGTCTACGGCCTGGCATTCAAAACACGGCGGACAAGCAGCCCTTTCTAAACCCACATGCGCATTCCATTCTTCTTCTTCTTCTTCTTCTTCTTCCGCCTTCTTGCTCACATCCCCCCCCCCCCCCCCCCGCGATGCTTTACATCAGTCAGACAGCAGCCAATAGTCATTAGTAGATTTCAAAAGAAGATTTGTTTAGGCAACCGTGCGAGCGACTGCTGGTTTGTGGTCCCCCAGAAAACATCGTTACCAGACAGTGTTAGAACAACAGTAGTACAATCCAGCACTGCCCGGTAAGATGGATCCTGAGAGCCTCCTTCTCCGGCCCGCTCAACACTCGGTTGCCGCTAACCCTGTCGCCGCTGTTAAGGATCTTTTGTGCGCTTGCTGCGAGCAGATGACTATCATCATCATTACCAGGCAGTATTAGAAAAAGAGATGTAGTCCAATGCTGCCTCGTAAGATGGAGACGATCACCCATGAAGACAATCCTAAATCCCTGCCGAGGACGGACAAATGTGTGACATCAGGCATACCCGATTCAAATTTATTTATAGATTTTTTTGGGGATAATGGGTTTGTTTTGTGCCATAAAATGGTGCCAAAAACCTGTCTGATAGGAAAGTAGTGCAATGGTGCCAAGGAACAACAATTTGAAGTGACACATCTTGACTGAGAGACAAGTTTCGGACGTTGGCGAGGGGCTAAGTTTAGCCTGGGTTGTTAGCAGAAGTAGAGAGTCTTTTCAGCATGTAAATGTACACATGCACTTTGCGTTCTTTTTTTCCCCCCCAAAAAATCATCTGTCAGCCATTTATTTTTAGGGGTAATGTAAAAAGAGTTTGAAATCATGAATATTTACAGTATTATCTATCAATATGCGCAAATATCATAATTTTTAAGGCGGTAATTACTAAGTTTTTCACTATTCTGCTACTAAAACAGGTGACTGTTCAATGGAAGTTTGAAGTGCAGCCCAGAGGCACAAAGCACTTGTTCTAATTCAAACAATGTACACTACTTATTTAGCAAAGCGCAACCGCTTGTTGAGCAAACATATCGTGGCTGCGTCGGACGAGCGGGACCATCCACTTGGCTTGTGTTGTGCTCTACAGCCCACATGGGCTGTCACAGAACACTGGGCCACAAAAGTTGTTAATGATTGCCCAAACCTGTTCTGACTAGTCTAAAGCTATGGCACGGCACCGACGGGAGGAAGGGCTGCTTTTTCACACGATACGCAGCAGTTAGTAATTTCACACAAAATACAGCTGACTTAAAAGTAAGTCAAGCCATTGGGCGTTGTTTCTCAATCACCCGCTCAGGTGAATTGCATTTGTCACAACTTTTTGTTACAGTTGAACTGGCATTGACTGACAGCAAAAAAATATGAGGGGTTGTCGTTTTTTTTTTTTTTTTTTTTTTTTTCCCATCGGTGGACCTCTGATGCTGTCGCCTTTGTGTTGGCGGAGTGATGAAAGGCCGATGGAATGTTGCTCAGCTCGACCTGAGCGGCCAGCCTGTATGCAGAAGGTCACTGAAACGGCGCTCTTTTACTGAATAATGCGGCTACTTCACAGGTGCACCGTGCCAAAATGCTCGCCCACGTACTGACCACGCAGTTGCTCTCTTAATCAAACGTACTTTTGTCTTGAATTACATGAAATTGGGAGGTTTTTTTTTTTTTTTCCAACAAAAGAGAAGAAAATAAAATCTTGTTGGAGACCTGCTTCGTTACAACTCTTTCCAAAGCGGCTGCGCCCCCTTGATTACAGAAAAAGGTGTGCTAAAGATACATTGGAAGGTTTTCCGTCACCCCGCAAGCAAGGCAAAAGTTGAGCCCAGGGTTGAGAAGGGGGAAGGGAGAAAGAGAGAGAGGCAAAATGGAGAACGCACCTGTAATCTTACCGTCTTGAAGGGAACCCCAAGCAAAGAATGCCACCAAACCCAAGAAAGTGTTTGGAAGGCAGGAGCTGAAAAAGAAAGAGACGAAAGGTCTTGAATGTGCAGACCAGCCTGCCGCCTGAGAACGCTCCCGTCTTCCTCGCGGTCAGCCAGGCCCCAACCAAGTGAGAAAGCCGAGCAGACCTGCTCTCCCAGACTCTATTTAGTTAATCATCAGCATTATAAACCGGCGCCGCGGGCCCTCTGAGGACGACAAGAAGGGAGAGGGAGAAAAGAAAGGGTGTGAAAAAGATTAGACAAAGCTTACAGTACCTGGTCAAAGAAACGAGCCCGCCCTCGCGTCCACTAAACTTGTGCTCATTGGCAAAAGTTGGTCCTATTGTACAACATGGCGCAGCGCGGTGGGAGTTGTAAGCGCTCGTGGCTGCCCACGCTTTTTCGCTTGCTGGAAGTGAGGCGTGATCAGGTAACTCTGCCCTCTGTGCTGGAATGTGAGTCCGCTGTGAAGTGAACAACCCGATAGGTGAACTGGCCTGGCCCTTAATCAATAGTCGCCGTCTTTGTGGGAAAACAATGGAAAGGAAACCCCAAACTTTACTTAAGTGCGGACCTTATCTCGGCCTCCACACACGCCGAGGAGCAACCTGCTAACCGAGACGTTTCAACCCTGATAACGCTTTGCATCCCAAATGTAAAATGATATCCTTATATCCCGGTTGCTCCTTCATCTTTTGCACTTTCTCCACCTTGCTCTTTTATTTGTTTAGAGTAATCGATTCATTTACTAAAATTATCGATTGGAGGGGGTTTGTGTTCAAGGAATGTTTTTCAAATTTTGATGAAAAAAAAAGTGTAAATAAGTCTAATCACTATTATATTATCTACTACCTAGATGTCAAGGCACCCCTCATTTAAAATGGTGCCATCCCATATTACAGTGAAAGCCCCGCCTCCCTCAACGAAAAAGATTATGGATTGGAGGGGGTTTGTGTTCAAGGAATGTTTTTCAAATTTTGATGAAAAAAAAAGTGTAAATAAGTAATCACTATTATATTATCTACTACCTAGATGTCAAGGCACCCCTCATTTAAAATGGTGCCATCCCATATTACAGTGAAAGCCCCCCCTCCCCCAACTAAGATAATGGATTGGAGGGGGTTTGTGTTCAAGGAATGTTTTTCAAATTTTGATGAAAAAAAAGTGTAAATAAGTCTAATCACTATTATATTATCTACTACCTAGATGTCATGGCACCCCTCATTTAAAATGGTGCCATCCCATATTACAGTGAAAGCCCCCCCCCCTCCCCCAATCAGGTAAATCAAACTGCTTCCTTGATGGTAATTACTCAACATAAAACATGAAAAGCCCGAAAACTCCACTTCAGTCTCAAGCCCATGCAAAGCTCAGACTTGAAATTATTCAACTTGACTTTTGAAACATGTTTTTTTTTTTTTTCTTTTCCCCCTGGCGCGAGAGGCTCCCATGTGACCTGCAGCTTTTCAGGTGTATGAAAGAAATGAACTATCCACCAATCACAATCTTCCACCTCAGTCTGCAGCCTCCGCTGTACAGCGGACGCGGTCGACATTTTCCCTCCATTTTGCCGTCTTGCTTCCTAGACTTGTGTGGCACTGGTCTCAATAAATCTACCTTACGAGCGCACGGGAGGACTCCATAATGTATAACCGCTCTGTGGTGGAAATTCCCCACTTGAATAAGGACGACGCCACTGTTTGTCTTAAGCTCGCAAATGAACCTTGAGAGGCAAAGAGAACAGAGCAGCAGACATTTTGCGCCGGGCGCACATCCACTTCCTCTTTTAAAACAGCCACTGCTAAGACTTGTAAAAAAACGAAAAGGAAAGCGACGAGAGAACCTCCGAAGAAAACTCGAGTCGGTTCAACAGGTTGTCGAGAAAAGTTGCGTGACGAGTTACATAATCTACTTATACATTGCGTATCCGCGCAAGCTAAGGCTAATTGTCTGTTGCAGGGAGATTACGAGTGAAACCTTTTCATACCGTCATTCGTCTTGTTGTTTCCATGCGCAGGAGGTTGTATGATCTAAGAGAAGGAGTCCGCTTCTGTCTTCACGTCCTTTGACAAGTCTGGCAGTTTGCCTTTACCTGCCCCAACTGGTCTATCCAGTTTAGGACTGAACGTTGGCTTCTATTGTTTCCGAGTCTTTCTTTCTGCTTAAATGGAGCCGGAATTTGATACGTGTCATTTTGGCGTATCCACCGAAACCCCCCCCCCCCACCGAAAGCTAACGCTTTATCCGCGCACAATTGCTAACGCGTCTCCCGATCTTAGCTGGACTACCAAACGTCCCAAAAAGTTTGAACAAACGGCGTCGCTGAGCAACAGGTTGGGACCGCAGCGTGCGTCTTAAGAAACGGACAATGAAGACAAAGAAGGGATCACATTCGTGAATTTACCCAGCCTTTCCCAGGTGTGGTCACCGAGCCAGAAACCCAATACAAGAGGCATCATTGTGTCGGGGGCTCATGACGCCTCATTGGCTAGTCCTCCTCCTTCCTGCTCTCGCTGAAGGACACTGGCATGGCGGTTAGAAGGAGTAAGATGTCCCTCCTTTCAGGTAGACGGTAGCCTGCATGATGTCAGAGGAAAAGCCAAACCCCGGAAGAAAAGCGCATCGGTTATCTTCCTGGTGCCCAAGCAGAAGTTCTTTCTTTCCCGGTGTTCTCTTCTCTTCGGCGGTGTTCGACTGTTAAGATCCTCCAGAAGACAGAGGCGGAATTTGTAAAGGGCTTGGTTTACATGTAGCCCGGCTCCCCCCTCCTCCCCTTTCCCCCCGCAGGTGTAATTTTCAGGTTGCAGCCAATCTCTTCGGCCCCTGGCGCTTACAGGTGTGTCCGATGCAATGTCTCAGCAAATGGCAGCCAAGAACAGATTTCCCCACACACCCCAACCCCCCGCCCACCGCCGCCCTCTGACTCTCACCTCACCGGTTCGCTTACCTACCCCCCAACCTCCATTAACCCCCAGGTACCTTCTTGTGTTTTTTATGATGTCAGCTCAGGCTTTGTGGGAACTACTTCCTCTGTTATACGCAAACGCGACCGGTAGAGTGGCAAACCGTCCAAGCGCATGGCAAAACTCACATTTTCAATGTGGCTTTTATTACGGTGTCATCACGTTAAAACCTTAGCCTTCATTTTTGCTGTCAAAGTCGGCCGCAACCTGAAATACCTGCCCTTTGCTCTCATGAACTGCCTCTCTTTGTGTCCACACACCTTTTTTTTTTTTCTGTCCCAACAATAAGCAAAGCGGGAACAACAGGTGAACACAGCGCAGGTGAGTAAAAGTTGAAAAAAAAAAAATACACCAGAGGTTTGAGGTCAGTTTGAGCATTTAGAGGTGGGGGAGCGCCCGCCAACAAAAGGATAGTGGCGGGCGGGGGGTGTACTTTTAGGCCCCAGGGGCAAACAGAGGCCAAATCCAAAACCTCGGCAGGGCTTGGCTGGATGCGGGGCAAGGCAGCCACTTTCGGTCTCGAGGTGTAATTGTCAGGATTAGTCTCCGAACAATAAGCACAATAGCAGAACCATATCCGGTTTCAGCGATGGGGTGTGGCACGGCTTGCAGCAGAACTGCGCCGGCAAATGTGGAAGGTGATTGCCTGTACGCAGTTAAACAAACAGTCCCAACAGTGACGCAAACGACAGTAAAATACGCACCAACGGATTTTTGACAGCGTACGTGATTCTGCGGGCTAGGCTCCCATAAACATGTGACAATGCAAAGCCCTTTGTACTTACTTCAAGTCAACAAAAGGCCAATTTAATGAATGTGAAATCGACTGCAGGAAAAATACTTGAACAAAGTAGACAATTATAGGTAACCGATTAACACTTTTTCCCCTCTGCCAAGACAATCCTGTGAGGAGTTCGGCCTCTCTAAAGAGGGCGGTTTAGTCAATTGCTGTGCTCCAAAAGGTTTGCTTTTGTTTGGGATTCCATTTGGATTGCAAATGAGGAGAGGGGTGACGCATGGGAGACTGACCTCAACTTATTTGGCTACTGATGGCTATCTGGCCAGCCGGTCACGCAAGGCAGGATGCAAGGACATCAGTCAGCAGGTCGGAAGCATCACTTGCAAATGGAACGCAAACATAATGATTGCATTTGCTTGCATGGATTTGTTCGCAAAAGCGCAAATAACGAAAGTCGCTGAGCTCTCCACCCAAAGACATTCTCTACCTTTCAAACACAAAGCACAGTGCATTTACAAGTTTTGATAAGCTACCGAAAGATGGGAAGCAGACATGGAAAGCTATTTGGCTCGTCAAATACACCTTTCTGTTGTCTTCGACACCTGCCTCCTTCCTGCCCTTCTGCTCAGAAACCGGCAGGATAATTACAGAGATTCACATTGTCTTAGAGGAAATTGGAGGACTTTGCCCAGGTGTGACGTTTAAAAGGGCCTTCATTACACCGATCGGCTTGCTAGTCTCCAGACAATTAGCTTGCTGCCTACATCACCATCGGGCCAGCAACGTCTGTATGCACACTAGATGTATGGAAGTCGTTACAGACAGAGTTTCCCTCTAAATTGTTTCACTCTGCCTATTATTCATATATTTTTGTTTCAGGTATGAATTGACCCTAAATAATGGCAAACTCAAAAGAAAGACAATTGGTCAGGAGGTGTTATTGGAAGTATGAAAACTGTACAAGCTTAAGTATCTTCATTATGACCATGACTTAATGTTAGCGTAACTTGTTAGCTTAACTTGTTAGCGTAGCTTTTCCAATGGGCTTGCCTCGATTTTGGGATTCCTACCTCTGTTGTATGGATTTGTTTGGGGATTGGAGGAGCACTTCAACCAGTCACTCTTCTATCGTGAGGCTGGTGAATGTCCAAGGTCTTCTAGATTAGAATGTTGCTTATGGACATCTTGAACAGTTCCACCTGCTTCAGGCTTATCTCTGAAGCAAACAATGATACGTCGTGTGGACGAATCCCTGTCAAATTGTCGTCTAAATTGTCTCCCGCGAAGTCTTTGGGATTCCAGTGGTACTTATGATTAATTTGATTTGTTCGAAGTTAATCACAAGTTTCATTATTTTGGGTTATTGGCACCTGAAACAAAAACATACACTATTCACAAAAAGTTAGCGGGTGAGATTTCAGGATGAAGCTAAAATGGACAATAATGTGACGATGTGCACTTCTCTTTGCAACTTACTGTTCTCTAACAAGGAGCTGAAAGGCAAAATTCACAACAGGTGTTTGATACATGAAATGACCATTACATTACCTTGTTTGATTACAATTGACATTTATAGAGTCCTCTTCATCATGCTGTTTTGACATTGTGAGACCGAGAGTACACCAAAAACGTGATCAACAGAATTCAAACAGGAGGTTCTCAGAAGTGGGCATTGAGCTAATACTGTCACAGGGTTCCATCACCAGGATAGAGAATATAGAAATAGAGAAACTGGAAGACTCACAGAAAGGCACACAAGAGGACGTCCTTGGAAATGAAAAAGAAAAACACATTCTAGTGAGTTTTGCTGATCAAGTCCCTGTTACACAAAAGCAAGTTGCAAAAAAATACAGAAACACTGCCCGGTTGAAAATGTGCGTTCAAACGTTTAGGCACGGTCAAATGCATTTTAAGTTCTTCTTAAAATTTCACACAAAAGCAAGTACATTTTTTGTGACAATTTATGCATAACAACAAAAAACTCACTTTTGAGCTTTGAGATGCAAGCATCCTGTCTGATCCCAGTGACAGAGAATCAACAAGGGAGAAGAGTGAGCACAAGCGGTCCGGCTGCCTCGGCCCTGCCCTGACTTGCCTCCTGCCACCAGCATTGTCTAATTGGGCCCTCAGGATTCAGCCTCTCTGTGCTTGTGTGTGTGTGTGTGTGTGTGTGTGTGTGTGCGTGTGTGTGCGTGTGTGTAAATGGTGCAGTCCTGTGGTATAACGTGTCTAGTGGGGCAGTTACCATAGAAAAGCAGATTGAAGTATACCAATTATTGCTGCATCCTATTCCACAACACACCTGTTGAACTCACTGGCTGGTTTCAGGTCAAACTGCACATTCATATTCAACATTTTTTTAAATAAAATTTCTACCAAAAAAAAAAAAAATTAAAAGAACGGAAATGCATTGTATGGTTAGTATTTAGTTTGAAATATGGTGCCTCCGTTCATAAACTGAATTGTTCCGAAACTTTGGTAACGGGCCAAAATGATTGCAAAATGAAGCCATTTTTCCCATTTAAGTGAATGGAAATAAAAGGGCGGCTGCACCGGCAACAGATGCTACATTTCGCTGAACCAAACTGCATAGCGAGATTTGTCCACAAGATTTTAGAGACGCAAGTAAGCTTACTGAAAAGCTAATATTCATTAAAGACTGCCACATATTTCAAGATTGTACCAGAACTCTTTACACTTTTGAAAAAGTGCCTCAGTAAGCGCTGCTGTTTTGGTTAGCAACAGTTTAAATGGGTCAACAGTTGACTCTTTAAAGTCCGGTGTGAGCAATTGCTTTGGCAATCTGACATAATTAGACTTAGTACTGGTGATCATCACTGTCAGAGAGGTATTCATTTTACCAATTACTTGTTAATTAAGTTATATTGTACTGCATCATCCGAAGTGGTGTTTTATAATACTTTGCTTTCCTTATATATCCATAGTCAAAATATAAGATGTCAATATGATGCAAGGACTCTTTCTTCTTACTTCATAGATATTGACTCACATTGTATACACATGTTAAATATTGATGGTTTCCCCCACAATACAATCAAATGGAGAAACTTAATTGCTTGACATGATTCATTGGAACAGACAAAAAGAATTTCACGTTTTCTTGCACCTCTCCAAGTGCAGACACGCACACAAACTGTCCCAAGCAGCGACTCCCAAAAGCCGCTGACGCTGCTCGAGTTTCACACGCTCACAGGAGAGACGCGGCGGTTTGTTAGGGAAATGTGTGTAAATGCTGTCTAAAGGTCATCGTTTATTGTGCCCAAATATAAACAGCAAGACAAGTCCTACTGCCTCTCGGGCACATTTAGCATTGTAAGGCTTTAAATGGTTTGTGTGTGTTCAGTTGAAGGCATTGTCAAGTACTCCGACCCTGCGTACCATCTCCAAACACACCTGCCCACCTGGCTCCTCAAAAGACTGTAATTAGCTCAAAGCTTAACGTGTTTACTAAAGCGCGAGCATGAGGTACAAGTAACAATGACTTCCGCAGCGGGGGCAAATACATATTCATTTACTTGATCATACATTTGTGAAGAGTTCCCTTTATATGAGGTTTGTCTATGCTAAAATAAGACCGAAAACAATGACAAAAAAAGGCACGGAAAATGCTATGATTTGTCCTGAAAGCAGTGTACACTAAACCCCGCCTATTCTTTAGTCACCATTTGCAAACTTACCACTGCGCAATATTTTTCTGTGGAAGAGATTTTTGTGCTCTTTCTGTAATGCCCTAAACTGCAGCCTAAACAGCCTGAGGGCTAACAAGGGCAAGTGGTCTAGAAAATGGATGGCTAATTTGCAGTTTCATATTTGTTTGCTAACTCCAGAGCTGATGCAGGGCGCTAGTGGTGGTTTGTTGAAGTTGGTAGTCAGATAAGCTAAGCCCGTTTAAAAAGATAGCTGGACCGCCCTGTAGGCGATTACTATTTGGTCCGGTCTGACAAAATGACAGAAAAACAGACGGTGGAAGGATACCCCGGCTGTAGGCGGAAGGCAATAAACGGACTGCAAATTTTTTTGTAAAATGCCCAGCTCTGGCTATGTCAACTTTTCATGATCATCCTAACTATGTTTCATCTACATTATACTGCAGTCTACTTCATAAAAAGAACATTTCTTACTGTTTGATACTAAGTCTCAACGTGTCATGTGCGTGTACAGCACATCCAGTGCATCATAGGGCCTGTCTACAGGGTAACAGCAGGTCCCACTAATGACACAAGATGTGTTTGTGAGATAAAGACTCTCCGGGGGTTGGAATGGGGGGTTCAGGTGAACACACAGCCAGGAGGCGTCCCACTGGGACCAGTTACCAAGGTAGACCATCACCTGTTCATTACTTCCTGTATGTGCGCAAGTACAAAGACCTGAGGCTATGATCCAATCATGTGTGTGTGTGTGTGTTTATTTATTTTTTAACTTATGTGTGCACTGTAATTGCTGTTTAGTACATGCGAGGCTTGGTTTATTCACAAACCTGTCGCACCATCTTCCTCACTGCAGTTTTCCATGATATTTCCAATGTGTTTGGAGAGTGACCCTAGACAAACACACAGGTGTTGGAACACAGTATATTACAAATTGTAAATGCCAATAACGTCACAATGTTCTTCGAGAAAAAAACCCACTGTACCAAATGCAGCTTTCAAAACAGCATAAACACCTTTGAGGTCGCTCACCTCTTCCAGCTGGAGAGATGCTGAAAATTGATCCCGCAAACACTTTGCAGGAGGCGCGCACACACACTCGAACATTTTGCATGGGGGTGTGTTGTTTTGATCTTTCTAGAGTAACTTCACAGATGACAAACAAGCTAGTTAGACCTGTGTCCTTCCTTCCCGAAGCCTCAGGTCTGCGGACCAGGCGCTGCTCGAGGTGCCGAGGACTAAGCGATGCCTCGGCGGGGATCGAACCTTTTCTGTCGCTGGTCCTTCCCTTTGGAATGACCTTCCATTGAATGTTAGGCCATCCATAAACTGTCTCTGTCCACTTTTAAAACCCGTTTGAAGACACATTTCTATATTTTGGGTTTTGATCCGATGTGAGACTGACAGTTTTCCTGTGTCTATTGTATGTAGTATTTTGCGTTTTAATTTATTGCTTTCACTTGTTATATTATTGCTGTTTTGTATTTGTAATGTAAAGTGCTTTCTTGCAGCTGTAGCTGTTATGAAATGCGCTGTATACATAACGTTGTATTGTATTGTATTGTATCGTACCATATATATGACAATCAACACAAACTGTCATGGTCTGTTGTTGTTGTGGTCATGTTTTGTTTTTGTTGTTCCCAGTTGCTCCAGTAGGGGCAGTAGGTGGATCCCCTGCAGCGCACCTGTTCGTAATCTGAATCAATGGACTATTTAAGGACTGCCAAGAAGACAACTCTTTGTCGGATTATTCCTCTGCTTGCTCATGACCATAGCACCAAGTATTGAATTTTCTAGATGTCCTCTCATGTTTTCGCCATGTATTTTGCTCCTTTTGTTGACTCAAGTTTTTCGCCATAGCAAGTATTGTATCTTGTGTTATTAAAGCTACCCTCGGTTGAACTTTTTGGAATTGGTGTGATCTTGTCCTTTTTACGACAAGCAATTTTCGTTATTTCTTTCCTTGCCTTTTGCAAGCGTTTTTGGTTGTTCTCGTTTTCCTGGTTTTGTCATACCAGCGCCTTTAGTTGCACTTTGTCGGTCTTGCGTATTTTTTTCTAATAAACCCTTTTTGCTCAAAACACCATCTGAGTCCACGCTTTTAGAGTCTGCAAACATTCCAAACTGAGATAAAAGTGTGAGGAGTTTCCCCCCCCAAAAAAACTCAGGGCAGGTGTCACAAAAGATATAGCCAGGTCGGTGAGCAGGGAGGTGTCTCCGGCACGGTGATGTACTTCCCGGACAGGAACTGTCAGATGCTCAGGGCAATGTGAGCCCGCAAACTCCAAAGGATTTATTTGTAGATAGTAGTGGTTGATTGTTTTGCCCAAATTGAAGGAGAATTCGTCGGATGTAGCTTGGGTTTGAAAAATATCTTTTGTGCCACCAACCGTGGAACTTTTCTGACACACCTCATAATGTTTCCTTACACTTAATTCTGTACATGGCAATTAGGATGAATTTGCTTGTACCAGTGCTGATGATCACAGCTGAACTGGTTCAGCTCAGTTCAGCGGGTTTTGACATTGTCTGTGTGTTGAATTGTTTTAAGGTGACATTAAATTTAAGCTGTTATACAAACCGAACACTGATTACATTGTAGCCAGGTGTCATTTCTTCAGTGTTGTCCCATGAAAACATAAAATGAAATAATTACAAAGGTGTGACGGGTGAACTCATTTTCCTGCGATACTGAACGTCGGAACTCGGAACTATGTGGGGCAGGTGTGCAGGAGGATATTCTACATGCTCACTTACATGGCAACGATAACTCCTGTAAATCACGGTCCCTGTCGACTGTTTGTATATATGCTGCTGGACCCAAAGTAAAATCCTGACTGGAGAGCACTGTATCGCTCCGTGACAATGTTCAACAGCAAAAACCGCTTATCCCATTCAGCATGCTTGATTGTTTGTTGTCTTTTAAAAAAATATCACATCCAATCCGACATCTTATTTTTGTAATGTATTTAAAAAAAAAAAACAACCTGGAGCCCACTGTCAGAAATAGGTGTAAGATGAAGTCCGTTCAACAAATGTAATCCATGAGGATACAAAATCTTCAGGAGCAATCCAACCTATATGAAGTCTCGCATTCAACCGATGTTCTCTGTAATGTGCAAGTTACTAAATAACTAAACTGTCAAACTGCTTAAGTTAAAGTACAGTTGTGACATTTAAACAGAAGAAGCAACATAATTAAATGCCCAATTATAACAGTAAACACAAAAATCCTGTAAAACATCATTATTGCCAAACCGGTCATTCATTGTACACAAAATGCAAAGGAAGTAAATTTTTTTTTTTTTCAATTCTGTTATTTTATTTTTTCTTTCAAATCCCACGATTTCACCCTCTCCAACATGAGTACGTTCTTTTGTCCTATATTCAAAGCATACTATGTTTGCATTTTAAACAAAACTACACGCATGACATAATTAACAAACTCTAATCTCTATGTCCAGTGGATGCTAAAGTGCATTGTAATAATGACCCAGCGAGAATCCATCGGAATTGATACACATCAGGGGTAAATGATCAGCAGGACGGATTTTATTTGATTTTTTTTTCATGATTCAGGAAGGAATCAAAGTCCGTAGCAGAAACAATGTCTGAGCTTCTGTGCTTTACAAAGGTGCTCCTGTCAGAGAGCTACACATTAACACGGGCAGATGACAGGTCCCCTCCGAGCTTGGCCACACTTTTACAATCCCACACACCCTTTTGGATTTGTCCGAGCTCTGTCAACATTGCAGTCTCCAGACGGCTGTCTGGTACCATCCAGCCAATTGCGAGGACGCGGCCAGATGTGCCACTAGCCCACGCGGGCGTATGGCAGACAGGGAGCCATGGATACCGGCTGTTGCTCGGCCGGTGCAAAAGGAAGTGTTGAGGGAGCACGTGACACTTGGCATCACAGGAGTGAGTGTACACACCAGCCTGGTCCCATGCTGATGGTTTATGGCCAGGGCACTGCAAATAGCGGCGTGTTTACCGAGCCTAATCTTTGATCATTGAGGAAGAGAGTTGCAGTTAAATAGGCTCTGAATCAACATCCTGGAAGTTAGCCATGCAGGAAGGTGCATTTAAAGCAGCTCAGGTTCAGCAAACTCACTCACATGAGGTCCCTTTAGGGCCACTTTAGATGCAACTATCCATACGCCCGTCCATTTTCTAGCCATACTAGGGTCTTGGGTGAGCTAGAGGATATCCTTGGACTTTTGACTTTGGGGAAGAGACAGGGTACACCCTGGACTGGTCACTAGACAATTACAGGGCACATATAGCCAAACAGCCATTCACATTCACATTGACACTGAGGGACAATTTAGAGCAGGGGTCCCCAACTACCACTTTGGACCGGGCCGCGGCGGGCCACCTAGATGAAACAAAACAACCCCCCCAAAAAAACGTACATTACTTCTGGTTTATTTACTATCCGAGGCTGAAAAAAATGTTGAATGTATAAATATTTTGAAAAGTGACCGGAGTCTCTCCGTTACATCCATCTACGACTGACTCTTAAAGCATGTTAAGTTGTCTTCGTTGCGAAATGCTAATATTAAATGCACAAGCTAGCAGAATGAGTAAAACGAACAACACAACATGAAATGGCCCAGTGAGAATTCAAGACAAGAACCTGTGCCCAAGAACAAAAAGAAGGGTACATTTCACAGACAATAATTGTCAATGCATCTGAGCATTCACACAAATTCCCTAAGCATTCCTTGGACCACGATGAGCGACATTTGACATGCGCACGGCTGCCACCAAACCAGTATCACACCTGTCCAAAACCCATAACCAGTTGCGTGATTGTAGCTATGTTACACAAAAACAAACAAACAAACAAAATCAAACCACCCATACGTCAAAATAGAACATATCATTGAATAGCAATTTGTGACACAAATAAAATCAGCCCTAGTTCATTACTTTTATTTTAGCACATTTTAAGCATAATTAAAGGGGAAGTCAACCCAAACATATTTTTTTCCAGAAGATGTTCTATGCAGGCCCACTAGTTGAAACACGGCATTCTGCTAAATATTGCATTTGTGGAATTAGAGTTAATCCACCTGTTTTTAGCCATCTCCGGGGGCGGCCATTTTGTCACTTATGTCGATTTAAAACAACATCACAGTTGCTCATGGCTCAGGTAACGACAAATCACATCTCACATGTTTTCTGAAGCTGAGCCATGATTGGCCATTTTCAGAGCCCTGAGCAACCGTGATGTCATTTTCAGTCGACAGAAATGACAAAATGGCCGCCCCTTGGGATGGCTAAAAATGGGTGGATTTTGCTGCTAAACTCATATTCCACAAATGCAATATTAATCAGAATGCCTTGTTCCAACTAGTGGGCCAGCATTGAACATGTTCTGGAAAAAAAAAATGTTTGGGTTGACTTCCACTTTAAGTCTCAATACAATTTATATAAATATGGTCCCGTATTGTCCACTCATCGATAATGTAAAACATGTAATTTAACGAAACACAAATGTTTCTAGCCACCTGATCTCTGAAACGCATGAAAGAGCATCATTTGAGGGACTTGCAAAGTACGTCCATGTTTGGACTTCCTGAGCTGCGAGCCGAGCCGCCTGCAGCATCTCGCCAGTGGTGCGTATGAGTGTATGTGTTTCATTTAATGCTTCAAACTACATTAAATGCACCTCCGAAACAGTTAGGGAAGTGGGAATTGGGTGGGTGGTCCTATGTGTAGATTAAACTGGGGTGGAAATGAAGGAATGAGTGTAGAAATGTAATGTGTGTGTGTGGGTGTGTGTGTGTGTGGTGCACTCCAGTGTCACCGTGTGCGCTGAGAGGGTGTGAGCGGCGCACAATTGCTCATGCGTGCACCTTAGAGGGAACATTGCAGAAGACCTACTTGAAATATGGATTTACGGCGACAAATGATTCTCACGCAGGATGTGCGGTCAATGCACACTTCAAATCTGATTTGTCAATGTCAACAAACGTAAGCGCCTTGAGAGCGTCATACCTGGTGGCTAACCGCTTCGCTATGGCTAAAACGTCATTCAGTATCGATGAAAAAAACAAACAAACCTGTGAATTTGCCGAGCAGGGGGAAACTGTAACGTCATCGCAACATGTGACATAACGGACCGATGAGACCGAGAATGCTCGCGGCATCGTATACGCAGCAGCAATTTCTGACGTGTGCGCGGCATGTGTCGCAGACCTGTCGCCCCGACGTGTTTCGCGGCACAATGCGTCGGGCGCGCGGTGCCGTGCGGCGCTTGTCGCCCGCGCTGACGCGGGGTTATAAAACAAGCCTAAAGAAGCCTTTCGCCGAGTAGGTTGAGATGAACTTTGGCCGCCTCGTGACCACGTTCACACGCATCAGAGCCGATTAGTGGGCCGGACTAAAATCCACTTCCGCCCTTGCTTGGTCCGCCCCTTTTTTCAAATGTGTCACCACCGTCCACCGCCTCTAAAATGGGCGTCCGTCCAGGGGTGGAGGGACAGACCGTTCCGCCCCCGGGACCGACTACCCAGCTCTACCGTAAGTTGTCATATAAAGAGAACTGTTATTCATTCATTCCATAGACATTTTATTTTATTATTTTTGACTCTCATATTACGAGACAAAGTGTGTCCCTTTACAACTCAATATGCGCTATGTACTTATATCTAAATACGGGACGATTGCGTTTTTGAAGGGATGATTGGCAACCGTAATTGTTCCTGTTGGAGGAGAAAATGTCGGCAATGTGCACATTTAAAAAAAAATATTTCTAAAGAGTGTTGAAAACGAGAAGGCCTTACTCATATTAGCCATTCTTAGTTGGGACTCACAAATAATTACCTCCGTCATGCAGGAAATGGTAATGTTGCTACCATGGGGAGCACTTGTTTGGCACCCGTTTGTTTTTTTTGTTTTGTTTTTTAAATAGGTATTAGAGTGGTCGGAAAAGTCACAAAATACTGTATCGCAACCAAGTCTTGGCTAAGTTGCAGAGGTCACATGACTTGACTCAAGTTGCCAATTTTAGAACTTGCGACTTGCTAGGCTAAAACTCATGAAAGACTCTCCTTGACTTTGTATTCGTGAGACTCATTGTGACTTTTGACTATACATGACTTCACAAGTCATGTTGTTTAAGGATTTTAAATGAAATATTGTGCCTTTTGTTTTGGAAAGAAAAGTGATTTTTTTGTGTCTGGCAACCCCGGCGAGCAGACGATTACATTAGGATTCAAGGATCGTGTGTTCCTTTGGAAAAAGACAATGGCGCCAATAGCTGAGTCAAGCATGAACTTATCGTGGCAGTTACTCACTGAATTGGTAGGAGATTAAAGTGAGAGACAATACGGAGACTGGAAACTGGAATCTATGTGAATGAGAGTGAGAGTGAGAGAGAGAGAGAGGAGAGAGAGAGAGAGAGAGAGAGAGAGAGAGGGAGAGAGAGAGATATTGCACAATATATTTCTTTTTTAAATATTTATCGTCAGAGTAACAATGTTCCATACATTTGTAGGTGTAAACACTAATGTAGACCAGAGTACCCGGAGAGAGAACCCCGGCGGGCAAGCACAGAGAGAACACGCGAGAAAGGCCCAAAGCAAGGATTCGAACTCCACACCGATGTGCTCACCACTCATACACCGTGCTGCCCCAGATGCAACAAGTATCATACCATTCAATTCAACATAATAAGCCAAACATTTGCCACAAGCCAATTACGTCCATGTTCCATTTGCACAATGACTTCCTATTCCTATCGAATTAAATAAAGCTCAGCTTTAACCCTCGTTGACCTACCTCAGGATGAATCTCCCGCCTTTGAAAATCACCCAAATCTCTCTTCAAGACAATAGGAAGGCATTGCTTCTAGCGCCTCTTTAAGTCCATAATGGAAAACTTAGCCCGTGTGCAGCGCATGCAGTGAGATCTGAGATAGACTGTATTTAAATATAAGCTTTGAGGGGCGAAAAAAACCAACCAAAAAAAAAAAAAACCCACCACAGCTAAGATGTTGGCAGCTGTGATGTGTGTTGAGAGGAATGCGCCGGTGTTATCACTCGCTGTGTTATGCAAGAAGAGTTTGGTGGAAACCTTTGCCTGGTACAGCGCTGGGCCTCAGCCTCCTTACACACAGGTTAAACACACACTCGGCAGCAACACACATGAGAAGCAGGCCTTGGATCTTTCTAATTACCCTCGGTGAATGGGAGGCAATTGGACACTCCGCCTGGGTTATCGCACCACTGACACTCCCCATTCTTCTTCCAATTTGACTATTTATAGCTTTCATCTACACTATGGACTTCAACGGAGGGCATTAGGTGCACGGGAGGTTCGATGAGGAGAGGATGTGGTTAAGTGCAACTTTGTAGCCCGAGCCAAAAATCAGGCCTTTTTATTTTAGGGCCTTTGTCAGCGTCCCAGTGAACATGAACTGAACTAATATCGCAACACTTGAGACCAAATAAGCACTTGATTTCTGTGGTTGGAATGTTATCCAATCTAAATCTAAAGCAGACACACACACACACACTTTGTCACTCCATTAGGAAGACTCGCACAATCTATTAAGATCCAATCCAAGTACTGCACTGAATGAAAATCTGCATTTACAAAAGTATTAATGCTCACCAATCCGGTGACCATTGTGTGTCACTGCTCAATGTGTTTGGATTTGATTATTGTTGATTTTTTTACTCCGGGCTGCCACATACAAAGAGTCGTGCACCTCTTTTCTACGTCGGTCACTTGAATTTCTAGTTCCACGGTCATCATCCCATGCTTCCCTTTTCCTTCTGTGAAAAAGCGAATCTTGCATCTCAGCGATTCCCAACCTTTGATGAGAGCCAAGGCACATATTTTGAAGTTTGAAAAATCTCACGGCACACCACCAATCAAAATGTTACAAAAAGTGGATACATGTCAACACTACGTAATCTTCTATGAGTGAAAAGATCTTTTATTTATTTATTATTAGAGGAGCAAAGATACATCATTTGTTATAAACCAATAAATACATTTTTAACCAATTAAGTGAAATTTGTTGATTTCCCATGGCACGCCTTAAGACTAGTGTGCCGACAATAAATGAGAAAATAAATTGAGAGTATTGCTAATGTTGTGGTGATTATCACCAAAGGCAATTGGTCACGCTCTTTAAACTAACATTGATCAGCACTGAGAGGTTGAATGCGGCGCGGTAAGCGATTCGCAACAGCCTCGGGCCACGGCGCTGAAAGGAGCGACAGCGAGGCGAGGAAGAGACGTATCGGGTGAACGCATGAAAGTAGGGAGGTTACCGCTTTGAATTCATTTCGTCTTCAAAGGGGACGGCCGTCCAAAGCACGAGGCCTTTCGAATGTGTTTATATGAGGAGGTGGGCGATGCGGACAAGAAAACACGCTAATGCGCACGCACGCACACATGTGTTTGTCTACAAAGAGATCCTGCGGTGTTTCAGTGCGCGAGAAGAGGCAAAAATTTGGGGGGGGGGACAACATGCCGCTCTTGTGCGAGTGTGTTCATTGTCTTGGGTTTGACTGTTTCAGCATTCCATAAATGTATGAAAAGGACATTGGCCACTGTGGCTCTACTTCCCCACATGCAATGTATGACAGTATGCACCTATATGGTAAAAACATTTTTAAAAAATTGAAAAAAAAAACACAATTTGGCTGGAACATGAATGACGGACCGATAAAACCGATAAAAACTACGAACGCCGCTATCTAAATTTTTTACATTATCAATTGTAATACAATATGGATACATATATTAGCCCAATAGTGTTGAGTGGAGGTGTTGCGATGTTGGGAGTTCTGCATAGAAGTAGTTCATCTTGCCGAAGCTCACGTTACGCCAGTCTTCTTTTGACGGCATACTAGTCTCGAGCAAAGCCGTATAATGGAAAGCCCGGACTCCTATTGAAGTGACCACAATGCTCTGTCGTTGGCTATGTCCACGTCATATGATTTATGGACACCATGTTGTTACCCAATGTTTACCCCCCCCCCCCCCCCCCCAACAAAAAAAAAATAACGCTTGTGGGAGGTAAAATATTGAAATAGTCCATCGCTTAAGTGAGCATAATGACAATTATTATTATATTTGATATTTTAGACTTTGGATTAAGTCTTGCAATGTATTCAAAATGTTCCATTGTCTCCCATCAATCACTGCAGCTAATGCACAAGGATGTGTATGTCGGTGTATATAACTGAAGCAAGATAACGGAATAACACTTGTGGCATATTTTTAAGATTTACTGTGTACAATCGCAGTTTCCAGGCGGGGAGCCCCACCAACACCATTGGATTGTTTCTGCATGTTTGCTTTGGTCAAAAAAAGGTTGAAAAAAAACAGTGCAATGTACAGGACCTCTGACATCTCATATTATATGTTTATGGTATTGTTAGCAATGGGTTTGAATTACAGTCTATAGGCGCACTTCCCCTTTAATCTCACGGTTAAAACGTCCACCTTTGCCCAAGGTAACGCTATTGGTCCTATCTCAACTGAGTCATGCCTGCTGCACATAGTCAGTTGCCATTTGCATGAGAGGCAAATGAAAACGCCTCAAACGCAGCATCGAGCACGGCTCTTTCTGCGCTTCGTGTAACCTCCGGTTGATGTGACGAGACACTACTGAAAGACGCGTTGTTGCATGAGGGGAAAAAAGGGAACGTGAATTGTCCGGCGAGAACCAACCAAAGACTACACTTGGATTTCCCTATGCAAATAACAGCGGCGCGCAGTAGCAGCTGTCGGGCACAAAGTTGCTCTGGTGTGTACAGGGTGTCCTTCTGTTGGGGTCAAACGAAAAAAAACCCCACCATCATCACATCGCAAGGGAAGAAAGTGTACAACAGGCCTTTTAATAACGCCCCTTCAACAACTGTCACCTGGGTGTCATCAAGCTCTAATTAAGAAGCTCTAATTAAGAAGCGCCCCGCTCCAGTTTACCCATCTGCTCGAGTGGGCTCTCGTCTTCCCCTACGGGAAACCTAACGACCACTTTCTTAACAAATCCTGAGACACAACAGCAGGTTGACTATGATGAGGGCAGGACGGAGAAGGGCTGGGTGCAATTTGCGGTTGGTTAACGGCAGCCAGGTTGCAGAGTTAAAGCAGGGTGGGGTTCGCCTTCAGGGAGTCAAAACAACACCTTCCCTCGCTCCCGAAAGGAGCGGCGCGAGCCAGCCACGTCCAAATCAAAAGCATTTTGGAAAGCGATAAGCACACAGACGAGCTTCCTCGGGAGCAACAACAAAATGAGAGCATGGTGACATACCCCGAGAGTTGAGCCAAGGTTAGCTGATATTGCATCAGTGGGAATCCCATCATAGCAACCAGCTGCCTGGGAGGATGATGCCTACAGGGAGGAGAAACAACATGACAACATTAGATGGCACGGTTTTGAACCAAGGCGCCTCATCACCATACACACAGTTTTACATGAGCCGTATTCCAAACGTGGCACACGTTGGCTTTATTACGATATTAGGTCAAAGCTGCAATTAAAGTGCACTATTCATCCATCCGTCCATCCATTATCTTATCCGCTTCTCCTCACCAGGGTCACGGGCGTGACTGACTTCGGGCAGTAGGCGGTGTACACCCCGAACTGGTTGCCAGCCAATCGCAGGGCACACAGAGTGCATTATTTATATGAAAAAAAAAAAAAAATGTATTGTATAGCCATTTTATCTTTGCACAGACGCACGGGCTAGGGATCGCCCTTTTAAAAAGTATTTCTGGTTGGGAATGCTGGAAGGCTGAGTAAAAGTAATTAAACAGCATATAGTCAAGTCCAATTTTATTTATACGGCCCTTAATCACAGGAAAGTCTCAAAAGGGCTTCACTTGCCCACAGTTGACAAATATCATGACATCCCCTATAGACAGTATTTACATAACAGCATAAAGGCCTATCATGCTTTGAATACATCGCTGTTTTCCAGTAATGACCCCGCCTTTCATCTGGTTTGGTGCATCACACCATTCAGTCTGATTGTGGTGCTGGATGGGATGGGGCACTGGCCCACTCCTCACCAGTGCACCTTTACTACTCAATCCGTATATCATTCATTCTTTCCATTTTCAGTTGGCAAGCCAAAACTAAAAACGGAAAAAGTTACTGATTATTCTGGATATGAGAGTTGGCAAGACCGTTAATCATCTCTGATCATTTTCTCTGTAATGTGTACTTTTCCACCTTTTTTGATGTTCGGTGTCAATCAGAAAATAAAACCCAGTCACGCCGGGGTCACTTTTTCAAGGGAGATTTGGCAAAGAAGGCGAAGCCCAATTCACATCATAATACCATATAGACGATGAAAAGAACACAGTAAACATAAAAAGGGAACATCAAAGTAAACATTAAAGAACACAGTACAATTACAAACTAGCGTTGCAGTCTTTAGGCCAGTGTCTTTTGTTGTGCGGAGAATGTCTACGCTGTTGGGACTTTTGCCGTTGGTCTACACACTCTGAACACCAGGAGCCATTCGGAGAAGAATGCAATTGCAGAGGAGCAGGACGAAAGCTCATGGACGAACTATCGGCTGTTGGAAAACTACAGTTGTTTGTTGACATTCAACAATCACTTAGTAGCAAACATGAGTGACGTTATGGACACGGTGATCTCTAGATTACAAACGGTATCGTGGCCATGCACATCCGTTACCCCGGCGCCCCCTTACTGGTCGCTGGAGACTTGTCTGCCTTACCCCTCTCTCTCATCGACTTAAAGCTTCACAAAATACGTGCAACAAGTGTTCATGTGCACCTCCTAGTGCTAAATGGCAATGAACTCTTGTGAATATTTTGATTCGGAAATAATATTTTAGTTTGCAAGTTCTTATTGTATTAGTAGTATTTTAATTACACAAATTATTTTTTTTACAGCTGCAATTGTGTCACAGCTCAAATAAAACCGAGTTAGCTTTTTTTTTTTTTTTCATGTAACACATAAAAAATAAAGTCAGGATTTCCTTATTTCATGTTTAGGCTCAGATAAAAAAAAATACAAAACGTAAAACAGGACTGAGTTTTGATTTGAATACTTAATTGGTCAGTTTACATGACCCAAAATTTGATAATGAGCTTCCATAAAGTCAGTTAGCTTATTAGCTTCCACAATCAGTCAGGACCACAACCACCATTTATCATGTGATCCATCAACAATATTTGATCGAGTAAAAACGTGTTTGAAACGTGATTGTGATCAGCTTCATGTGTTTGACGCATTTTGCTTCAGTCAAAACTAAAAACAAAAAAAGAAAAACACAGAAGAATCAGTCACTTTGTGTTTATATTTCTCCCATTTTCAATGGCCAATTGAAAATGGAAAAAACAAATGACGCACAATTTCTACTGGACACAGTGATTATCGTTTCACTCTTATTATTCTTGTGTGTGATTGCTAGTGATAATATCAAATCACTTCAAGGGATGAATTGGCCTAATCACTTACTCCATCAAATGATTCAGATGAATTCTGTCAATTGTGGGTCAATACACTATTGATTAGACATGTATTTATGTATGAATATAAATGTATTAGATCAGCATACAGTGGAAGGTTTATGCCACAGATGCCCTTAAAAACAACATTGGTCATTATTAGAATCCTTTTTTCTTTCCGGTTTCTCTCATTGTGAATACACATGTATGTAGAACCTCTTTAACTGTCTAAATGATATATTTGAATGCTAATACAAAATTGTTCCAGAAACCATCCATCCATTATTCGAGAGGCTTATCCTGACACTCACAATCACACCTAGGGACAATTTACACAAATTCTAAAATGTACAGTTTTACAAAAAGAAAGGAAAAAAAAAGTAAAATACACAATTTGTTAAATAAGATGTCAAATTATCATTATTTACTTAGTTACATTCCTGAACAGAAAAAAGTTTTATCAATGAATTAATGCTTCATTTCTTGGATCGTTGAAATTCCTCATTTCTGTTCAAAATGGCAAAATTGTCAAAAGTGCACGTAAAATGAGAGTTCGCATTTAAACACTCCATGATGCCAGATGCTCTCTTCTCATTTTAATGACAGCTGGTCTAATACCAATACGATACCACTAGTCATTTTGATACATACAATTTCTATTAAACCAATAACACAAAATGTTAAACCGCATTCAATAGGAAAAATATAATTATATTATTAACTATATAATATAATTTATAATTACTAATGCAGTGAATAATAACAACATTCTATTTTTCTCAGTTGATGAAAGAAGCTAAATGCGTCAAGTAAATATATGCATGTACCGTAAAACCTTAATGTAAAAAAGAAAAAATCACTATACTATCCGAATTGACTCAGCAAACAATTTTTGGTAGCAAGATAGCAACACCCAATTAATACACTCCAAGTATTAACATAAACCTTATACATACAGTATACTTATAGAAATTGCATCTTAATGGGCACATGATTTACTTCCTGATAGTAGAATGGCCATAAGAGGGCGCCCTAAGTATCGGTGACTGGAATGGTCAGCCTTCGCAAGAACTTGATACATTGGCCAGTATCGGCCCGATATCAATACCTGGTATCGGCACTGACCCATTCCTAATTACTATATGTACGTTAATATCTTATATTAATGCGCAGATAACATTTAAGGCACACTCAGTTGAGGTAATTTGTATCACACTTGAAGAAGGGGGGGAAAAGAAGTACCCGATGAATTTTCCCCTTTGTTTATCAAGGAAATGTATTTAAATATTCAATATTAGTTTATAATTGTAAATTTGATATTCATAGGACATTTTGGGCATCATGGTGGAGGGTGGTTAGCACTGCCTCATAGATCTGACATTCGGAGTTCTAATCTCTGCTCCTTCCTGTGTGGCGTTTGAATGTTCTGCAAATGATTTCTTGGTAACTTCGGCTGCATTTCACATCCCCAAAACATGTCCAGGTATGTTTGATTCACTGAAGACTTTAAATTGTCCACAGGTGTGAATATGACTGTGAATTGTGGATTATTTGTCTGTATGTATTCTGTGTTTAACTGGCAACCAGTCCAGGGTGGCCCAAAGTCAGCTGGGATAGGTTCTAGCTCCCCCTATTGAGGCTAAGCTCTGGAGAAAATCGATGTCCTGAAACTTGTTCCTGCATCTTGTCAGAAAAGACACATTCATCACAGTACATATGGACTGGTGAAGAATTGGTGGCTGGCGACCAGTTCTGGGTACAGACCAATTTGCCAACATCAGCACCCATGACCCCGTTGGCAAGCGCTAGAGAAAATAGATGGATGGATATTTATGGCAACACATGTGTACTGTACTTGCCTGAAGTTTCTCGTCGCAAACTCCATGTGCAGGTTCTCAGCAGGTGTTGGACCAGGTGAGGATTTTACACTTATATGCGGAAGGCAAGGCAAGCAAAGCGACACAACTTGTTGATGTAAAAACAGTTTTTGGTGATAGTATACACAAAGCCTCTTCATCATGACTTGTTGGTTCCTAGCAACGTCACGGGGGAGTCCTTGCATCAGTAAACCCAATGAGCAACTTCGTCAAACGAAACAAAAAGGGAAAATGATTTTGATGGTATGATAATTGCACAATGCAAATTCTTATCCCTATAATGATGTCATTAAGCAATGTCATTTGTTAGTTTTGCTTGATGTTTTGCGCTGTGTAATGATGACACCACAAAAGTGGCTGCCACATCACTGTCATCTGAGTGCCCAATTGAAATGAAGCTTACATCATAGTTTATTACACAGTGAATCCCAACTATAGCTTTGATTTTTAAGTGATCGTTATTTATGATTTTTTACGGCATATAGGTAAATCCGAATTTGGTGTTGCATCATCTGGTACTGCAACATGCCAGGCAGCACTGAGGTCGACTGGAATACTTGCAGTGAAAGAAGTCGAAGAGACAGAGAGGTTCCCCAGTTAATCTCACTAAAGCCTGTATCTCACGGGGTGGCGAAGGTTTGCAGGTGTGTGAGCAAATTTTTTGCCAGGGTTCATTCAGTGTTGCAAACAGTTGCCAAGAAATGCCCCAGACATTTCCAAAGAGTTTTAATGGCACAAAATGGCACAGTTTTTTCTTTTTTCTTTGCGACAAGAAAAACTGTTTGAAAACGGGGGGTCACTCTACATTTACTAGCCATTAGACCGAGGTGCAAGTATTTTTAATATTTCCCCCTTAAATAAACTGTAACTTTAAAAACTGCAATTAAAGTCCCTGTAAAGTGAAAATAAATGTCTTCTAAATTTGACGCACCAGAGGAAAATGCTAACAACCCTACGCAATTTGAATGATTAAAAAAAAAACATCAATCATTAAAAAATTAGGCTTCAAAATTGCAAAAAAAACAAAAAAAACATTCTCTCCGCTCTCAGAAGCTTTGGTCATGTCCCTGAATGCCCTGAAACCTCACCCTGCTCAACTGTCAATCAAATACAACTTCTACAACATGGAAACATGGATCTTGCATCTTTCTTACGTCTACACAACATGTTCAATATGTGAAAATATATCAGACTAAAGCCTCCGGTGGCTGAGACATATCCCACTGGGTCATGAAGGGACTTTTCCACACCTCGACAACGAGGCGCTCTAAAGCGGCAGCATGAAGCCCTTGTCCACACACTGGCTTTCATGTTGGAGTTTATTTTACAAAAATAAATAAATAAATAAACTTTCATACAATGAAGGCGCTCAAATTCTTATATAGTAGGGGAGGAGCGAAAAAGTAATATGCCATCTCCACAGTCGAGCACTACAGTTCTAAGAATATGTATGCAGAGCATGTATAATGTGAAACAAATATGTGAATTCACTTTATGGGGTCTGGCTGGCGACCAGTTCAGGGTGTAGTCTGCCTTCGCCCATTGACGGCTGGGATAGGCTCCAGCAACTCCCCGCGACCCTATATAGGATAAGCGGTTTGGAAGATGACATGACATGACTTTATGGGGTCTCAAGTTCTACTTAAGAGTCTCTCCTGCAAATGTAGGATTTCTCTTGATTGTATACCTCACATGCAGACACGTTGCTTCCCCATTCATAATTACACTTGATAAACAAATGAAAATGGCGATGTCGCGTCCAACAATTGTCAAATGAATAAAAAGTATCAGAAGCATTACACATTTGGGCAGTGGTAGCTCGAGGCTGGCAGTCCTTTACTGTGTTACTTTTGTTCCTATGTGTTCCTGTTTCACATACTATGTATGGATATAACACTGGCACGTTTAAGGTTTAACTCTTACTATGTTAACTGTAAGCAATTGACCGTTTTGACGTCGTTCGGGACTCCAAATGAGTGACATGACACTGGCGCCCCCTGTCGGCCACACACACAAACGCACGCACACACAAAAGAGCACAAAGCGACCTGTTGAATAAGACGCGTGTATGGACATTTTTTTTATTTTTTCGCAACAATTTTCAACAGAACCACCAAGCTGCAACGTAGATTTATATGAAAATCCAGAATTTATTAATTTTTCTCCGACTGATAAATGGTTTGGATAATTGATGGATGCATAGATGAATTGCTCGTTGGAGGGCTCCGTTAACAGCCTTGTGCAAGATTAGATATTGCACATCTAAAATATGGCAATACAAGAACTTGTGAATGAACTGTATCACTTTAGAAAAGCAGCACTGTGCAATAAAGAGAGAACAAGAGTTGAACAATCTTTTATCCATTTATCTACAAATAATACAGGTTACAAAATTCAATAAATACATAGTGTGTTGTGCGATTTCCTGTAGATCACCGCGCCAAGCGGAATAAACAAACATGATGAGTTCATGTTGGAGTCCGGTCACTTGATGTGTTGCTTGGCCCTAGAAAGTGACAGGACGGGTGGTGAGACGATGATGACATTGTAATGTGGGGGTACACATATCCTGATAATGGGGTCACAGAGCAATTTTCCCTTCCTTGCGATCAAAGTCAGTAAAAAGCCCTGCTCTCGGATGCATCTGAAAGATTATCCTGAGCAACAATAATTTGGTGTGGACTGTTCGGGTGATTTTTATTCCTCCACGCTCTGTTCAGAAAATGTTCACGGCTGACAATTGTAAATGTTATACCGGTTCAATATTTTCAATAGCAGATTCTTGAATGTGGTGAACAAGTTGCAGCTTCTATTTCTTCTGCTAGTCTTTGTAGTTTCAGTCTGGATTTCTTGTGGTACTGTGCTGCCTCCCATTGGTCAGTCTTGGTACTAAAACTGACATGCCATGTTGGTCATAGAGTACACCATTGCAGTAGCAACGCAGGGATATGTTTTAATTGCCACGTGATGGGTTTCTCACATTTAAAAAAAACTTTTGGTGAATCAGTACGTGTGTACCCCACTTAAAATATAATTGCTACATCAACTGGCGTATTGGCTTTACTACCAGCGTTGAGCAGCTCTTCTCAGTCTTCCTTCAACTTATCGATGAGCTCCTGTGTCCTCTGGGCCAACTTCCTCCTCTCGGCCTGCTGTTGCTTGAGAGCTGCCTCTGCTTTCTTACTCTGGTAGATCTTCACCCCAGCGAAGCCCAAACACAGTATTAGTGTCTTCAGAGCTAAGATGTACAACAGTACGGGTAGGTTGTCCAAAGCCTGCCAACAAACAAGACAGAAGAAGTGCAGTGAATGAAAGAAAGGATACTAGATAAAATGTAAAGAAGCAGTCCCGGTATAAACTGTACCAGATAGAGCAGAAGTGACAAAATGGCCGCCCCCTGAGATAGCTAAAAATAGGTGGATTTTGCTGCTTAACTCATATTCCACTAATGCAATATTAACCAGAATGCCTTGGTTGTGCATTTAATTGAGAACACAAGTAATACACAATACGGAGGCTGGTTTTGGAACCATTAATAAATATTTGGGTAGTACATCTAACTAATGAAAAAATATATTGAGTGTCAATTGGTGAATATATTGTGTGACTGAACAGAATTGCATTACTATCACATGCTTATCAAAGACAGGACTCGCTTGATTTTCGTTCAGGAAACGAAGGCTTAATTTTACTTCTAAACAGTCATACAGTACGTTGTGAATTTTACCGTTCAGCTCCTTGGTAGAAAGCAAGTTGTGCTTTGACATACTTTGACATTAAAAAATTGGACATGTGCTTTTTAAATTTTAGAAAAGGTCAAATCAAGTTAACTTGTAATGGTTCTAGTGCATTTTACGATCAATGCATATGTCTTTTTGTCAGTATTCTACGTTCAACGTTTGTCAAGTGTATGTGACTTACTCCTACCTCTAGTGTATAAATGTGCGCCCTCACTTCATCTCCACATAGCAGCATGCCAGGACCAAATACAAATGGGAAGTGTGACGATGTGAGCGAGACAGCTGCACAGCACACCAGCCATGACTGAAACACTCGTGGTTGTGGGTGATCTTAAAGACGACGACCACGCGTTGCAAAAGACCGCTTTCGTTAAAAGCGAACGATAAACAGCGAGTCCAACGCACGGACTAATGCATTCGCTCAGTAAATTTGCATTAGCATGACAGACAGTGTAGGATTTTTATTAAAACAAAAGGGGAAAAGAGTAAGAGAAGAAGTGAAGACGAGCGCACAATCAACGAATTACTCGTTTACATGTCGTTTCTGATATGATACGCCGGAATCGATTACCTTCCAGTTGATCATTTTAGCTTGTGACCGGTCAAATCTGTTTTCAGCGAACCACCATAGAACAACAACTTCCCTTCAAAGAGGCGGGGCTTGAAGTTCAGTAGCCAATTGAAATGTTTCCATCGTGCGGCATTCTGGGTAGCGGGGATAGAATTGTCATTGTACCCGATTTTATTCGCGTGAATCCGCTTTAGTAGACAAAAAAAACAATATTACAATGAGATTTTCAAATCAATTTCCTAAAATTCTTCATGCGAGTCTGAAAAGAAAGTACGCAAATATTTTTCCATCAGTCATCACGCACTGCTTACGTCACTCAGCGTTGGGTTGGCGTCATGGAGCACACTAAGTATTAATAGCTGGCAGAAACGCGCAACCATTGAAAGCGTCTTGCAGCAAATATGGAATTATCGATAAATTCAGATAAAATTATCAAATCTGGGACAGATAGGCATGTGTAGTCACGGTGGCCGAGAGGTTAAGGCGTTGGACTCGAAATCCAATGGGGTTTCCCCGCACAGGTTCGAATCCTGTTCGTGACGCATTGGTTTTGTTCAAAGGAACAAGCTTTCTACAGATGAGGCTTAGCCACAAAAATCAATTTGTGCTACAGTGTGAGCCATCATTAACTAACAGTAATATTCACAGTAGCATACTTTAATGTATAAGTTGGGCTAAATTTTCATGCGCCACTCCGCAACTATTCGCCAACCGTAATTTGGCGACCTGGTGATGAAATTTTGCCTCCATCATAATGCAAGAGAATCGCTATAGGTGGTAGTTTTAAGTGTGTGTGGGGAGATTGGGGCTGCGTTAGGGTTAAATTAGCCAGTGATATCATTAGATAACAACATTATCTTCTGAAATGCAGTACTTATGTGATCAGTCGGTGAAGTTGTCGGCGGGGTGCAGGGAGGGTGTTTATGATTGGCGTTGTCCATGCGCCACAAAATTGCTTTCATCTTCTTGGCTGCTTGTTAGCCACACTCTGGGCTCTGCTTCCGCCGCTAGTCGAAGTAACTGCCGGCCTTCGAAAATGCTTGATAGCGAGGCGGAAGAGGAGATGGCCAAATGAGTGCCACCTTACTGGCTGTCAACCTACTGTGGCCTTTGATTTAATTGTGTTAGTGATGTTTCGGTTGCGAAAGAGCCGATAAAGCAAAATCAGTATTTCATATTTTATATAATGTATTTTTCAAAGGGACATTGTGTGGAATTTAGTGTCATCTAGTGGTGAACTAATAGAATGCAATGACCTAAGTTTGAAGCGCAAGCATTTTGAAGCACACACGCTACGGTGGCATTTGTTACACATGCTGTAGTCATGATGCTTAGGAACTACGTTTGCTAATTGGACTCCATTGGGTATCTGCAGTCGGGGCGGTGTACCCTTATGTAATATAATTCAAGATGACTTCACGAAAAAAACAATGTACTTGCATATTATTGAAATTAATATTGGGATATTAAAATTACTGAACATTGAAAAATCAAAACATTCTACACACTGTCCCTTTAAATTACTAGTTCATTGTACACATAATTTGGTAATAAATTAATGGAAGCATTAAAAAAAAAAAAAGGGGGACCGACTTGAGCCGAAAGAGAAAATTCTCCTCACTAATCAGTACGTGGGAGACTGGTTAGCACATCCGCCTCACAGTCCAGAGGTCGTGGGTTCGATCCCGGCCCCGGCCTCCCTGTGTGGAGTTTGCATGTTCTCCACGTACCTGCGTGGGTTCTCTCCGGGTACTCCGGTTTCCTCTCACATTCCAAAAACATACTTGGTAGGTTAAGTAGACACTCTATACTGCCCCTAGGTATGATTGTGAGTGCGAATGTATGTTTGTCTCAGTGTGCTCTGCGATTGGCTGGCAACCCATTCGGGGTGTCCCGCCTACTGCCCGAAGACTGCTGGGATAGGCTCCAGCACGCCCCGCGACCTTTGTGGGGATAAGCGGTATAGATAATGAATGAATGAATGATAACCAGTACTTGGGAGCTGGCTCACTGCACGAGCCAGATCCGCCCCAAAAAAGGAGCCAATTTTACCATGACAAGAAATACGCTCTAAGAATATGTCGATAATTCTTGACTTTACAGTAACTATGGCGCTTGTGACCAAGGACATTAGTGGCACTGGTTTTGGATTTGAATCTATGGCTTTCCTGTGTGGACTTGCACCACCTTCCAAAGATAGGTTTTAGTAGAGGTTAATTGAAGACTCTTAATTGTCCGTATGTGAACGTGAGTGCGAATAATTGTTTCTCAGTGCCCTGCGACTGGCGTGGTGATCACTGACCATGGCGTTAATAGTACACTGCTTCTTGGCCACTGTCAGCTGGGTTAGGCTCCAACTCACAACCGCACAGTACAGTACCGGTATATGACAAACGACAACAAAAACCAGGTCGTGAGGCATCGTTCCATCAACATGAACAGATTTTTATATGTTCAGAGCAATAAATATTTCCGCTTTTGCCTCTGCAGCGCTGTCCAAAACAAAGTTACAAGTAATATATTTCTATACATGGCTAAATCATCTTTAAAATAATGTAATCTCTGTGGACACGTACAGTATTTGACACAACTGGTACAATTGTACACGTACTACCTCAGCACAGGAAGCACAGACAACATTTGTCATTTGATTTTCTTTAAAAGAAAACAAAACAAAAAAAACAATCCCTGTTTTGCCGGCAGCAGCAGTCAGAAAAGATTTCCTGTAAAATGAAAAATGTCGCTGTTGGTTCCTGACGAAAAGAGCTGCTTTTCATTGAATACAACATGTTTTTATGTACATAGTGGCTTATAATACAAAGTTCCATTCAGTGCAGATACTGTAATAATAAATAAGACATGCACAGCAATAATGGAGAGAAGAGCTGGGCCGAGAGAGCATCATGCCTCTATTTTTGCGTGTGTTTTCATACGTCAACGTGCTGCACACTTAAAAAAACATACACACACACACACTTTCATTTTCATCCAGTCCTTTGATTGCTTTTAAGTGAACGCTCGAGCGATGCAAAATCAAACATGTCAGGGGAAATAGTCCTTTGAAGTCAAGTGAGCGCAGCGTTGAACAAGTCTGCGGGTGGAAAAGTCCCATAGCTGACAAAAGTGACGCTATACGGCAAGATGGCACCCGAATACGATGATCAAACACTGCACTGTCCAGTACGTCATGGCATTATTTTACAGTACTTCATGAAATCTTTATTACATCATTCAGATCAGGATCTAAGCATATGACGCTTTTGGTGTAAAGACACACGAAGAAAGTCACATGATATGTTACATGTAAAGAACTTTAAAGTTGTCACCAAGTCATCAGGTCATGTGACATGTTCAGTGTGCGGACACTTGAACTCATCATTAAGACAGGAAGTCCTGTGACGTGTTCAGCGTGAAGACACTTGGAGGCCTATTTTCGCAGCGGTACGCTCGGCGTAAAAACTGGTGCATCTTAATTTTCGTGGGGGGCAAGTCTAGTTTACCACGTTTGGGAATTTGGTAGACCGAGTTACAACTCGTCTGGCCCGGCCAAAGGCGTTTTCTCTTACGCGCCTCCCGTGCACCAGACAATTTGACAGAAAGTAGACTAGAATTTAGACCAGTTAAAAGCAGGTCTAAGCTGTACGATTTTGGTGGATTTGAGACAAGCTCCGCTGATGTGCGATGAGCGTCAACACATTTCATTCATAAATATGACATGAGGGCGCATCGAATCCTCTCAATCATTGTAGAAATCTATTCATTGAATGCATCATTATCATCTTTAATGTATTTTTAAAAGCCCCCCCCTAACCACGACGCAGCTGGTGGGTGGGTGAGTGGGGTTGTCACAGACAGACGCACAATTGGGGTCTCCAGATTCCCACATCGAGTGGAGATCTTACAGTTCCTTATAAAAGGACTTTGAATGCGCCAACCTCCTGCACGGACTGCTGTGAGTCTGTTACGCTTCTGCCATGTAGACTGCGCAACTCTCCTGCACTGAATTTAAAGGGAGCCGCTTTGATCGGTGGTCAATCTGCCGTCTGCCCATTTCTAACTGCGCCCGTTTACGAAAACACCAAAAACAACGAAAACTCCGCCCATGCGCACAGTTCGACTGCACTTTGAGCTAGACTTGCGCTGGGTACAGAAATGGGGGAATTGGAGTCATCATCAATCAACTTGTGTTCCCTGTAAAGATATTTCAAGTCACCATCAAGTCATGTGACGTCGTCCGGCCATCAAGAAGTCGCGTCATATTCAGCGTGATGATTTCAAGACGTGTTCCGTGTAAAGTAACGTGAAGTCATCAAGTAAAGTGACATGTACATTTTAAAAGACACTTAAAAGTCATCATCAGGTGGTCATCAGGTCGTGTGACATATTCAGCGGAAAGACTTCAAGTCATCAGTTATCAAGTTATAGGACAGTCAGTGTAAAGACACTTGGAGTCATCAAGTTATGCGTTCATTGAATACTTTTAGTCATCAAGTCTACAGTAAATGTTTCGTTAGGCTAGTCTTGCCTTTGTTGTCGTAAAAAAAAAAAAGTGATTGAGCTCAATAGTGTTTCTTGAGAGTGAAAAGAAGAGGGGCGCCAAGAAGCTCCCCATCGGCTTGAAACGCCATGCGCGCCAATTTAGAAAATAATCAAGTTCAAATGCGCTCATTGGAACCCTGAAGAACTTCGCACAGTCACCCACATGCACACACACGCGCTGACTCCAGAAAACACACACTATACACACTTCACATGCACACACTCACAAAGGCGACGCTCATATTTGCATAAGTGCAAAAAAATAATCATCATAATCATAGAAAAGTACACATGTAGGTCCAGCTTCCTCCCCAAAACTCATAAATACCTTTAAATCTGGTGTGAAATGATAGTCCATTAAAACATGATTCATATTTTACCATCCTCCTGTCAGAAGGCACCTTGTTCTCCACTTTGCAAAATTATTATTAGGATTCTGTCAATGAGCTGCATTTGTTGAGCAAACGTTGCTCTTGTACCCCATGTTAGGAGAGCGGTAGGCAAACTTTAGTGCTGAAGGGCCACATGACGATGATTCTAAAAAGGGTCAGATGGGCCAACTTAAAGTGTGCATGTGAAATATTTCATTTGAATAAAGTTATATATTTTTACAATGATTGACATTTTTACATCTTATTTTACTGATTATAATCCCTCTCCAGGGGGAAAATCAACACATTCTTTATGCTTAGTGTAATTATAATAATTATATATATCTTGTTTTGGATGAATTCAACATTTACAAATAATTGAATGATAACAATTGATCAAAATAGATCATTTTAACTCATACACTGCTAGAAATGTTCAGACCCTCCTTTACCCTAACGTTTGAAAATTTTGAAAAAAAATAAATAAATAAATTCTTGGGATTGAATGGCTGGACTGTGAAAAGACAAGCAAATCCGTCCCTGGCAGTGAATGAGTTATGAAACAATTTTTTTCTCATTTAAAGGGATGGTGGGGCCGGGATGGCCATGTTTTCACTAACAAGTTCATTTTATATATTTTTTGATCGGGAAAATGAAAAGAGTTGTCATTTTCTATTTTATCAATAGATTTGGGAGAAATCAGGAAATAAGTAACTCCAGTACTAATGCGCCTTGATAATGAGGACAATGGCCGCGCCCCCTGCCGTTCTATCCATGTTCGATCGGAGTCACGGGAGGAACCGATTCCAAACTCTCAGTTGGAAATCATTGTACTTTCATTGCTTATAACGTCTAAAACGGAGATCAATTGGCACCAAAATTTATGTGGACATCCTTACTCATGACCACTTCAACATAGTAAAAGGATTAACCTCTTTGTGGCTGATTTATATGAGATTGAGGAAATGTGGACGTGAGCAGAGCTACATGGATTTATACTGGGACGAGCGCACACTGCTTCTTTGCGATAAAAAAAAAAAAAAACACTGCTTCTTTGCTGATCACAGTTAGGACGGGCGAGGCATTTAACACCAGTCAGGATATTTACGGAGACTGAAGTGCAAATGAGTAGACGTGCGCATTTATTTGGATGAATGGCCCCAGTTTTTCGACCTACAACACGCCATCCAATTTGGAACGTAAACAGCCGAAATGGTACGTTCCAATGCGGCCACACTCGGCTGTGCAGTCAGCCTTGCTGGAACCTTTTTTCGCTGAACACTGACGATTGTTCAATGAGGGATTACCACACTCTCTGGCGGCTGCAAGCGGTGTCGGACAAAGCATGCGACTGCTTGGATGGCAACCCCCTGACATGAAGATCGATGCAGGCCGGACGCAGAGCAAGGAGCTAATGTTGTTGTGCTAACTCCTTTTGTTTTAACGAACTGAAGCTAGTTGTTGGTATTAGCCGTCCCATTATCCTCGGTATTTTTGATTTTGTGGAGGTGATCATGATGAGATCCCATTTTATGTCAATAGAGCCAAACTATTGTGCAGAACACTTTTATACGTTCACAGGTTGAAGTGTAGTAATGTGCATTTGCATTTTGGTGGCGATCGGTCGCCGTTTTAGACAACAGAACTGTCAAAGCGAGTAATATTACCACACTTTCCTCCCTCCCGTGACGTAGACCGTTGAGACCGAAAACATAACATAAGCCACGCGCCAAAAGGGGGCGGGGCAATATGTTGTAAATCTAATCACCAAAAAAGACCTTATATCACTACAGAGTCTTTTGGGGGGGGGGGGGGGGGGGCACTTTAGTACTGATGTTATTTTTACATGCAAACCGATTACTGTATATAAGTGCCAATGTTAAGATCATCCCAGTGTCCCTTTAATCAACAGATTATTTAGTAAAATCAATGTAATGAAATATAGGTCAAATTGTTTATTTGACGAACATATTCTGTAGTGGCGCTCCGATGGCTCGGCCACCGATCGCGATCGGTTGATGCTTTGCCCGACCACTTACGTAGAATGTCATCAGCGTATTAAGCATTACTAGCCATGAAATTGCAACTCTGTATACTCACAATATGCATTTTGCATAACAATACCACATCTGAACTAAACGAGCAGGATTAGTATTCTAATCATAATCAATGATTGACCAGCCAATTGTGTGTGAAAAAAAAAGGACTCTGTTTTCCAGAATGCACCCTGTTTGGCCTCATGTAGCTTAATCTCCTTCCTTGGCAACACAGAGTGTCTCATACAAAAAAAAAAAAACATCACTATATCAGTATGCTTTTGTATACCTTTGGAATACTTGATACATTATACACTGTACACATCATAACGTGGGATGTTTGCCTTGTTGGTTCGTCCAGATGCTGTTTGACTTGATGTGTAAATTTCTCTTATCTCAATGTTTGTCTTTCTGTTTGTTTTACTTGATGTTTGCTTTCATGTTTGGCTAAATGTTTGTCAGAATTCTTGTCTTCTCATCTTGTGTTGAAGATTTGTCTTGATGCTGATCTTCGAGTTTGTCTTCTTGTCTTGCTGTTTGACTCAATGTTTGTCCTCTCATTAGTGATGGACAAATGAAGGTTCATGAAGCACTTGTGGTCATTTTTGGACTCCTCTAGATGGCACTCTTCGTTTTAATAGATGCTAGCCTCATCTTTAAAACAAGAGCACCATGTAGAGGAGCAAAAAAATATCACAAATGTATCATATCAAATGTAAATATCATGTAGCTTCATTTTCCCATCACTACTTCTCATCTTGATCTTTCACTTGATGTTTGTCTTCCCCTCTTGAAATATACACACAAAAATATGTGGACCGTGGTTAAGGACTAGATTACTATTCCAATCCTTTGCAAGGGAGAGTGCAGAAACCCTGTGAGCCAAAACAACATTTTTACAAAGCACAGAGGTAAAAAACAACAACAAAAAAAGTCGGTCCCTCTCTTTTCACTCGGCAACAATTGCTCGAATCATGCATGGCTGTCGATCAAAGACACAAAGTGCACCAAACAATTAAAACGCCACCCACTGGCCATTTTTGGGAACTGTCAAATGAAAACCCCGTTAGCCACGTGCAAGCATCGTGCGCATCAGGCACTGTTGTCTCTCCTCACTAAAGTCTCCACGCCCCCCTAATGGGGGCTCGACCAATAGGTGGCAAGACGGGTGGCTCTAGCCGCAGGGGAAGTTGATATGAAAGTAACACAGGCTCAGTAATTTCCTCTTCCCTCCTCTCATTTCTCGCCGTCTAATCAGGCGGCCGTTTTGATACACCTGCACATGCCCTGCGCCACTCCTCCTCCTCCTCCTCCTCCACTTGAATACTGCCCCTCGGTGGCCAGCGACGAGGCGGGGCGCCGCCCCCCGGTGGCCAACGATGAGTTGGGCCGGCGCCCTGGCTCGCCGACTCCTCACACGACGGTGCTGATCCGACTGACCGGTTTTGACTTGGGCCCCGGCCCGCCGCCCGCCCCCGGGTGCGGGGAGAGCGGCGCGGCGGACGGGGGCGGCAACGGGGAGTGCGGAGGAGGGGGCGGGATGGAGGAGAGTGGCGGGTACTGGGGAGCGTAGGGCTGTGGCAGCGTCTGGGAGACCAGGCGCGCCGAAGGGGTCTGGGGCGGCGGTGTGGAGAAGATGAAGTGGGTGGAGGGCGAGCTGGCGGGAGAGGGGCTGAGCGGGGAGTGGACGGCGTGGTTGTGAGAGTGAGCGTGGGGGTGGGGTTGCGAGTGCGAGATGGTGAGCGGCAGCTTGCCTCCGCCGCCCGGCCGGAAGAGTCCGTGTGGCGTAGTCGGGGTGAGAGGCGAGTGCGGGGACAGCGGTGGGGGTGTGATGAAACCCGAGGCTGCGTTGTAGCGCTGGTGCTGGGCGGCGGCCTGCTGGATCCGCTGGTGCTGCTGCTGCATGTGAGACGGGGTGCAGCCGGACGGAACCTGGCGCCGCGGGACCGACGCCCTGTGCATGAGGGGGTGGTGCTGCGGGGCGCTTTGCACGTGGTATCGGTGATGGTGGTGGTACGGTGGGGGGGGAGTCTGTTGCGGCTGGTGCCCGCTGACCCCGCCTCCCCCACTGTTGCCGTGGCAATACTGGGCGTGCAGGGCCTGGAGCTTGGACGGCGCCCCACCCGTGCTTACTCCCCCTCCAATGCCGCCCGGGTCCGACTGGCCGAGGTTGGCAGATGGGGAGGGGCATGGGGAAGGGGAGGACGGGTGGGCGATGGGAGGCTCGGGGGCGGGGTAATGGGGCGGGGAGGATATCATCAGGGGACTCGGAGGGCACTGCGGTGTCGGCGATGTCATCGTCAGGGGACCAGGAACTTTCCCTCTGCGGCTGCCAAAAAAGTTGCCCAGCCGGCCGCCGGCGCCCGGCCCAACCCCCATCGCCATCCCTGCGCCGGCCCCAGCCCCGCCCCCGCTCGTGAGCGGGGACGCGCTCGGCCCGCCCTGGTTGTGACAGAGCCCCGGCCCACCGCCCACCCCCGTACCGGGGCTCTGAGTAGGGCGGTGCGGCCGGTAGGCTGCTGGAGACGAGGGCGCCATCATGGGGCTGTAGGCCAGAATTCCCCCGGGGTGGTATTGCTGGTGCGGCCGAGGGCTGCTGATGATGGACCCCTGACAGGACCAGCACACAAGTTCAATTAGACGCCAATTAGCATTATCCACATTGATATAGTGAATACTCGATACATTTTTGAATTCATGAGCTACATTACTTTTATTGATCTGAAGGGGCTAAAGGGGGACAGAATTGTCAAATTTGTACACTCTTTACACGTTTTTTTTTTTTGGGGGGGGATACACTTTAACACTAATTCTCATTACATTTCAACGATTTATTCCTATACTCATTACTATATTATATATTATAAACCTGCCCCCATTTTTTTCAGGTTTTCATGATAAACAATAATAATAATTGAATGACAATAATATATGTAATACATTATAGTAATATATTTTCTAATACTTATGAATTAAGGGTGAGGTTCAGCAACAGGTGTTTTTTTGGGTGAAATGCCGTAGCTATATTAAAATACGATATATTGCGCAAGCTTTTATAAAACTTCAAACGAATGAATATCTCTCAAAAGCCTGATGTGCTAGAAAAAAGGAGACATATTTTTTAAATCAACGGTGGCTCTGTTCACAGACAACGTGCAATGACATCATCCTTACTTCCATCGTGCTGTCCAATGAGCCCACACTGTTCCGACGACCTCGCTTCCCTGTTGGCCAATGAGAATGAAGCAACGGTCAAAAGGTGTTCATCAGAGAGACAAGCAACATCGCGTTGTTGGTTTCATTTTGTGTTCCGAATTATTATGCATGTTTTGTTCATTTTACGCAAAACAGTGCGATTTACACTGAATACAAATGAATGATCAACTATTATATGAGCTTTTATGAACAACATTTTATACGATATTCACATTTTTGGGTGAAAACTAATGATGACTACAGTATTTACTATCTGGAACATCCAAAGTAGCCCTTACAGCGACTAGCGACGACTCCATTATCTGTATATTCTACATAAACTGGTGCCTTTTTGTATTTTACACCAGGGATGGGCAAGAAAAATACTTTTTCTTTAGATTTTTTTTAACAAACATCCCAAAGAGGGGAAAAATATGAAAACATATTGTTAAAAAAAACAAACAAAAAAAAGAATATGCAAATCCACAGGTGCCAAACTGCGCTGCATATATGCAGGGGTTGACTGTAGTTTTAAGTTGTGATATAAACATTCACCACTAGATGGCAGACATGTTTTTGTTGCTACAATGTGAGTAGGCCTAATATTTTTTCGAGGCGCATTTGGAATGATATCCAGGACAAATATAGTACCTCAATAATATTAACATTTTAAGTGAGTTGTTTTTTTTTTCTTAAAAAGTTACTTGTTGCACTTAATGTTGGTTTCTTGTTCAGCAGTTTTGTGACGTCCGTCTTTTGCACATGAGAGCCCTTTGCACTGGGAAGAAAATTGAGCAAGCGATTATTTTGTTGTTGGCTTCAAATCCTTTGTTGTTGGATTACATGCGTTGAAAAAATGATCAAAATTTAAGAGCACGTATTCTGCATGTATTTTGTCTATATTTACAATTGCATTTTTTGTCATACATCTGGTTAGGAAGTGGATGATCCTGTGTGGCCCCCCCAGTAGAACTGATGAAAAACTGTGCCCCCTCTAGCATTTAAATTGCCCATCCCTGCTCCACATTTACCAGTCTATTTTGTAAATCTGTATGTGCCCTCACGCAGGCATTGGATTATTCCACACCTTTCATACTCCTTTCCTCTCTTATCCATAAAAAATGTAACTTGACTAATAATGTGGGAGCGCCTCCTTAATTTTGATTGAACATAATGCTCCATGCATAACAATTTGGAACACAGTGTGAAGCCCTTTTCTACGTCCGGCCCCAAAGAGGAAGCTGCGCCGACCGCTGTCTGAGAGGTCTCTGAGCGAAGAGCTGAGCGCCGTGCGTTTGAGTCCGTCCACCGAGGCGTACGTGTCGTCCAGGCTAGGCCGACCCAGGGTGCCGTTCACCGCCTCACTCTTTGCAGGCCCCGCCGCTCCAAGCCCGCTGCCCGGCCCGCCTGCCATCAGTGCGGCAGGACGCATCACGCCTTTCTGCTTCTCAAGCTCAGCTGCGTGTGAAGCGAGAGGACAGCGTGGTTACCTAAAGTGCACACGCTACACAATCTGCCAACAACAGCATTTATAATATCTCTTTGCCCCTTAATACTTCATCCATTCATTCATTTAGTAGGTTTTTTTTTTCTTATTAAAATGTATGTAGGTAATTGATAATTTGTAGGTAATTAGTTAGTTGATTTATTGTAAATAATAATTAAAATTAGTCCAAAAAAATTACATATGTTAAATCATTTTTTCATTTATTATAATTAAATTATTTACCCATGGACAGCAGCAAATTTTAATCGGTGACGGCTCTTTAAGTGTTCCTAAAAAAATGTTTGACGCTGATTTAAAAAAAAAATGTCTTTATTTTTATTTTACTAGTACATTATGTTTTTCGGATACTTTTTTTAAACTTTTACTTATAAAAGCTTGTGCAATACGTTATTTTACCATGCGTTGTAATTTATAGCTATAATGTTTTAGAAAAAAATCCACCTGTTGCTGAACCTAAGCCTTCATTCATAAATACATTACTATATTGCATATTCGATTATTGTTATTATATTATTATTAGCTTTCATTCATAAATATATTACTATATTCCATATTCGATTATTGTTATTATATTATGAAAACCTGATGTGCTAAAGAAAAAAAACAAGGGCATATTCAGAATCAGCAAATCAATTTCACCTACAAGTTTGCTTTCATTTTTTATTTAAAAAAAATATTAAAATTTGTCGACCAGTGTTATACATAATAAAATCAAAACATGGCAATTAATTATTTTAATCTTAAAATAAAATAACGTCTATTACTTAGGAAACAAATTATCTTGTTTAACAACATCAACTTTTACATCATTTATGTCTTTAATCATTTTGAGGATTATATGTTACGTTTAACAAAACCCCAAACTCAGCATGACAAGAAATTGAAAAAATATATAACAAAATGACTCCTTAACACAGAAATAATCTCGGAAATGGCCTTGGGAAAACTATTGTCAAATGTGTAGAATACGGCTCTGGGAATAATTAGGAGATGCAAAAAAACACTGGATCAATTTATGGTATTTTAATCATTTTCATTGTTAACGTTTTTTTTTTCATCGTATGCAAACAAATCCTTTCAACAGTGATTCTCAAAGTGTGGTCTGGGTGCCGCTAATAGTACGTGGGTTCCTTCTAGCTGCACCTTTTGAATTGAACGACTGATGTCAATATATGAATTAATTTATTTTATTAAGTTATCAACTGTATACTCGTGTGCTTCATCTTCAACTCCATGACATGCTAAATCCCTTTCACAACCAGCTGACGCCAAAGCTGTGTTGCCCACTTACACTCCACGCGGTATTTCTCCATGTCCTGCACCTCGGCCACGCTCTCCCTCAGGTCCGAGGTGAAGCGAGCACGGTCTTGCTGGCTCGGCGCCGTGAACACGATCAGGACCTTCCTCTCGCCCCCAGGGTTGGCCGACGTCAACCTGATGCCGTGGGGGTAATCTGGACGACGCGACAAAACACAAGCTCAGTTGGTAGCAGGGACACGACATCCATCTTAACTTGGGACGCAACTTTTCCGGTATGAAGTTGCCCGAGACCTATTCAAATATTTACGGTATATTTGTTTAAGTGATGTAACTCTGGTTTAAATAGTGTTACAGAACTACTTGGGCTTGAAGATGGGCTAAGTCAATCTGCAGTAAAAAAGCACTGTACTGTTTAAGTTCAACGTTAATACAACTCAATTTGACTTGCAACATAAGTGGAAGGTTAAATATTACTCTGATAGTTTATCAAAACTGAGCAATGTTGTCTTTGTTTATTCAAAATATTTATTATTATTATTATTGTTATGTTATTAGATAGTGTGCCTAAAAGTGTCTTATGTTGCAGTGCACGGTTGAGGTTGGAGATGGAAAGAAAAAAAAGAGGCTCTTACAAGTGCTCTGGAAGGTGTGCACCTGCATGTCCACCAGAGGGAACGATTGTCGGAAACTGTACGTCACAGAGGCCTTCTTCTTTTGGAAGATCTTAGTCACCTGAAAAGGCAGTGGAGGAGGAAGAAGCAAGGAAAGAAGACTTAATGCTCATTTATAAGAACCACGGGCAATGTATGTGGGAAAAAAAATAAAAAATAAAAAATAAAAAATAAATAGTTTTTTTCTTTTTCAAAATTAGTTTTTCTTTTTCAAATTTTTTTTGTGGGCGCAATTATAAAAATGTTTTCCTCTACTACTGTGGACCAAGGCATAGTTTAGCACCCATGGATTCATCTATTTATGGATTTTTTCCCCAACATTTTTCCCAATATTTCAAAAAATAGTTTTTTGGGTGGAGGGTCGGGGGAAAAGACGATAACCCTCTTTTTTTGTTAGTTTGTAACGTTTTCTTTAAGGGGAAGCCAACCCAAACATATTTTTTTCAAGAATATCTTCTATGCAGGCCCACTAGTTGAAATGAGGCATTCTGATTAATATTGCGTTTGCACACACAATTTTCTCAGTGCATTTCAATGACTAGCAATTATACATGGATTTTCGCTATTCATTCAGCATGCAGAATTTTTGTCATTCATCTGGCCCCGCTCTATATGTGGCCCCCCGCATGTGGCCCTCTCCATCATTTAAGTTGCCCATCCCTGATATTTGTATAAACGTTAAAAGAGACACTGCAAGAATAAAAGAACATATATAAATATGTAAATATTTTTACAGCAAACACATGGTGAAATGGACTTGCTTTGTGGGTAGATCTGTCTCATTCATTGAGCGAGCCCGGCTTTTGTTAGACACACAGCTATTTGGATACAAACATGAAAAAGTCAGTCTTCTATATTTTGTCTCCTTTAAGCCAAACAGAAGATTCCTTCGCTATTAAAATGGGTCCATTTGGCTCGCAACAGATCAAGAGGACTCGCAGTGGAGAAGTTAAAAGCGTATGTCTGATTTGCATTTGCTGTAACACAAAGTCAAGCTTTGCGGCTAAACGACATCTTGTGCAAAGGCAGCTCGGCATTATGGGGGATAAACTGGTGCCTTTTATCTCCTGTGGGAGAAACTCCTCAGGCTGTGACGATTGCTCCCGCACGCAAAGAAAAAAACATTCACACAAATTTTTCTATTGATATTTGCAATTATAAACATTTTGCGGGGAGCGTCAAGTACTTTTATTTATTATTATTTACTTTTATAGTCATTTTTTTTCTGTATTTGGTGTCTTACCATCAGCAGGTCGTTGAACAGGAAGACCTCTCTTTGGTGGACGCCGCTCCTCTGGGCTCGGTTCGGGTCGGGAACCTCGAACAGCTGGCAGCAGCACACAAGCCGGCGGTGCGGCAGCGACAGAACCTGGGAATCATTTGTCAATCATTCAGGAAGCGCAGACGGCATGCAGGTCGAGGCCGAGGCGGAAGACGACGCTCTTACGGGCTTCTTGCCGACCACCATCCTCTCCACCGCTTGCACCTGGGACACGTGGTCATCATTTGTCCTCAGTTCCCACTTCTGGATTCTTCCATAGATGGACACCAGAAGGTCTCTGGGAATGTCCTGACCGTTGTCCACACCTAGAGGTAAAATGGAATTCATATGGGGCTGAGTGAAGTGCGCGTGGAGGTGGTGATCACCTGGTGGTCCAGTTCAAATCATTGGACTGGACCATCAAGACATTTGAACCCCATTTGACATTTGAGTACCCAAACAACTAAAATTGTCTGTACACAAAATATGAATATAGCTTGACAATGGTAGCAACCAACCAGGGATTGCTCGCCCATTAGGTCATATAGGCAGATGCTAAGGTGGCCAGAGACCCCAGGGGGCGCCAAAACTTGTACAGGTGAAAAAGAAAATCAACTTGAATATTTGTTTCTGTTAACTTTTAAAATGGAAACGATACTAGGCCTATAGATTTAAATGCAAAGCAATGCCCAACTACTGTAAAAAATCCAAATAAATCCCAACGATGACTGCTTCCCTCTGCCGCCCTCTTTCGGCTGATTGGCATCTCTTGACGGGCTTGATTGTGATGGCTAACCAGTCGATCAACAGTCGATTTTTATTTTTATGGAGCTAGTCCGCAAAAGGGGGCCTTCAAATAATTTGCAGCGTTTAACAGGACTCAATACGGTGTCTACTTTAGATTGAACTAACGTACGCTCTTCTTATTTATTGATAGCATTCACATCTGACAGAAAGATGTATTTTTTTTCCTGCCACTAATAGTCTAATGCTATTTCCCTTTTCACTTCATATGTCAGGGTTTTAATCCTAGTTGAATGTTGTTTTGGATAAAATCGTCCAAAGCATGTTAATGAAATTTTGCATCAGATGTTGGTATGAGTATTAGCATAATCATCATTATTGTTAGCAGTATGAATACTTCCACGTCATTTTAAACTGCAGTAAATTGCTAATAAATATACTGACATTCAAGTATCCTAATCTAATATGCACATAAAGAAAAAATATATATTCTTGAATACTACACATGCATAATGGACAATATTTATTAGTTTTTTTGGGTAAAACAATCGTCATATTCCACATCGGCTCGGGTCGGCCCTGGTAGCGGCAGTAGCTTCTAGAAGTTCAACAAATGTCAAAATGAAGAGCAACTTACCTCGCAGGTTCTTGATAAAGTCGTCCAGTTTCATCTTCCTCTCGGGCTTCACGTTGGGGCTGTACATGTCCGTGTTAAGGAGAATGATGGCGAAGGCCAGGATGAAGATGGTGTCTGGATTTTGGAACTGCCTTATCAACACCGGGTTGCACACGCAGTAGCGCTGACTGCAGGGCAAGAGCACAACCGTCAGGCCAACTCTTGTCGCGCGCCATCGAAAGATGGGGACCTACCTGAAAGCTTCCACCAGCCGCTCCACCCGTTGCGCTTCACCCTGAACTTTGATCTGAGCTTGGAACTTCCTCAGGGCGTCATCCAGGTCCATCCCGGAGAAGTCCATTTCGTCCAGGACACAGCTGAAGACAAACGCACAGCATCTTATCAGCGGATGACGTCGTGTTGACAAAGTGCTGTGAAAAGTCGCTCCTCACTCCAGCACGTCCTTGTTGAACTGCTGCCGGCTGCCCAGGAACTCGCCGATCATCTGGCGGCTCAGGCCTTTCCTCTCCAGGATGAACCTCGCGATGCCTACCGGCGTGTCCGAAACGAAGCCCCTCTCGATCAGGTACTGGATTCCCTTCTCCGGCTTCCTGACAACCACAACAAAGAAACTTTTGTCATGAATGCGTTTCTGCTCTGTCCTTTTGTCTAATACGGTATGTGGCACAGCGGAGCCATATGGAGGGTTAAAGGTTTCCAGTGAAACAAAAATGAACACCTTTTCATAACCATCAAAAACTTTGGTCTTGAAAAACACCAAGGTAGATGTTTTCGGAATCATTGGTGACAATTTTGTCTTCATTGAACCTATTAATGTACTTGCAATTTCATAATAATTAACTATTGCTTAGTCTTAAAAGAACTCAAGGTACATAAAGACTATTTAGTCTCCATTGAACTTGCGTTTTCTACAGCACCAAAGACAATTTAAGTCTTAAAGCGGAAGTCAAACCCCCCAAAATTCTTTGCAATATTATGTTCTATGTGCCTTCACTAGTCTAAACAGGGCATTGTGATTAATATTGCATTTGTGGAATATGAGTAGCAAAATCTAGCCATCTCAGGTGGCGGCCATTTTTGTCACTTCTGTCGACTAAATATGACATCATAGTTGCTCAGGGCTCAGATAACGACCAATCATGGCTCAGCTTCCGAAAACGGGTGAGCTGTGATTGGTCGTTACCTGGGCCCTGAGCAGCTGTGATGTCATTTTCAGTCGTCAGCAAGTGGCAAAATGGCCACCCGCTGAGATGGACAAAAACGGGTGGATTTGACTGCTTAACTCATATTCCACAAACGCAATATTAATTAGAATGCCATGTTTAGAATTGTAGGCCGACATGGAACATATTCTTGTAAAGAACATTTTGGGGTAGATTTCTTTTTTTAAGTGAACCCTGGTTTTGGTGAACAGTGTGTATGTCTTTGGAAACATTCAAGACAATTTAGTCTTCGAACGCTTATTTTCGTAAAAATAAAAGACAATTTCGCCTAACGCGAAGAACCTAACGCACCTCTTCCTGTAAACATCTTATAATTTAGTTTTCACAGACCCCAATGTGGATGAAAAAATCCTACATTTGTAAGCATCAAAGACAAACTAGTTTTCAAAGAGACTTAAGATACTTGTGTTTGCTTTCAAGCGTTTTATCTTCAATGAACCTAATGTGGCAATGAATCTCCTCACTTGTTGAAGAGGTTGAGTCCGATGCGGTAGTGGCGCCGCTGGACCACGTCGTTGTTGAACGCGGGCGAGTCCCAGCTGTGTCGGCTCTCGCGCTGGTACGTCTGCTTGCCGAGCGCCGACGCCGTGGGCTCGCGCAGGCTGTCGCGCGACGACGAGCCCGAGCTGCCGTTGTTGACCGTGGTGTCGTCGTTGGAGTTGGTGGTGGTGGAGTTGACGCTCTCGTTGTCGCCGTCCGAGCACAGCAGGTGGTGATGCAGCTGGTGGTGCAGGTGCGGCTGGTGGTGCAGGTGGTGCAGGTGCTGATGGGCGTCCGCCGAAGATGACAGCGGCGAGGGCGTGAGCGGCGGCGGCGGTATCGGGGAGAGAGGTGGAACGGGCGAGGGCAGCGGTGAAGAAGGGGGTTCCGGGTAGGCGTGCGGGAGGTGATGGTGGTGCAGATGGTGGTAGTGGTGCTGAGCGAAGTGCGGCACGTACGCGGCCCCGCCGTGGTGCACGTACGGCATGTGGTTGTACTGCGGGTGGTGGTGCAGGACGGTGGGCAGGTGGGGGATGGGCGACGGGTGAGGGTGCGCGTGCTGAAGCGGGTGAGGCAGCACGTGGGGCGGCAGGGTTCGGGCCGAGGGCATTGGCATGGCGGCGGGGGCGGGAGTCCGAGTCTGTCCCTGCGCCATCACCACCGAGCGGCCGTTTGGTTTGTGTTTGATGGTTCCCTGCGGTGATTCGGCCTCGCTACTCCCTGCCCCGCCACCTCCGTGTTCTTCTTCTCCGCTCTCGCCGTCTCCGCCTCCGCTTTCTTCTCCTGCGCCCCGCTCCGCTCCGAGCGGCTCCTGCTCGTAGACCAGACGCCCGATCGAGCCTCGCTCGGACCTGAAGATGACCACAGTTTATTGGATTTAATATACTCAGAGATATTTCTGACACCATTTTTTTGTCCAGGCTGGATAAATTCTGCTCGCATTTTCATGCTTTCTATCATCACTTGGGTGCTAATTGCTCAACAGTTTGTTGTATTGCCTTTTTTGACGACATACCGTGCACAACGGCATTCTCCACGTCGCTATGGGGACGAGATACCGCCACAAAAGCGATGGGAAGGAACGTCTCTTGTCAAAATAGCTTCATCTTTGGAAGATTATGCCAAGGCATGGTTGCCCATCAGCTTTGCGTTTTTGCATGTTCAGTCACAATTACTATTACTTTCTATTTACAGCTTCTTCTTTCATTTATTGGCGTTATTATCATTGTTATTCTTTATTCATTTATTGTTTACTTCAATTTCGGAACCAAAGTCAAAAGGAAAAGCTTGACTCTGATTTCCACTAAATATGCTCACAGCTCACGTAACACCAATATTCTCAATAATATAATCATACTTATATCGCCCTTTGGAAGGTAACTGACAGGGTGTGATTTTTAGGGGTTTACTGCTCCACAAAAAAAAAAGAATTTAAAAAAAAAAAGGAAAGAAATATACAATTTTCTTTTGGTCTGTCTCCGTCCCCACTGTGCCAAATGCGCCGTGGACCAGTGCTTCCTGTTTCGTTCTTTCAAATTTACACTGTCTCAACCTGAATCGGTGTGCCACCATCTAGAGGTCAGTTGTGAAATTACACTAGTTAGATCAAAATAGAGTTATTAATTGTACACAAAATCTCCACCAATTAGCGGCACTGTGAACCTGTACGCGATGGAGGGGGGTTTACTGTAGTGCCATTTTTTTTTTGTTTGTGGTGGTTTTTGTAGGGGTGGACCAAATTAATGCTATTGTGTGGTGGTTGGGAATCATAATCATCGAACATAACTTTTTTCCCCTCTTGTGATTGCAATCATTTACCTGTCACTCATGTCGACCGAGCTGTCGCTGGGCGGTTCTATAGTCAAGACAGGAAGGTGTCCTCCTGCGGCGGGCCGCCCGCGGTACTCTCCCCGACACTCTGTGCAAGGGGTGCTGCTCCTCCCGCTGGCGTGGCCACCTCTCTCTGTCTCTCGGCTGTCCTCCCTCCCGCTAGCGCCGCCCCAGTACTCAGTGTCGGAGCTGGAGGCCGGGAAAGACAGCGGCGAGGAGGGCGGGCGCGAGATTGGCGAGGATGGGAGGCAGCCGTCGTCCATGTAGAGTGTGACGTCACTGAACGAAGTGGCCGTACTGTCCTCGTGCATGGCGGCCCCGGGGGTCCCCCGCCCGGCATGGCCCACCACACGGCGGGAGGAGGAGGAGGTCCCACCCCAGGAGCACTCCCTGTAGTCCTCCTCCTCCTCCTCCTCTTCTTCCTCCTCCTCTTCCTCCTCTTCTTCCTCCTCGTCACCCTCCTCCTCCTCTCCCTCTCCTCTTCCATCTTGGGAGTCATCTCGACCCGATTGACAGGTGAGCGAGTCGTCCATCGAGTCTGCTAGCGACTTGACCTGACATGCGGTCATGCACACACATACACACACACACCCACACGCCCCCATACACACACACACAAACATATGCAAACAAACACGCACAGAGTCAACACTGCCAAATGTAATTGTATACTAATGTAAATTCTTACTTACTAAAAGTTAGTACGCCAACACTGCAGATAGCAACCTATTATGTAGTTTCAAAAAAGCGCTAAGCAAATAAATTATCGCCCTATTCATGGCAGAGTTTCCAATAAGAAATGATAAAATGCTAACGTGCTAGCAGTTGATATACAATAGAATACAATAGAACTTTATTTGACATGCTTGCATTGGGTATGTCGTAAGAGAGCAAGTTAAGAACAAGTTTAGTGCGTAAAACATCCTCGATGAGAATCGGTAAAATGCTGACATGTTATCAGTCTGTAATACTCACATTTAGCAAGATAGCTATACAAAAAGCTTTCACATCAGTAATAAACATAGATTTGACATAGGCTTTCCTATAATGGAACCCCGGGGCAGAAAATTCAATGAAAACAGCAAGGGCCCCAAAATAAAACCCGGTGGAACACCATACGACAGAGGGGCAGCGCGGGACTCAGAGCAACATAAAATGTCCTGCCAGCCAAATAGGATCCAAACCACTATAGTAAGGTAAATATGTAGTAAGGTAACAGCCTGAGTACCTGTGCTAAGGCGAATCGATAATAAGTTTACGTTAGTTACATTTACATCTAGTCAGGTATTATTTCAAATGAGAATAGATTAATTGCTAACATGCCAAAGAGCTAACAGTTGATACCTGCTTGGAGAAAGAGTCGTCCATGTCGCCTGTGTCCTCGGACCCCTGCGGACCTGAATAACCTTGACCCTGTGGCTGACGCTCATCAAAGGAATACTGGACACACATAGCAGGATGACAGTGTGTGCGTGTCTACGTGCGCGTTTGTGCGTGTGTGTGTGCGCGCATGTGCGTGTACCTGCATCCTCATGTTGGACAAAATGATGCGTCGGGTCATCCGATTCTCCGAGGCCGAGCTGCGTAGCCTCTGGAAGTTCTTGTTCATGCGGTACTGCCGGAACGCCGTCTGAATGATCCTGGCCGCCCGCCGCGACACAAATTGTCCGCCGTACTTCCTCTCCAGTATCTCCACCTGAGCAAGAAATGGCTAATCAGAAGCCGTTCAAACAGTGTGGGCTCATAGAGGGTTATTGGCGCGTGTGTCACCTTCTTGTCCTGGAGGTCCGTGGAGAGCTCATAGCTGTCAGAAAGGGCCTTGCAGCGTTTGCTCTCCTCCTCCTCTTGCTTGCGTAGTGCCAGGCTGGCAGGCTGCTGGCGACTCCGCTGAGCCCACGCCAAGCTCGCCGCGCTGGGCGTAGACACGGGCGAGCTGTCCTGTTTAACATCTGCCCAGTTAGCTTTGGAGCAAATAACTTAATGATAAACAATATGACTAGCTAGCAGAGCTGGGCACCGTCTATCAATCTATAACTTCTGGCCGGTATTCCCGGCCGACCCACGTGGCCCTAGTCCGTCCCTCGTCGGCGACAGCCATTTGGCGTCGAGAACATAATTTTCACGTCACACGCAGGCGCCGCAGAAGCGGACGTGCCGCCAAATAAAGCAAAAATATCAAATAAAAACAACAGGCACACACACACGCACAGCGTGGTGATCGGTGGAATAAAAACAAAATGGGGAACGTGTCATTGCATCTCTGGAACTGAAAGGTATACAACACTGTTTTATTTTATTTTTTTAATTTTGTTTGGCTGCATGTCACGAGTGGGTCACCTGTGTGTGACGTGGTACCGGTAAAGTCCGTTCTCAACGCCGTTTGACTGACTCGGACCGACCGGGCGGGTCTGAAATATAGACGGGAAATCGTGGACGGCCTAAAGCATAGACGAATGCCCAGCTCTGCTAGCTAGAAACTACCTGTGTGTGGGAGGCTCCCAGGGGCCCACTGGAGGTGCCGGTGCTGGAGGCGTATGGGTGGCCGAACAATGAATCTGGAAAAGGTAGCGCCTCCGGACAGCGTGGCTCACCTTCCACACTGAGGACAAAGATAGGAGTGGTTCATGAAATGCTAGCTCAGTGCTAACTCAAGAGATTCCATCGATAGTGTGGGTGCGTGTCAGTATTACCATCATCATTATCAAAGACCCGTGAAGATGGAACAGACGCAAACGTGGGCACTGCCAAGCTCATTCAAACACACACACATGCGTACACACACACACACACACGCACACAGTTGACTCATGCTGAACAGCAGTGTGTGTCAGTGTGGGGGTGTGTGCAGCGTGTGCGTAAAATTTGGTCTCTCCTTGTGTCTTTCACATGACCTCACCTTAGCCATTTAACTATTTCTGACAATGTGAAATATGTCAATGACAACAGTACAGCAAGTGTGCTATTGATGGATGTAGTGGAAGTCTTCATTGTTGTACATTAGATTTGTTGAATAATGTAAACTGTCTTTGGTGTTCATAAAACCCAAACTTTAGGTTCTTAAAAGACTGTAGATACAAAAGGTTCACAGAAAACTGTAAATTGTCGTTGTTTATAAATCATACATTAGGTCTGTTGACAAATGCCAGTTATCTTTAATGTTTATAAAAACATGCATATTCGTTCTTAACCAGAAAGTCAACCCAAACATACATTTTTTTTCAAGAATATCTTCTATGCAGGCCCACTAGTTGAAACAAGGCATTCGGATGAATATTGCATTGGGACTGACTCGTCTTTGTTGCTTACATTTACAGTACACACACACATTAGGTTAACTGATGTTTACAAATACACATACATTATGTTAATAGAAGACTAAGTTCTCTTCTCTTCTCTTAAAAGATTGAACCGTCTTTAATGTTAACAAACACATTAGGTTCACTCAAGGCTGTAAATGCCTAGTATACATTTATGAAAACACGTTCGTTAGTCGATGTGTTTGTGTTTGATGTTTACAAACCACATACATGAGGCCCTTTGAAGTAATATGCATATGCATGTAGTTTTATATATCAATAAATATACCAGCGAGCCCCCTGCTCGCGTGCCCGGTGGGCTCGCCGCGCTCTACATTCCGACACAACGGGGACTCTGGCAAATGTGTGTCAGTGAGCCACCGCTTTGTGAGCTCAGTGTGTGTGTGAGTGCCACACTGCATCCAAATGCCATCGGACCCGGAGGTCTTATTCCTATTTTCCCCCACCCTGCAGATGGTCCACAGAAGCGCTCCGCCCTCCTGTGTTCTTACGATGAAGCGTAGTATGTGTGCTGCCCCTTTGAAGGCAAGCAAGAGAGTGTGTTTGTGTGAGTGAGGGGAGTTAGGAGAAAACAAAGAAAAACCACAACAGGAGGCTATGCCTATTCATAGATGCAGTGTAGGGAAAATGGACTAATCGTTGGTTCCCCGGACTTCAGCTATTGGGTAGCAGACTGAGCTATAACAACCCATATCCTCTAGCCTCATAGAATGGATAACATCTGGATAAAGTTCTTGAAGTGACAACAGGTCCAGTACGGAGTGCCTAGCAAAGTCCTGGACGTGCTCCAGTATGTCCAAACTCTGCTGCCAGACTCTTACCCACTCATCACCCCCACTCACATGAGCCTTCACTGGCTCCTCATCCAGTTACTGATTGTCTTCAAACTTCTCCGAATGAACTATTCGATCTCAGGTTCTATTGGGGATTAAGAAGATTGTGGTAGTCCGCTACAAGATTGTAGATGTTGGCATGACGTAGTTTCTATGGGTCTAGATGTTCTCCAGGAGGTTCTAATGGTGATCAGGATGTTCCATTCCACTGTAAGGTTATGAACGTGGGCAATAAGAAGCTATGAGCTGTTCCAAGGGAGTAGGTCAGGGGTGGGAAAGTCCAGTCCTCGAGGGCCGGTATCCTAGATGTTTTATATGTCTCCCTGCTCCATCCGGGATCTCGACTGTTGTTCTAGAGCAGGGGTGTCGAACTCATTTTTGTCGCGGGCCACATCGCAGTTCTGATTTCACTCGGGGGGCCGTTACGACTGTCAACCCGTGTAAATGTATGATCGCCTTATACAGTACACAACTAATTGATGGATCACTAGTTTTGAACTCAGTAAAGAGTTTGTTCAACTATTTTTCAGTGTATTCTAAAGGAAGGATTGGTAACACATGCTTGAAATATTGACCGTGTTGTGTTCACAGTTAAGACAATTTCCAAAAAAACATGTCAAGTTGATGATTTGTCTTCACGGGCCACGTAAAATGATGTCACGGGCCGGATCTAGCCCCCAGGCCTTGTGTTTGACACCTGTGCTCTAGAGGTTTTAACAGGTCAATATGTTCTACACCAGGTTCCAATAGTGAACAAGCAGGTTCCAGTAGTCCACTATTGTGAATTTGGTCATCAAAAATGTTTTTCATATTATACAGATTTTTTTTTAGTCATGATCAAGGAGGTTCTTCTATTCTAACAACTATGAGTGTTGTGATTATTTTTTTATTATTATTACGCCGCTGATTAGAATGGAAATCACACATTGTTTTATGCATGTTTTGTTTTACATTTGACTAAGTGGCTCTTCGCGCTGCGCTATAAATAAATCTTCCCCGTCGTCTGTTGCAGGCGGGACCGCCGCCAGAAGCCCACCTGCTGCCGCGTCATTGGCTGCTGAGTTCTGGATGCGTGAAAGAGGTGGAGCCAAAGAAGGAGGTGTGGAATTTGGAGTGTGGAGGAGAAGCAGCAGGAGTCAGGATGTGGAGGAAAGGATATGGAAGGTTGACAGGCAAGGAGACAATGAACCTAATGCGTTATTTTTCGAACATCACTGTGTCGCCTTGTTGGGCAAGCGTGTGATTCTCGAGAGATATTTTGGAGGTGAGAGTGTGTTGAGACAAAGTGATGACATTTCAACTGCTATGGTGACAACTACCGCCCAACACACTCAGTGTCTTCAGTCATCCTCCGCCAACTAGGAAGTAGGCCGACGCGTGATACAATACACGTCAATATGTCGACACGGGACACAACACGTCGACACATGACACAAAAAGCTCGGTCATCCTCCCCGAAACACAAAGTACATGACGCAACATGACGACATATCATACAACAAGCAATGTCATCCTCCAACTATCAGAAAATAGTCCGACACCTGAAACAATACATGAGGCAACACCTGACAAGACGTTGAGACCATGATGCAACACGCAAGATTATCTTCCGTCAACCAAGAAGCCGTCTGACACTACAATGATTGTGCCAACATGACTAACAAGGCAGCATGCCTTTCCAATCTGATTAAATGGGCATGATGGTGACAACATGGCTAAACGGGCTTTTTTTTTTTTTTAAATCACCATGACTAAAGGGGTATGATTTTACCAATGTGACTGAATGGGCATGAATGTGCTGACATTACCTAAATGGAATGATTTTACCACAAAGATTAAATTCACATTATTGTACCAACTTGACTGAATGGGCATGATTGCACCAGCATGACTAAACAGACGTACGCGTTACAACTTGGTCAAATGGACATGATGGAACCAATGTCACTAAATGGACTTCATTGTACCAAAGCGACTAAATGGGAATGATGAAACTAAGATTACTAAATAGGCAAACATGACTAAATAGGCATGATATCGCCAACATGAGTAAACAAACATGGTGTTACCAACGTGACTAAATAAATTGAGCTTGTACCAACATCACTAAATAGGCATGATGATACCAACGTGACTAAATAGGCATGGTTATATCAATGTAACTAAACAGGCATGATTGTATCAATATGACTGTACCAACATGACTAACTAGGCATGATGGTACTAATGTGACTGGTAAACTGGCACAAACTTCAGTAAATAGACATTCTGGTTTAAACTTGACTAAATGAGCATGATGGTACCAATGTGACTAAAAAGGCATGACTGTAACAATGTGATTCAAAGTTAATGATTGTACAAACATCACTAAAAGGATGGGACTAAGGGGGCATGATGATACCAACCTGACTAAATAGGCACAATTATAGCAACATGATTAAATGGTTTTGTCAATGTTACTAAATAGATCTTATCCCAACATGACTAATTAGGCATGATGGTACCAACATGACAAAACGGACATGATGGTACCAAAGTGACTAAAAGAGCATAATTGTGCTAATGTTACACAAATGGACGTGTTAGTACCAAAATTGATTAAATGGGCACGATTGTACCAACATGATTTAATAGACATGATGGTACCGATGTGACTAAATGAACATTGTGATACCAACTTGACTAAAATGGCGCAATGGTACCACCATGACTGGATAGGCATGATGGTTTAGGTACCGTCCAACACATTCAAAATCTTAAATCATACTCCGTCAATCAGGAAGAAGATATATGATCTATATTCTTATGCTGCAGCGTAAGAAAATCTCATACAGAGGCCCGCACATGACGCAACACAAGACAAGACAATGCCGCTGTCTGTAAGGATGTACGCGTACTGCTGCACTTTCAAGGTACTTTATGCTTTGTTGCCATCATGCTCAGCCAACACACTCACACGCGCACGCACACGCGCACACACAATGAGCAACTTCTGCTTTGTGGGAGTGTTTAAAGCCCACAAAATACTGCAGAATGCAAAACACGCGCGCGCAGACACGCAAACATACACACACACACACACACACACACACACACACAGTTCTCCCCACGCTGCAGTAAAACCGGTCATCGTGTATCTGGGATCTGACGTAACAATCCTCCATCATCCACCCACAATCCTCGGCGCACACACACAAGCACGCGCATTCTCAGATAGTGTATAGCGAAGCATCGTTATCATTTTGCCGCATCATTCAAGGTGCAGAAGTGACGAAATGGGCATTAGGGCATCCATGTCAATTTTGGGTGGGATGTGACCAAAGTGACTATATAGGTATGTGGGAACTTGCAACATCACTAATTGGGTATGATGAGAGGACCCAACTTGACGAAATGGCCACAAGGGTTCCACCACATCAAAAGAGGCATGATGGTACTACTGTGGCTAAATGGGTGTGATTGTATTGCCTGTATCGCGGTATCAACCTGACTGAATGGGCACAATCGCACTAAGGTGACTAAAGAGGCATTCAGTCACTTATGACGAAAGGGATACGAAAGTACCAATGCGCCTTAACGGGCATGATGGACGCTTGACAGTCTTCTGTCAGCAGATGCATCGAAGCTGAAATGTTAAAACGATTACAAGGTAAATAAAAGGTGACAAAAATGATGCGCAGAAACGAGGACATGATTGAAGGCGGTGCTAAGCGGCGGTGCTAAGCGGCGGTGCTAAGCGGCCGGCGGTGCTAAGCCACTGCTGGAGGTCTCGAGCTGGGTTGAGACGTCGCGGCAAAGGATTGAAGTGTCACGCTGACGCACGACAGCAAAACATTCAAGTGGCGCTGTCAGTCAAGCAGAGCTGAAGCTAATCAGTCATCTCGAAGAACATGCCACTCATATTTACTGGCAATGCATTTATTTTTTATTTTTTTAGCTTTTTATAAGATGGGAGAGCTACTTTCTAAATGGTTGTTCTTTGCCGCTTCATAGTATCCCAGGCAGTTTGAGCTTGTCTCAAAAAGCGGACTTGAAGAACCTGATCGACCCCATATATGCTCAATTTAGTTTTCAAATATGTAACATTCATACTTTTGTGAATATCCAAGACAATTTTAGAGACTTTTTGCAAACATGAATGATCGTTGAGAGCAGGGGTGTCAAACTCATTTTTGTCGCAGGCGGCATCGTAGTTTGGGTTCCCCTCTAATGACCGTTATGACCCATATAAATGTATAACATCACTTTATAGTTTAAGTAAGGGAAGTAAAAAAAAATTTTTTTTAAAACTAACTTTGGCCAGCAAATTGGGTCTCTTTCGGATAAGATCACCATATACCAATGGAATGCAGAAATAGTGGAGCTTTGGGAATTCGACTGTTACAGGAAGCTTTTGATTGATAAAAGTGTTTGTCACATTAAATCAACTACAAAAGAGAGAAAAGATGACGGAAGTGCGCGCACTCACACGCACACACACTACTAAATACTACGACTACTATTAATGAGCGTGCAAATAGTTTGTAAAATTAGATAAATGTGAAATTCTTACACAAGTGATTATTTACTTTGACGAACCTGGTGAATCTAATGTCCGTGTTTTCGTAAACATCTGACAATTTGGGCATCCTTGAGCAAGGACTGCTGTTCGCCTCCAAACTGGAGCTTGCAGGAGGGATCACACAACTCCAATTCTGGTCTCCATTCCCTGGCTCTCTGTACATTTTAGGGGTCATTTTAAGATTCTCATATTTGTCTTTAAATCTCTAAATGGTCTCACCCCACCTTACCTCTCTGAGCTCCTCCGCTTAACGCAACTGGAGGTACCGGGGGCTACCAGAGGGAATTGAGCTTTTTCGTTGTCGGTTCCAACCATTGGAATGAACACCCGTTAAACGTTTGGCTTTCGACTCAGCATGAGATGAGGCTTTTTTTTTTCAGTGTTTTACTGTGTTTACTGGTTTTATGGTATTAATTTATTGTTTTAATTGTCTTTGCTTTTATGTCTGATTTATGTACAGCACTTTGTATGCAGCTGTGGTTGTTTTTCAAGTGCTCTAAAAATCAAGTTGAGTTGAGTCAACTTCGACCAACCTAATGCACTTGTTTTCATAAACATAAACAATGACAATTTTAGCATCTCTGAACCTACCATACATGTTTTCATAAACATTAGAGACAGTTTGGAATCCATAATACTAGATTAATTATAATTCACACATTGCATTTCCAATCGACTAATCATGCCTGTTTGTAGTATCCGTGCCACCCTGACTCAAATTCATCCCCAAAAAATGCCAGCTGGGATTGGGGTTGGAATCCACATGGCGGTTGCTAAGCAACAGGCTTGCTGCTGACTCAATGGCGCTTCCCAAACAGGCGGCGTGACTCAGCGCGTCTTCATGAACGCCCACCATCGCTGTCCTCCACCTTTCTCTAATTTCCTCCACCCACATCATCAAAACAGATCCACAGGGACAGGATCGCACGTTAACTCTTCTCGGCGATGTGAGACTGGCTCTTCAGCACATGGACCAGCTTCAAACGCTGCTTGTAATTGCGACACACAAATCTCTTTCCATCAACTCATTGGACACGGCTCGCAGCAGGCTAATGTTAGCCAACGCTACCTGCGCCTAACCCTAAACACGTCAAGTCTAAGCCACCCTAAAGCTAAGCCTAGTTTAGAATGCTTCCAACATCCAACCTACATCTCGAGTCATGTAGAACTTCAAACTTCCATTCAGCGAGCATCAGAGTGAGCTTTTGCTTGTTTTCCTTTGGATGTTTTGCTCCACAGTAAGATACCAGCGTCACCTTGGGTGTCCTCATCACGTTATCAAAGTAAACATGGACTCTTTCAATGTGTTTACCTTTGACTATTAACGGTGCTTAATAACTTACGAGGGCTAATTTGAAGAAAAGGAGGTAAAAGCAACACTATTGTGCTCAAACTGCTGTATTTAAATGCAGGTAGCATGCAAGTAGCGTCTTTGTAATCTCAACTATGGTAACAAGGTGTATGCTGTGCATGCAGTACACAGTATACATTTGGTCCATGCTAGAGATCTGGACTGTACCGACCAATCGCAATAATGCTTATTGATGATAATATCTGCCTTGGGGAGAAAGTGGCTGTAAGATCAACACTTTTTTTTCAACCAACTTAGATCTGGCTAAGCAAACGATACATCCACATAAATAGTTATCCATTCTCACTGCTTTTTCACCTCCTGTAAAACTACAAGTGGAATGCTAGGCGCTAAGATAACTTGTTATAGAGCGACACTGTCCTGTCACGTGTAGATCCACTATTCTAAGTCACTTATCGTCATCTCCATGGTGCAAAATAGTTCTGACAATTCTGCCACTAAGGATCATTATCATTAAAAGAGGACGAGGAGTAACCAACTAGCATGCGACATACCGAGCAAGGATAGAGAACAGGAGAAGATGAAGAATCCATGCCAACTGCTCAGCTACAGTACAATAGTAGAAAAACAACAGACTAAGTGTTTAGGTGTTACAGTCAACTAGGTCAGGCTATATATATATATATTTGTATATATGTCAATTTTTTTTTTAATCAGAGATGCAAGAAAACCTTTCTAGATTAATATTTTTTGCTGAGCAAACCTGACCTTGTTTTTTCTCTCGCACATCAAACGTAATATGTACATAACATAATATAATATGTAATATTTTAACATATTCAATAATACAGCATTTATGAATTAAGGTTTAAGTTCAGCAACACATAGAATGTTTTTCTGAAAGGTCATAGTTATGTTAAAAAATGAAAATAGTAGTTAATGTAGCGCTCCCATATTCAGTTAAAAAAAGAAAGTTGCTCAAAAACCGGAAATACTGGGAAAAAAAATAAAGGTTAGTCTATCACTAACAAAACATTTACGTTTGTAGAAACAATCAAAACAATTTTAGCCTTTGACGTACCTTAATATCAAGACAATTCAGACTTCTAATGAAAGTAACTTTTGGGTTTTTATATAAATCATAGACAATTTTATTCTTTCTCTTATACTGAAACATAACAAAAAATTAACATGATAGACATTTTTAGTCTTTAACAAACTTAAAGTGGAAGTCAACCCAAACATATATGTTTCCAGAATATGTTCTATGCAAGCCCACTAGTCTAAACATGGCATTCTGATTAATATTGCATTTGGGGAATATGAGAAATCCACCCGTTATTAGCTCAGGGGGCAGCCATTTCGTCACTTCTGTCGACTGAAAATGACATTGAAAATGCCCAGGGCTCAGACCAATCATGGCTCAGCTTCAGAAAACGGGTGAGCTGTGATTGGTCGTTATCTGAGCCCTGGGCAACATTGATGTCATCTTCAGTCGGCAAAAGTGAAAAAATGGCCGCCTCCTGAGATGGCTAAAAACTAGTGCAACTAGTATTCCACAAACGCAAGATTAATCAGAATGCAGAATTTCAACTAGTGGGCCTGCATAGAACATATTGTGGAAAAAAATATGTTTGGGTTGACTTCCCCCTTCAATGTGTTTGGCAAACATTAATATGGTCGATGATATGAGTAGTATGTATACATGCATAATCGTTCTATTGCACGTTGAAACTTGAAATTACAACTTGAAATTGCAAGCTACGTCTGACCCAAGCAGCAACTATGAGTTCACAGGCCAGCAAGAAGGCACACAGGCATCCAAAGATGGAGAGAGAGAGAGAGAGAGAGAGAGAGAGAGAGAGAGAGAGAGAGAGAGAGAGAGAGAGAGAGAGAGAGAGAGAGGGGGGGGGGGGGGGGGGGCAAATCGTGCTAACGCACCATGCGCTGTGCACGCGCGCCAAACGCCAGGTTCATCAGCGGTCAAGTGTGACACGCACGCACACCCGCGCATCACAGTGCGCCATCGCGGAGCTGAAAACGCGCAGTCAGCCCTCGATCGCGCGCACACCACGCACACACGCACCGATTGTCGTGACAGCATAACCACCCAGCCCCAACCCCGATGTTGCTGGTAGTCTTACCAGTAGAGGAGCTTGTTGTGCGGAATGGCGGGCGTTTTGTCGGACGCGCAGTTGATGCACCACATTGTTGTGTGCATGTGCGTAGCTCATCCACGCCAATGCAACGCCGAGCGGGAGCGCGCCAATCCACGAGAGGAGGGAGGGGCGGAGGGAGGCAGAGGGGGCGGAGATGCGCGCCTTCCTCTCCGCGACGTCCTTCTCCTCCTCCTCCTCTCCTAATTTTACTTCATGAATGACGTTTTTTTAAAAAATCTTTTTAGTAGTGAGTAATTGTGAGGGGAGGCCGGGGTAGCACTGGACCCCCCTGAAATCTGATTGGACCCCTCAGGTGCCAACCCAGATGATTGACATATCACTGCACCGTCAGGTTTCAAATTTCCCGCGGTCAAACGCGAGCGAATGAGGCGAAGCGGAACGCTTCATCCGCGATTGATGTGAACGTAGCATAAGTTCCTCCTGTACACTAGTTGGCGCTATGTACAGGGGTGCAACTGGTACGCAGGTACGCATGCGCAACAGAAATCCCTGATGCGTAACGTAATGTGAGTCACGACGTGCCTTTGCGTACCTGTACACAGTGGCGCAACGGATCATCTTTGATCCGTGAGCGGTACGGATCAAGCGTCACCGTTCGGGCCGGGCGCGATCCGCAGAATGGTTGGTGAATAAAAACTGCGCGTTCACATTAAGTCAACGTAATTAGTCCGCATTCACTGTTATAGCAGCAGAGAAAGTTGAAAACCCTCATGGCTCACATAAGTCGCATATGGGAGCGCTTTGCAAACATACTCAACAAACACGCCACTTCCGCAAAGGCTAACTTCAAAATAAAGCTTACCAAATAATACATCGCGTCATTGATGCCAAAGCAATAGCCTTAGTTGACTTTTACTTTGAAGTTGACCTCCGTGGTGGCGTAACAGCTAACTTGACTTCCGTTTTCGACATCTCAGCTTGCTGCCTACATCAACACAACGCCATCCCGAAGCAACAAGTGCCTGGCTGGTAGTTCAACAGCTGTTCATTTATTTTATAAAAACACTTTTGGTCATTAAATAATTTTAAGAAAAACATTCAGCTAAAAATTTCTGCCAGAAAACCTTGTTATTACACTGTATCACGTATAAAATAAGAACATTCTTATTTTATACGTCACCTCCTCTATCTCTCTCCCCTTCTCTCTCTGTATTGCCATGGCAACGCTTCACTGCGTATATTGCGTTCTTAAATCTTAAATGGCCATATTAGACATTAGGATTTTTTTTTAATGGGCAAAAGTGTTTTATAAAATATTTGAAGTCAAAGTACCAATTATCTTTTTTTTTTTTTTTTTTTTTCTGATCCGAAAGCCAATCTCCTGGTCCTCATGTACGTAAGCCATAGAAAAAAATATGTGCACCCTTGTACACCTGTGTGCTTAGTATGTACATTTCAACATTTGACACTCCGATTGCAATTGATAAGTCGAGAAACAAATGTATGATTATAGCCTGTGGAGCCCCTGAAATAGCCTTGGCCACCCCAAGGATAAAAGACTAGCTCCGCCACTGTCTGCATGACAGAATTATAGTGACCCCTGGTGGACAACATGCACACACCAGAAGGACCAGGACTGAAATAATCATAATGCACAAACGATGTAATTCTTTGAATAATGTAAAATAGAAAATATTTAATAGACTAATATGAAAATCTTTCTTTTGAATAAAAAAAAAAGACTTTTGTCTAAATCTGAATGATTTCATCTTCCAAAAAACTACCTTCTCTTTTGTCGCCTCCCCTCCACAAGGGGAAAACCTGACAGACAGACGCACACACACACACACGCACACACTCACACACACACTCACACACTGCAGCCTGACAGCAGGAAGCCTGTATCGCCATGGCAACCCTTCACTTGACTCCTGCGACCAAGTGTCTCCTCCCTTCTGTCCCTCCCCAGCGCGTTGCACGGCAACCGTCGCCAAGCAACATCCATCCTACCCGCCCTCTCTGCCTCTCTCCTTCTCTGTCACCTCCTCTATCTCTCTCCCCTTGTCTCTCTCACCTTTTCTCTCGTTCACACGCTGTTTTCGCCTCTCTCTCTCTCTCACTCTCTTTCCATCAAATAGTTCAAGTGCATTTTGGGGATTGCTAGTGATAGATTGGAGAAAAGAGGAGAGGAAGGAGAGGGTGACGGTCAAGTGGGGAAAATAGAAAGGGGAGGTGTGACAGAAAAGACACCCTGAATGCTCTTGAACGCAACTCGAGTCAGCATCTCGAGACTTGATGCCTTTGGTGACCCTGAACGAGAGTGACAGGATGAGGGGGAATGATGGGTGGGTGTTCTGTGGGTTTGCGTGTCTGTGTGAGTGTGTGTTTGAATTTGTGTGTGTATGTGTGTTTGTGTCTTTCAGTGTGTGCGTTTGTGAGCACGTGTCTGTGTTTGTGTGCGTCTTATGTGTCTGTATGGATAAGTGTACCTGTCGTGTTTTTGTGTGTGAGTGTCTTCGTGTTTGTCAACAAATACGTTTGAGCGTGACTGACTTGTGCAAGTTTGTGTATCTGTATGGTGTGTGAGTCAATGTGTGTGTTTGTGTCTGCATTCATTTGTGTCTTGGTGTTTGAGTTTGTGCGTTTGTGTGTGCATCTGTATGGGTATGTTAGTGTGTTTTTAAATGTGTGTGATGTGTGTCAGTTTTTAGTCTGCGTTTACGCGTGTGCGTGCCAGTGTCTGTGCATGTGTTTGTGTGAGGGTGACTTTGTGTGCGTGTCTATATTTGTGTGCGTTTTTGTCAGTTTGAGCTGTGTTTGTGTTTACAAATGTGTGTTTGTGGGCATGCGAGTGTAAGTTGAGAGTGAGAGTGTGTTTATTTCAATGTACCGAATGTGTGTCTGTGTGTGTGTGTGTCTGTGCCTTTGTGAGTGAGTGAGTTGAGAACAAGAGTCTCACAACTACTTTAAGTGACGCCATATTGCAGCCATATTAGTCCTTTTTCACACAGGGGATAAAGAATAAATTCCCGTGAGTGTTGTTATATTATCTGTCTACATGGGTTGCTCCACTATTTGTGTTCAAATGCCCCTTGCTGAAGGGTTATAACGCTGCTATTTGTTTGTCCGTCTATAGTGTTTTTCAATAATGCTGAAACTGTGCTTATTTAATGATAATGATCATTTCAATGCACAACGTGTAATTCTCTGTTTAATGTTTATTTTGATGGTAAACTTCAACTGGGAGTGGCAGTAAACAGCTGGGAGCCGTATTTGAATAATTGTTTTATAATTATCAATGATTATCTTCAAATTAATTGATTAACTACCGCCTTTATTTTTTGCACATATTGTTGCTATTTGGAATCAGAACCTTACTAAAAAAATTAAAAAAAGCTTCCACATTTCTTTGTAGCATTCTCTGAACGAGGATGTCGTAAATGAGGACGAAAAGACGAGGTCCTGAGGGAGGCTGACAAAGAACTTTAAAAAAAGTTTGTTTAAAGAGTAGAATATGATGCAGAAAGCTATTTTGAATCTATCTATGAATCAAAGGAAAACAAAAAGTGCTGAACAGCGAGCCAGAGAAGCAGAGGCGAGCTCAGCTGAGATGTGCACAGTCAGCATTTTAGACCACAAATCAATCAATTTCTGTGCATTTTATTTTTGCACACTCACAGTATCCTTTTCTTCAGACAAACAAACTTGATGACAGTCATTTACTTACACTGTGCTTATATATAATTAAAGTATTCATAAAGACGGGGGTTTGACTCCATGCTCCTCCCACATTAGACAGCCTAAGCAAAAATGGGTCCATCTGTGTTGAATTGATGCTGCTGATTGGCGTTGATTCGGGCCAGCTCCCCAATAGGAGTTTGACAGAACTATGAACACTGCAGTTCATCCAAAATGGCTGCTTCAAACAAAAATGGCCAACATCAATTTTGGTCATGGGTTTTTGATACTTTTGTTCGCCCATTTTTGTTTTGATCGGTCAAACTGGTGTTAGGTGCAAATTTTATTCCCAACTTTCCATGGGTCACCGCCACCAAAATACAATCACCAATTTCACAGTACTGACATAGTTAGCAATCTTAGCAGCAGTAGCATCAGAGCAAAAATTAGCAGTATTTTCAGAAATACTGTATGTAGCGCTTGGAAGTGGGAGTTAGTCACAGTGCAGCTGTTGTTAAGCAATAAGAAACAAATCTGTAACAATACTACTGATATTCAGTTATGCTAACATGCTAAAAATAGAAAATACATGTCAGCCGCGTGCTGCATGAATTATTGAGCGCGGGGCACTTCAGTGTCTTTACGCATCGCTTCACATCGGCAACCTTATTTTATCCTTCTTCACGGTGACACGAAGCTAAACGCAGCAGTAGCATGGCTAAATATTGTTTTTTTTTAATATCACAGCAAGTTAGGAATTGACATCTGTTAGCAGCAGAAGCAAAGGAGAATATGCTTCAGCAAAATAGGCAAACAAAATCATAAAATGCAAATAAAAAGTGAGCCGCACGAACATTAAATATCATGATGGTATCAGCATCCAGCAGCAACAGCAGCAAAGATAGCATTTGGCATCTGTTTGCGTAGTAGCAGTAGAAAGGTTAGCATTTGATAGCTGTTAGTATTTGCAGAAAAGTTAGCATTCAGCAACATTTACAAACAAAATAATAAAACCCAAATGAAAACTTAGCCATGCTAACATTAAATATCATGATGGTGTCAACATCTGGTGGCAACAGCAGCAAAAACAGCATTTGACATCTGTTGCGGCAGTAGTAAAGTTAGCATAATACATCTGTGAGTAGCAGTAGCAAAGCTAACTGTCCATCAGGAGCAGTAGCAAAGTTAACATTCCATAGTTGTTAGTTTTAGCAGAAATCAAAATAATAAAACCCAAATAAAAAGTGAGCGATGCTAACGCTGTACCACAAAAAGGTAAGTGTGCAGATTTATTTTCACCTACTAAACTGCCTTTGGAAAGTAGTCCGCTGGCAGTCATGAGCATACTCGCAACACATACCGCCCGGCAAGCACCTAACTGCTAGCCATCAGCCGATGTATTGGTCAAGTTTAATCAATGGTAGCGTAATTATACATTTTCCCTCGTAGTTAATTAGCAATAGAACAAAACTTTGGGACAATGTTGTGTTGATGTGGAGGCAACAGTATATGATGGCAATATAAGATAACAACTTGAACTGTCAGTGGGATTCTGCCAGAAGCTGGCCAGATATGCGCATCTGACCCATGTGTATCCTGTCATTGCTGAATATTTACTAGCTGTCTGGTTTTGTTTGTAAAAAAAAAAAAAAAAAAAAAAAAAAGGAAAAAACTGTCAGAATAGACTGATCCACATCACATCCCAGAAAATTTGCACGCTCACCAGTGAAAAGACATAAACAAAAATGGCGGCCTATGTAGGCGAATGGTTGCATAGTTTTACTTCTTTTTTAATATTGTAAATACATCCTGGATGTAAATAAACAACATCTGATCTGCACATTTAAAATACATTTTTGACATCTTGGGTTTAGCAGCCCCTCACGTACACACTCAGACATACACACTGACAAATACACGCTCATACGAACATGTACATGTACGCACACACATGCATAGTAGAGACCGACATAGGCGTGCACATAAACCACTCTACATTAACATATATTAATCCAACCTGATGTCTACACACTCCATATGCACTACACGCTGATATACATGCTTACGCGTACACATTCATAAGTACACTTTGACATATACACGCTCACACCTACATATTTCAAATATGTAGGTGTGAGTGTGTATACAAGTACAAATACCGTATTTGTAAGTATACACTAACTTGCACACAGTCAACCTGCACATGCACACGTCAAGCATCCATACACATTCTGACCTGACCTGCACACACACAAGCACCCACACACATTGGCGCAATGTCAGACCCAGCAGGAGGGAATAACACACATGCACACACACAAAGATGCTGAGCAGTGTCTTACCTCTGTTTAGACAACGAAGACACCTTCCAATCTCTCTCACACACACATACACACACACACGCACGCACACGCCCATGTATTTGTGTCTCCTCCTCTTCCTCTCACAATCTCCCTTTGCCCTTCTCTCTCTCTCTCCTCCCTCGCTTTGTCTCTCGCTGGGCCACACCCCCGACTCATATGCTCTCCCTCCTCACTCTTTTCTCTTTCCTTCCAATTTGAAGCATCCTCCTTCTTTCCTTCCTTGCTCCCTTCATGTCTTCCGACACGCCCTCTCTAAAGTCCCCCCCCCCCTCCCCCCATCTCCTTTCTACTTCCCCCTCCCGACACACGCACACGCACACACCCCGGAGGACACATGGTTACGTTGCTGACAGCCATCCACGTGTCTGCTTTTCAAATGTTCACTCTCCACTGCTCGCACACACACGCACACACACACGCACACACAGAGCTAATCGTGGCGTTTTCCTGGTGAAGAATGGTCCAAACGTCCTTAAATGTCCCCTCAATACCCATGGAATGTCAAGGGTGGGGTCACGCAAACAACACTCACTCACACACGCACATTATACACAAGCCACGCGGTTAAATAGCACGTGATATCATGAGCTAACTAGATAGCAGAATCGTGGTTAGCACCTCTCCCTCACAGTCGATATATTCTGTGTTTCAGCCACGGTTTCCTTCCACACTCAAAACACGTTAGCTTCATTGAACAATAAATTGTCCAAGGGTTGTCGACCCGATCGACTTGCGACTGAGACATTGCTTTTTATGCGCTATGACATCCACTGGCACATGGTAACCAGTCCATTGCGGTGCCTTGAGATACGACTGCCTTGATTTACGAGTTTACGACACCACTTTTTCCCTTTGAGATATGAGTAAAATTTGAGTGTGCTTCAGACCCGTACCGCTAGATGGCGGCACCGCACTTCACAATGGCCACTGTCAATTTATATTAGTTTCCTTGCAGTGGAAGGACAGTATAAATTGGTGGCATTAATGTGCCATTAAGCAAATGGCGTGTAGCTAATCGCTCAAGTCGCGATGTTAGTGCACGTGCTTCTTTCACCGCTGTTATGATTGGATTCCATAGATAAGGGCTTGACAAAAAAAAAAAACTGTATCCAAAAATAGCGTGTTTGATTGAGAGGCGCGTACACGCATGACTTGGCGAGAACTCCCTCCAGTAGACAACAGCCGTATGAATAGGTAAATACGACACGTTCCTTTTCGCCCCTGGCAACATGGCCGCTATATTGGCAGATAGTTAGCCTGCTCTAGTCCATTGGTCAACAGCCACTACTGAAAAATAAATAAAAAAATTACAGTAATTACGGTTTATTTATTATCCGAGGCTGACAAATATTTCATTTTGAAAAGTGACTGAATTCTCTCTGTTACATCCATCTATGATGGACTCTTGACGCATGTCAATATGATAATTGTTTTGTCCGCGTAACGCTAATATTAAAGCCACAATCTGTCAAAACCAGTTAAAAAAAATAAAAAACAGACTGCGTACAAATGCGCACAACATGCCGCGAGTGGCTCTTGATTTAGCGTTATAGTGAGTTTCATATTTTGATACAATTTTACCAATTTTGGGTGTTTTTGGGGGGGGAGCTAGAACATATCAATTGCATTTCCAGTCATATCAATGGGGAAGGATCCTTTGAGATACATATTTGGTAATTGAACAAATTAAACGCGTATGTCATTGTACCCTGCCCCTCACCCAAAGTTAGCTGGTAAAAACTCCAGCTGCCCCGCCACCCTGATGAGGACGTGTCCTACCTGTGTAAAGGGGACCAAGATCCAGAGGAGCGCAGACAAAATGAAAGGCAAAGCTCGCAGACTCCTGAAATGCGAAACATCCCAGGAATCCCCGCTCAGACGTTTGGGACAGTTTAGATTGCGCGTTCATGAATGTCAGGAAAAGTCCTTCAAGGAAATCCCAGATGTGGATAAATGTTCATCAGAGGCACACCGGCTGGAGCGTCACAGCACTGTGGAGCAGTCACATGTCAGAGTCTACTGGAATGCAAAAATGCCTTCTCCACAAAAGCTCCAAAACACGGTGTGGGGGCGGGAATATGTAAATGAGCCCCATTTTGTCATCACAATTCGGCAACATTGAGAAGGGCAACTCACAAACTTTGTTTTGTGAAATAGGCATGAAAAAGTTCATAAAAAAATTATAGAGCAAAAAGTTGCAAAAAGCAATATTTGTTGTAATTTAATAATATTTTTTTTTCATCAGAATCATCTCTCATTTCATCCATCTGAGGGACAATTTACATGTCTCGCTCAGTGCTGCTGTTTTAGTTAGCAACAGGTTTAGCAGTGGGGCATTAAATTGTATATTTCTAAGAAAAAAAGTAATATTTTGCAAATAGCCAAGTTATTTTTAGAAGAGTCAATCTCACGAGAATACAGCTGTCATTTTTATTGTAGTTATTTTAGCTTTTTTTAAAGTCATATTTACTTAAGAAGTCTTAATCTTGCGAGTATTTTTTGTCAGAATGTTTTTTTTTAGGATATTCCAGTAATATGCATTTTTATTTTATTCTTTAATTAAATACATTTTTAAATTTTGGGGGGTCATCAGAATCATCACCCAACCTGCTTAGACGCCACAATCTTTAATCTATCTGCGAGACAGCTAACATGCCTTGCCTCGAGTTATTACACCAAACTGTGATTTGAGGCTGAAGGACGGCCACTAGTTGAAAAATAGGGTCCTGCTCTTTGTCGTACTTCCTGTTCCAGGTTTCCTAATCCAGGTGATACTTCCAGTTGCAAATGGTACTTCCAAGTCCAAGTGGTACTTCCCGTTCAGGTGCTCAAATCCAGGTGCTACCTTCTATCTTAGGTGCTACTTCCAAATTCAGGAGGCAATTCATGTTCCAGGTTTCCTAATAAAGGTGGTACATTCTGTTGGAAGAAGTACTCCCAAGTCCAGGTGCCACTTCCTGTTCTAAATCATACTTCCAAGTCCAAGTGCTACTTGCTGCTGTTTGTTGTATGTCCTGTTCCAGGCGGTAACTCCTAATCCTGGTGGGGTTTTTTCCAGCTCCAGGTGATAAAATCTAGGTGGTACTTGCTGTTCCAATTTGTACCTCCAAGTCAAAGCGGTACTTTGCAGGTGGTACTTTCTGTTACATGTTGTACTTCCTTTTTCAGATGGTACTTCCTGTTTTAAGTGTTCAAATCCGATTGCTTCTTCTGGCTCTTGGTGGTACTTTTTCTTCCTGGTTTTGCTTCATTCTCCAGACGCTACTTTCTGTTTCTGGCAGTACTTTCTGTCTCAGGTGGCACTTTCTAATCCAGGCGTTTCAGGGTGCACTTCTATCAGTACGTCCTGCTCATGGCGGACATGTTCTTGCGTTGAAGTGGTTTCTGTGTGGCTTGGTTCTTTCTGCAGACTGCCCCTCTTTCTCTCTCCCGTCTGTCACTCACCAAACTCGCTAAGACTTTAATCCAATTATCCAACGCCGCGCCTCCTTCCAGTCGATTGATTTAGATTGAGATTGAATAAAGGTGGTACTTCCTGTTCCTGGTGCTACTTCCTGTTCCAGACCTGCATGTGCTTCCTCATCCAGGGAGTACTTCCTTTTTTAAACAGTACTTTCTAATCAAGGTGGTATTTCCTGTTTCAAGATGTACTTTATTAACGTAGGTGGCACTCCATTTTCAAAACAGTAATTGCTAGTCAAGATGGTATGAACTAATAGTACTTCCTGTTCTGGGCAGCAGTTCCTGTTTCTGGCAATGCTTTCAAATTCAGGCAGTACTTCCTAATCCAAGGTGGTCCTTCATGTTCAAAATGGTACTTCTATATCACGTTTGACTGGTTCCACTGGTTCAAAGCCCACAAGCGCGTCGTCTATATCACTGCCGTTACTTATTTCAGAGCTTGCGCTATCGTCTGCGCGTCCGCCATTATGCCCAAAAGAACTCTGCAACATCCTCCGGAGGGTCACGACACCGTCAAGTGTATATTTTGACGCATTTAATTGGCTAAGAGACTGAGAAGTGGATTAAAAAAAAGAAAAGGATGTTAACGCCCTCCCGGCTTTAGTGGTAGAAACGTGGTTATGCGCTCCCGGCCTTAATGGGTTAATTATCCAGGTGACACTCCCTATTCCAGTCGGAACTTTCTAATACAGAATGTACTTCCAATGTCTGGTGATACTTTCTAATTTGTGTGCTACTTCCTATTCCAGGCAGTACACTACTTCCTAATCCGGGCGATATTTCTTTCCTGTTCAAAGTGGTGATTCCTATTTCAAGCAGGTGGGATTTTCTGTTGCAGGCCTCACTTTCTAATCCAGGTGACATTTCCTGTTCGAGAGAAATTTTTTCTCTTCCAGGTATTATTTCCGATTCAAAGTGGTATCTTGCTCATCCCGGTCATATTTCCTGCTCAATTGTCCTTAAACTGCCTTTCAATTTCCAATTGTTCATGAGTTGAGTTTGTGTAATGTTGCAGGGACGCATGCGTGCGTGCATGTGTTTGTGTGTGTTACATTTCCACAGAAATAAGATAAGGATTGTGAGTACTAGTAACAATAACAAGTGAGTCGAGAATACGAGCAACAATAATTTCTTCATAACTTTAATCTGAGCCTCCACCATTGTCCTCGTCATCATTCTCTTGATCCTCATCAGACACAATGTTCACGGACATTCTGCATGTTTTCATTGCATCACAGTTCTTCTTGTGAACCGCTTTTAAAAGAATATAATATACTGTATTATAGCATCCAAGGTCACGTTCGCTTCAAATCATTCACAAGGAAAACTATTTACATATGGTAAGGACACACTGAATCTGAAAAAGTAATAACATGACTGTTCATGTGTGTATGTGTGCGTGTGTGTAGGTGTGTGGGGGTGTGTGTAGGTGCGTGCGTGTGTGTGAGTGTGTGTGTGTGTTGCTGCAGCAGCAGGTACAGTGACGCCGGCTGTTGCCATGGTAACAGTCGCCCTTGAAATGTGAAATAATTGTAAAATAACTGTAATCGTAAAAATAAAACACTTAAATAAGGGGGGGAGGACTTTGATAATTAATTCAAAAATATCATTTTTTCCTGATTGAATTAGTGGTGTCTTCTTCTCGCACTACATCTCTTCTCCTCTGGAATAACATAGCAAGCAGATGCTAAGGAAGTTAGCATACACTTTTCTCGCAGTGCGAATTTGACTATGTCACCAAAATTGACATCTGCGTTTCCTCATTAAACTGTCTCATCGACTGGAGCTTTACAGATGCCACGTCATATCATGTGACACAGTAGTGCTGTATGGAGGACCAAAACCGCCAAAATCAAAAATCAATAAAAGTGAAAATAAAACCAAATATAAAAAAATACAATTGAAATAAATGAAATTAAATAGAAATAAATGTAAGTTTAACTGTATTTACATATTCATTTTGGTATTTATTTCTACATTTATTTAGCTATTTTTTGTTTTATTTTGGTATTAATAAAAATACACCAAAACTACCAAAGTAAAAAATAAATAAAAGTGAAAATAAAACTAAATATAAAGAAATATAATTGAAATAACTCAAATTAAATACAAATAAATTGATATTTAACTGTGTTTATATATTTCTTTTTGTATTTATTCCTACATTTATTTAGCTATTTTTTATTTCATTTATTTTTTGTATTTATTTTTACTGTTATTTTGTGTTATATATATATGTTCTTATTTCCATATATATATTTTTCCTTTATTTTTTCAATTATATATTTTTATTTTCACTTTTATTTATTTATTTTTGATTTTGGCAGTTTCGGTCCTGCTGTGCAGAACGAAATGTTATTCAAATGAGGGTGTGGTCCTAAGTGTGTCTTGGGTTGAGCTATTCGTTCATTGGTTGATCGATATGTCAGTGTAGCGAGCACCATCAACCTACCCAATAGGCGAATAGTTCATCCCAAGCCACACTTGAGACACACAATTTATTTATTTTATTTTATTTATTTCAATTATATATTTTTTATATTTGGGTTTATTATCACTTTTATTTATTCATGATTTTGGCAGTTTTGGTCCTCCATAGTGCTGATGGTCGCTAGCTCCAAATTTGGTGCATCTGAGCCGTAATGGTGATCCGACATTTTATCCCACATGGAGACACTGCGTTCTACAGTCACATGGATCGATGTGCATCATCATGTCACCTCCACTTTCTGGTGAGACCAACAATTGCCTTGGGTGTCTCACCATGCTTCCGACTTTCTGCTACTCCCTTTCAAACTTTTTGTTGTTCTGCCTCTAAGACGAAATAGGAAGTGGGATATTTTGCCTTATACACGCAATTCAATGCGGGTACCTTTCACACAGAACCTAGCGAGGCGGGATATTGCCACAATTGTCTGCGCTTTCACACAACAATATGGAATCAGACTCTGATAATATGAGAGGGGCTGTAATACATCATCAATGCAGACTTTTGAAATATGCTTAAAGTTGGCAATGCCTTTATGTGCGTTAAAAGATAGCATGCTAGCATACAAATCAATACATTAGATAACTATATTGAAAACAATCAGTGAGACTGAGTGTGATATCATGGTCAATCAATGATCAATATAATGATGATCCTTGAGTGTTTTATATTTACTACCATTGTCAAGCTAGCTACCTCGCTAGCATGTGTTAGCATCCATCAATCTTTTGCAGGCCCCAAACAACAAAGGTCTATTTTGGTGAGCTAGCTACAACGTTAAGCCCGGTTCACACAGCAGGATTTTAAAATTGTCGGCAACTTCCAAACTCTGCGAGACCCCACGCGTGGCGTGAAAAAATCATGCGTATTACAGTTTTGAACGTACCGTGTGTGGTATGCAGCCACACGGCAAGATCAACATATCACGCATGAACCGATTCATTTACTGATATTATCATGTCAGACGGAAAATCCCGCAAAACTCCTCGAGATGAAATGAGACTTGGGAGTAAGCAAACATGGCGGATGAAAAGGCAGAAGAGGTCTCAGGTCGTATCTCGACGGTGGCGCTTGTTTGCAAATTATTTTTAGTGGAAAAAGTGAAACGAAAAGAAAAGACATTAGGGTCTGTTGCGCCATGACTGTTTTGATTTTGGATTCCCACCGTGCTTCCTCGCTGCCCGACACCAAGCTTTCTGATATCCTGCACGTCACTGTCAACCAGCTGCGTGCTTGTTTGTCCTTGGACCACTCCACATACGGTGCAATGTCAAAACAATCCAACATGTTGACTATCCCCAATTTGAGGTCGGACGTCCTCCCGAGTGGCCGAGATCTGGCTGAGCACACCACACGCGGCAAGATTACCTGATAGGATTATCTTTGGAGCCATTGCGAGAGCCGGCCCCGACCTACGATTGTCGAGAGGGGAGATTTGGAGCTAAAATCGGGCCGATAATCCCGCCATGTGAACTGGGCTTTACAAAACTAAAAGTCATTATTGTAGTCAGCAGTTGGAGCAAGTTTGTTGTGTTTGGCTTTAGCTCACTTGTTAACAGGGCAGCAGCTGGCTGAAACTGTGGCGGCCTTTTTGGCAACGTGTATCTGAAGAGAAACCACACAATAAATATTTAGCTACATTAGCAAGGAGTGTAAATTTGTCCTAAAATTTACATTGAAAATATGCTGTGGGAATTAGTAGGATGCTAATTACTGGGCATGCTAACTATTAGCCAACTAATGATAACAGAAAGATTATTTGTAATACTATGCTAGATAATTTTTTAGAATTCATTTTTACTACTACTAACAATAATGATAATGCAGCACCCTGATTGTCACTATCTTATTCATGGCAATGTTTATGCGACATCATTTAATTTAAATTGTTTAATATTAGAATATTTTTCCCCACAAGAGTAAATACTCACATTATTGTGCTAGTTGCAGCATGTCTCCATTTGGCTTTAGTGCAATAAGAGTAGAAATGTCACATTTTGGACAGTAGGGGGTGGGGGGGTGAATGATGTGAGCAATGGCTCATTTGCATGAGACAGAAACGCCCCCCCAAATAGAGGGATTGTAAGGGTACGTTTAGTGGACATTTACTGAGATTTTATTCTGAATACTAATAAAAATAATGTCAAAGCGCTTTCATTAAAATAGCAGGGAACTTTTTTTGCAAATTGTGGAAAAAGTGCACAATATAACTCCTTTAAGTATCAATTTGTTGTTTTTGGTAAATTGTTGAGTTAACATTTTAGCATTTACGCTTTGGATGACAGCCAGATGATGTTGATGAACACACGCACATGCACACACAGGTACTACTTGAAATCAGGGGTGGGTGAACTTTTGTAGAGCAGAGATTTATACATATATATGTATATATATATATATGTATGTATATATATATATATATATATATATATATACATATATATGTATATATATATATATATATATATATATATATACACAAGTACATAAATAATAATTTATTTGGATAAATATTTTTTTTACATTTACCTTATAATTCATCTAATATTAATGAAGCAATTGTTAAATGATGTAGAAAATGTTATGACTTTCTGTACAATTGCTTAATCGCCATTTTTAAAAATGATTTACAATAAAAAACAATCAATTATTATATGAAATAATTTGATAAATACATTTTAATAAATCAATTTTAGAATAAAAAATGTGACTCCAGTAAGTCAAAAAAACATGACAGGACCTTTGATAAATGCTCACTTGGCCAAATTAAAAAATATAGGCCGCATGGGGCATATGGTGTCCACCTTTTCTTTAAACGTTAAACTTTCTGACTTCAAGTTATTAATATTACAACATTCACTACTTCTACTAATTATAATTTCTTCATTTATTATAAACATGTAATGATGCATTGTGGTTAATAACAACCCTCAACTCATGGAATGAGAATTTCACCAAATGTAGCGTTTTCAGGCCTCTGTCCTATTTAATCAATTTGACTTGTCTCCCATTTATGTCATGGTTGCTATCTTATGACATATATCATATCACGTAACATGTGAAACACACGGGGATGGCGCTACACCGAGGCTAGGGGGAGCTATAGCCCCATTAGAAATCCGTGCACTTAAGCCCCTTCAGCATTTTACTTGATATTCTAAAATATATTTAATATAAATAATTTTCTCAGACCACTATTTATCGGTCTAGTCCCAGGAGAGAAACAAAAATCCTGGAACCCTCCCTGGACACATCATCTTCATTTTACTGATGAACACATGAATCAAATACAGAAGATGGAAATATTTGTTCAAGAAGATAACGGCATGATAAAATAAAAGTATTGCCTGATCACAGTACCTTTGTTTGTCTGTGTGCGTGTGCGTGTGTGTCTGCATGTGTATGCACCTACTACGGTTCTCCCCACAACTGGAAGCATGTTCCAAACTGTTATGAATAGTGGCCACCTGTGACGTCATCAGAGTGGTTGTCAAGTTGCCATACAGTAATTCTACTGGATTCACCAGTGCCCTGGACTGCTGACCCATAGGCCTTGTCTACACGTAAGCCTGTTTTTTTGACGTTTTACGTTGCCTGCGTTGGATACCGCGAAAGTGCGTTTTCATACGCATGCCAAGCCTCTAGGCGGCAGTAGTTAGCCAAATATTGTCTATTCAGAAGGAACCTCCGTCCTTTGACGTCACTTCTACGAAACCAAAAACACGGCGCCAAACGCGTTCGGAAGGACCGACAAGAGGTCAGAATTTCTTTTAAACCTTTCAAAGAGAAGCAGTGGTTGGTTGCGGACAAATAAGTAAGCAAAAAGCGCCTTGAGAATGGCTATAACCAACGCAGCGCCGCGGGAATCCATGTTGACTCGCATGAAAACACAAGTTGTGCAAGTGACGTCAGAGCATTTTTGTAGCATAGTGACGACGTAAATCTCCGGGTATGACTGTCCACAGCCAAACGCGGACCGGAGATATCCGCAAATCTCCACTGTGGCCGGAGTTTTGCGTTTTCAGTGAAAAAACTACGGGGACGTGTGGATGATAGGGCTAACCGCAGGCTAATGTCCGCCGTTTGCTATGTGTAGGCAAGGCCTTAGTATTTAAAGTCCTCCATCCTCTCCTTTCCAGCACATGCCTCCACCTTTCTAAATGTTCCTCCACTTGCTCCCAGCTTTCACAGCAGATCACAATGTCATCTGCAAACACCATGGTCCATGGGAATTCCTGTCAGCCTATCCGTAACTATTGTAAAGAGGAAGGGGCTCAGAGTTTATCCCTGATGCAGTCCCATTTTCACCTTAAACTCCTCTGTTATACCTCATCACTGTGCTCCTGCTGTCTACATGTGCTGTACTATTCTAACCAGAGCTGGGCATTCCGCCCCTGGGGCAGAACAGTTCGTCCCGGACGGACGCCCATTTTGGGGACGGAGGATGGGAGACGGAGGGTCAAAAGGGTCAAGTGCCCAGCTCTGATTCTAACATACTTCTCTGCCACTCCAGACTTCTTCGTGCAGTACCACAGTTCCCCTCGGGTACCCTGTCCTTGGCTTTCTTTAACTCTACGAAGACATAAAGCAGCTCCTTCCGCCCTTCTCTTTACTTCTTCATCAACACCCTCAAAACAAATAATACGTCAGTGGTATTCAGTGGTACTTCCTTGGCATGAAACCATACTATTGCTCACAAAGACTCACTTGTGTCCTGAGTCTAGAATCCCCCTCTCTTTCCCAAACCTTCAGTATTTGGGTTATCAATTGTACTCATCTAAAGTTGCCAAAACTCTGCACATCACCTTTGTTCTCAAAAATGGTCACTGGTACACTTTTCTTCCATTCCTCTTCTCACCTTCTAGAACTCTACTGAGCAGCTTGGTCAACATCTCCACAAATAACTCCCCAAGACACTTCCATACCTCCACAGGTATCTCATCAGGAACTGCCTTTCCATTTGTTATCCTTTATAATGTCTTTCTATCTTCATTGCAACTTCCTGGCCACCATTGTCCATTCTACTTTTCCTTCTCTCATTTTTCTCCTAAAAGTACAGCTCGGACTTGCATCCAAAATCTGCATTCACTATTCATTTATCGTTTAATCAGCGAGTCCCTGATCAACTCAAATGGGTTACTAATTGTACTTTTGCCGGAAAAACACGTCATAGTAAATTATTATTATTATAACATTGTCACCTATCTTAAACCTTGGCAGTTCAGTTTAGTGTTTTTATTGAGAAAAGCTGTGAACAATTGATTCGGATCACTTTTTGGCACCATGTTGTCGGGATTAACAAGCGCGGTTTTAGGGTGGCATAGGTGCGGAGTTAAACACTATGCAATGCAATGTAACCTTGTCTTCTTGTAATAAAGAGGAAAGATGTCCGCCATTGTGTGTCCTACTGTGTCAACTTCGGTGAACTCTTCGTGTGGCCACTCAACATTGCTGGTGGCACAGACACATTACATAGGACTGACACTCCTTAGCATAAGATCATTAAAGGGGCCATACTGACTTTTTTAGGTTTGTATACTAGGGGTTCAACCTACTAGTCATTGTGTCAACTTCCCCACTCTGCAACAACGCTTACAGCTTGACGTCGGTTAATCAACAGTCACATGTTGAGAGCTGAGCAATCAGATCTGCAGTTTTAGCACAGATTGGTATTACTTAACATCGTGAAAAGCATTAGCTTCTGATAATAATGTTAGGACGTTTGCTAAATTGTCTACGTTGGGGTTGGCGGGGTAAAAGTGTAATTCCGTGGCTTGGTGGTGAAATGCTGCGCTTATGAGGGATACGTGACGGTTATGTGAGAACAGCATAAGCGCTCTTATTCATGACACTCGATTGCTGTGTATAGCTGTTGACTGCGGAGGGGTTGGAGGTGGGTTGTCAATAACATAGGTGAGTTAATGTCACTGTAACAAGAAATATCTTGTAAAAATATGTCTATAATTCTTGACCCTTGCGTTATTTTGACAAAAGTGTGTCACAGACATGTCATTAAAATATCTGCAAGTGTTTTAAAAAGTAGGCAACAATCCACAATATGTCTACTTTAAACTTGATTTTTGGTTGCACATTTTCATTCAACTAAAGGTCTGTTTAAATGCCTCGCTAGGTGCTGCCATTTTGGTTAGCAAACAAGTTCAAATGGCTCAGCAGTTCAAGACAACGATAAGAACTGGGAAATTATGCTTACTTCATGTTCTTTTGGGGTTCCAAGATGGGAGCAAGAAGCATCTAATTGAGGGAGGCTTTTATTTGTCTTGAGTGGCTGATGAGTTAGAGCGTGGTCTATTTGAGGGACGACCACGGTTAGAGGAAATACACTTTTCACCTTTTGAAACTCCCAAGTGAGTTTTTTTTTTTTTTCAAGCACACATGGTCCATTTTACTGGTCCAAACATGCCACGACTCAGCACTTTCTGCACATGTGTCAGATCCAGTCCAGTATTGGTCGTACCCAACCTGACGCCACTTTTGCGATGTGTGAAGACTGAACCACGCAACTGCACTCCTCCATTGTGATCGATGTGCGGCTTGCTAAGAATTGATCGATATGTGAATTTATTGTTGTCAGATTCCGATCATGTCAAATGGAGTGCACTAGTTGGTGCCAACCAGCGGTGGCGCTGTTGCTTCACTTTCACCCCGAGCTTCAAGTCAACTATGCTAGGCTAAGCTAAGTTACAACCGTACAGACATACTCCCCCTCATCCAAGCAACATTATTATGATCAACAATAGCATGTAATTTATATTTAAGAAAGTAAAAATTCTTTGACAGACATACAAATCATAATTAAACAGATTAATTCATCAATTTCCATCCATCTCAGTGGTTGCCATATTGTGTAATATCGCCCTCTGCTATCGACCTAAATAATGTAACAAAAGCTCTCGAGCTTGTGTTGCGAAAGTCGTGTGACCAAACAGAAAACAGGTTAGAAGGACTGCGCTGTATGTTGCGATAGCTAGCATAACTACGGGTTGTACATAAGACGGTATGAATAAAAGGTTCAAACGATCATGTGTGTCATGTTCAGACTACTGGTGGCACATAATCTCGCAAAAAGATGTTTGGGGTTTGGTTCTATTTTACCATGAAACTGCCTCGATGTAAGGTGAGGATGAGTGTGGAGGAAGGGAGTCGCTAAGCGATTGTTTGGACCAACAAAATGTTTCTTCTGGATTCTTCTCGGGAATTACACGACCACATATTCATGATCCAATCAATCAAAAGTCACGTACACACGTTTGGCTCCAAACAAGAAGTAAGTCACACGAGTCGTTGATGTTGATGTTGATGTTGTTGTTGTTGGCTTGAAGGAGAACACTTGCCGCATTTGAGCCGAGCAGTGCTTGTCTGTTTACGTCCGGCTAGCAAACGCGCTAGTAGCAGTTCTGTGTCCTTTGTCCTCCGCAGTTTGGAGCGACTAGCGCTTGTGTGCGACGTTCGGTGCGGTTAGCTTGCTCTTAGCTCAAAGCAGAATAACGGGACAGACACCGCAACACCGCTGTGAAAGCGTCCCATCTGGGATATGACGTTCTTCGACGGGAAAACTGTTCATGGCTTTGACGAGAAAAGAAGAAGCTGAGCAGCCGAGTTGTTGTCTTCTCCTTTGGGGAGGCTCCACTTTGACGCTTTCATCGCTTATATATTTAGAATTTGTGATGGGCTTAACGCCATCCTCCATCAGTTAAGTTGGGCAGCGCGGCGGTGTTGGGTGAGGGGAATGGGGGGTCAGGAGTTGTATGGGGATTGGCGCTGAGGGCTGATGGTCGCCCCTGGTTACCTAGAGGAGGGGCTACTGCACTCGGAGGCGGGGCAACAGAACTGATGGGCGATGTCATCATCTTCCTCCTCTCTGAGAGACAAACAGATGGACGGACGGACAGAAAGACATGACAGGACAGAAGCAAGGAGGAAAGGAAGAAAGAAATGAAAAAGAGAGGGAGAAAGAGAAACAAAACAAAAATGATGAAAAGAAAGAGACAAAGAGAAATACAAACAAAAAGAGAAAGGATGGTGCACAGAAAGAAAATTAAGAAAGAACAAAGCAAAAAACAAATAGAGAAAACGAAAAGATGTAACAAAAAAGAGAAAGGAAATCACCAAAAAGAAAAAGTAGAGGGAATGAAAAGATAACATGAAAAAGAAAGAGAAAAAGAGAAACAGAAAAAAAGAAAATGGAAGAAAAAGAGAGACAAAAGACAGACCGATAGAAAGTTAAGAAAAACAAGAAAATAAAAAAAATAAAACAGAAAGAAAAAACAAAAAGGTGAAACAATAAAAAAGAAAACGAAAATGGAAACAAAACAAAAAGAAGGGAAATAGGTACAGAGAAAAAAAATGGAAAAGAAAATATATAGAGAAAAAGAAAGAAAACAGAAGGGAAGAAAGAAGGGAAGGGGAAACAAAAAAGAAATATAATACAAAGACAGAATTGAAATGACAATAATAGAAAGCAAAATGTTAAGAAAAGGAGAGCGAATCAATGGATAGAAAGAGAAGTGAAAAAGAAAAAAGGAAAATAGGGGAAGAAAAAACAACAGAAGGAAAGAAGAGAAGTAAAAGAGGGAAGAAAGTCAGACAAAAAGGTAACAAAAGGAAGAAAAAGAGAACAATAAATTAAAAGTGAAAAAAAGTGAATATGAAACAAAGAAAAAGTGTAAAGACCCAAAAAAAGAGATGTAGAAATAGAAATAAACAAGAACGAGAGAAAGGTAAGAAATCAAAAGGATAGAAATGAAAGAAAGAAAAACCAAAATAAAAGGAAAAGAAAGAAACAGAGAAGACAGAAAGAGGGACAGAAAGGGAAAGAAAGAAAGACAAAAAAATCAAAAGAGAGCGAGCATGAAAGAAATCAAGCAAGAAGGAGGAAAAGAAAGAGAAATGTCAGTGAGGACACATGAAGGAAGACAAGGATGTCAAGTGTGGGTCAGGGGCGTGTTCATGGAGCGATTCGAGGGGAGAAAAAAGTCAAAATCTTATAAGAATCAAGTCTGATTCGAATTAGACTAAAGTTTGTTTATATCATATTATGAAGTTGATTTATTTATGGGTGATTCTCAGAAAGAATGTTCAAACGCTGTGACCCACTTCCAGTCAAAATTTGCTTCCCTTTATAATCAATCACCAAGATTTCACTTCTTACAAGATTGCAAACATACTGCAGCAATAAAATGAGCAACTTGATTGAGATTTGTGCTGTCCTTTGTGTGTGAATGTATTTTGAGTGGTATATAGAAAAAAATCAAATTTGCATAAACTTCATTTTTGTGACATGCCAACATGCCCATGTAATTAAGAGCCCTTTATACTTTTTTTTTTTTTTAATTCCACAACGACCAACTACGCTATGTGTAGAGCGTGGGGTCCAGTTTTATTGATAACACACATTCAGTAAAATAGATTGATACGTTTATTTCACTCAAGTTGCATGCACTATCTTCTTGACGTGTTCCTGAGCATGAGTATGCAGGATTGAAAAGGTGTGCAGGGCAGCTGCAGGCATTTCGTAAGCAGGCAAAGCGAACAAGTTGTGGTGTTTACGTGACCCTAATGTAACACTACGTAACATAACAGCCATTGTTCATTCTGAGGTCATTTTCTCACATATAAAGGATCATTTGTACCTGAATATCTTTGTAGGAAGGTAGTGATGTTGTTCAAATGAACAAATAACTAATTTACCAATGTTTTTCTACTTGAGTGCTTAGTGCCTGGTGGTCAGGTAACAAGTCCTCCGAAACAATGGAGTACCTCGACATTTGACAATTTCTTGCAAACAAAGGGCTGAGTGAACTATCGCTATTTATTCATAGCACACCGCAGGAAGGTTTGATTTAAAGCATGTATCATTTTTACATGGTTTTGACCAAGTTTATTTTTGGGCTCTCATGTCACACTCGTGGATCATATTTTCTGAGAATCACCTTTATCTATTATGGGAAAATTTTGGAGAGCGGTCAATACAGCCAACAGCATGCTAAATGCTAAAACTAAATTTAGCACGAAAGTCCATCTAATCCGGTCATCAGCTTTCACTCAGAGGGTGGCCGCAAGCTGAGATGTTAGTTTTTGCTTTTTTAGCATGTGTTTATGGCTACCAGAATAGATTGATGGCAAACGTATTCAATGTAGGTGCCGCTGTTTTGGCTAGCAAATTGTGTGAAAAACACAGATAATTACACTGGCCACTAGGTTTTTTTTCTCTTGACCCAAATAGGAAGATTGAGAGAGGCATTATTATTATTATTATTATTATTAATATTATTATTATTTTTATTATTATTATTATTATTGTCATGTCATGTCATCTTCCAAACCGCTTATCCTATACAGGGTCGCGGGGAGTTGCTGGAGCCTATCCCAGCCGTCAATGGGCGAAGGCAGACTACACCCCGAACTGGTCGCCAGCCAGTCGCAGGGCATATTATTATTATTATTATTATTATTATTATTATTATTATTATTATTATTATTATTATTATTATTATTATTATTATATATCATAGCATTGTTTTAATTTTTTTTAATTACAATGTATAATTTTAAATATAGTTAGTCATTTACTGACACAGTTTAACAAGATAAATGAATCCAAACTAACTAAAAAATACTGATATTTTTGGCTTTAATTATACTGCAATTAAATTATTTTAAACAAGTTCTTTAAATTATTCACAATAAATAGAGATAAATAAATACCAACTCGATAAAAATGAAGACGTACATTTTAATTTAGCCGTGACTTGACTCTTTCTAAGTACGGGCTGCTCAATGGGCCATATTCAAGAATGGAGCAGGCCACCCTTTGCCCACCCTTGTAGACTAAAATACCAAATCACAAGGACTGTGAGATTAGTTGATCTGTACGGGGAAGGGGTGGGCGCCACCTGAAGGATGAGGCAGTGGTTGTCGGAGGGAGGGAGGATTGGGAGGAGGGCTGGTGACTGTGACCCTTACCTTGCCTGCTCGTGGTGCTTGTTGGCGGGGGGCAGGGCGCAGGGAGGCTTGGGCAGACGGAGGCGCGCGGGGCAGCAGTACTGATGGTAGGAGGCGTGGCTGTTAGGAGGGAGGCTGGACGAGTAGAGAGAGGAAGAGGAGGAGGCGGAGGAGGAAGGAGTGGTGATGCTGGACGGACGACAAGAGGAGGCGGGGGCGCTAGAGAGACAGGAAGTGAGAAAGGAAGAGAGAGCGAGCCAGAGGAGAGAAAAGAAGGGAAAATAAAGTCAAGAGAGGAACAAACACAGAAAGGTAGACGACAACGACGACAACACACAGGCACACAAACAGACACCATTAGCACGGTCAGAGCTTAGCACAGCGATATTGCAATCATTAGTCATGTTAAAAGCATAAAGCACACCTACGTCAACATTAGCTTAGCGCACAGTCAATAGCAGAAGCGTAGCCATCGGTGCATGGTCTTGACCGTTAGCTGTGTGTGACTATGTTAGCGATTAGTAGCACAACATGGTTAGCTGTGCGTATGAGAGAAAAGCAGACAGCTTATGCTTAGCACACAATCAGTCTGTTAGTACTAGTTAGCCGTGAGCATCACAGAGGTACGTGTACAGTGTACAGTGAGAAGGAGGATGATGCACATACAAACATACATACATACATACATACATACAGTAGATTGTTTACTAGAAGTGGAGGACTGTCAGACTAAGTTATCAATTTTGGGGCTTGGGACTTGCTTGGTTAAAACTTAGGGAAGACACCACTTGATTTTGACTTGGTTTTCATGAAGGCTCCACTTGACTTGAACTATATCACTTGACAAGTCTTGTTTACAGATGGAAGTCGCCGTTTTCTCGACAGTTTGACATTTGTTTTCAGTTTGACAATATGTTTGGTGTAGTGCACGCAAAGCTGGCAACCCAGCAGTATGCTATGAAGCAGAGTGCAGAGGCCACTCCGGAGATTTGTACATCTGGATTCAAGTAGTATGTTTTTAATCAAATCAGGAAAAAGAAGCGTGATGGCAAGGTTTGAAACTCAAACATAAGAGACGCAAAAACCATAAGATCTAGCTTCATCTTCTCACCATAAAACCTACAAAGACAGGTAGGCTGTGTTAAGATAATCAATAGCTGGCATGTTGGTTGGTTATGAATAGGGATGGACAATCACCCCCCCCCCACTGCCCCCCAAATGATACAGATAACAGATATATACAAATCAGCCGTTTGTATATTGTATTGCAGTGTTTTTCAAACTTTTTTGAGTCAAAGCACATTTATTTCATTGAAAATAAAATCCCGCGGCACACCACCAGCTGAAATTGTGAAAAAAAATATATTTTCACAATATAAGTGTTATATTGTTTATATAAGCATTTTTTAGCATTGAAGAATGACATTATACTGTATTATAATGTCTTGAATAGGAATTAAATAAACAAGGAAAAAAGTATTTTATAATGTTTCATTGGATACTTAGTGTGAAACATGGGCCTGTTTGGATAAACATGCGTCACTAATTCGCTTGTCTCTAAACAAAGACTATTAGCTACCTGTTGCTGCTGCTGCTACTACTTACTGGTATGGAAGAGTACTACAATGTCGTAACTACATGATTATGCTGCCAATCACTAAACCGCACAGGCACACAAATGAGATAATTTCCCATGGCACACCTGACAATATCTCACACTGATGTGTCGCGACACAGAGTTTGAAAAACACTGGTGCATTGTATATATATATATATATATATATATATATATATATATATATATATATATATATATATATATATATATATATATATATATATATATATATATATATATATATATATATATATATAGTATAATCAGCAGGGAACATTTCGGCTTCCGTATGGCGGTGATGGAGTTGCAAGGCTGCGAGCGGTGGAGCGAACAAAAACAGTGTGTCGGCGTTGTTGGACCTCCGTTCTGTATGTTGCAGGTAACACTTCAAACATGCTAACATCACCCCGACACAGTTACCGGGGGTAGAAAAAAGAAACCCGCTCAACTCCAACAACTTATCCCCGCTACCTGGAGAAGTGAAAGCAGACAGAGCCAACGATATCCGTAATTACTGAAGCAATCGGCATATACATAGCAACATCTATGCGTCCATATGCTTTTGTCGAGGAGCCGGGCTTCAAACGTTTATTAGACATGCTGGAACCCCGTTACAATGTTCCATCCCGGGCGCATATTAGCAAGACCGTGCTCGCTCCCTGTCATAAACAATCGCACAAGAGCATGAGCTGTCCTCTGCTGCGCCCTAACTCTAAGAAGCAAGTTAAAAGTTACTAGTTGGCAAGTGCTACCTGACTTGATCTGCAACCTCATTCTATCCATACAAGAAAGGGGGGTTTCCTGTGTTTAATTATATATATATTTATATATATATATATGTATACTTTATAAATTAGCTGGCCAAGATGTTCACTGACGGGCTGATTGACATCAGAAAGGAGAACTGCAGTTGAAGAAAGGAGGCCAGTCATGTTGTCACGGGCAACCGCGGAAAATCAAGAAACATGTTGTCACGGTAACAAGGCCTACGTGTGCATTACAGTCGACTCTCAATGCTGCTGCTTGAATCTGCTCACGCCTCCAAAGTCGCACAAAAGCAAAGAACAACACAAAAAAACATCGTCAATAATGTCAGGCGCCATACGTGGGAAGAGACTCACCTCTCTCTCTCTCTCTCTCTCTCTCTCGCTCATTCTCTCTCTCTCACACACGTGCACACGCACACACGCACAAACACAGAACACCCCCATATACATTAACACACCGCACAGAAACACACACACATACGCATAAACACAGAAACATACGCTAGTGCTGTAGTCATAGACCATACCAACCGAGACCAAGACATCATAGAAACTCGAGAGTATCGAGACCGAGGCAAGACCAAGACTGTAAAGATCAAAGAAAAAAACAGACAGCATGAAACATCCAGAACAAAACGACCGGTATCTTTTTATTCATTACGTTTGAAACAAAAGCAACTTCTGCTGTTGTTTTTTAAATACTCCAGTGAAGCAAATTCAACTTCTACAATTATGCAATCATACTCTTTAAAACTGACTCATGAGCCAGAAAAAATGTCAGGCTTGGTCACGACCGGTCTTGATAAAAAAATCCTGAGTCCGCACTGTCCGGGACCGAGACGAGACCAAGTAAAAATGCCTTTAAGTGCGAGACGAGACAGAAACCGTTAAAAAGTAGCCTCAAGACTGGTTTTGAGACCAACACCGATCTTGAGAACTACAACACCAACACACGCACTCAACACACACACACACACACGGACACCCCAACACACATTCACAAACACGCTCAAACACACACACACACACACACTTGCACACACTCGAGGACCCCAGGGTGACATATTGCGGCTCGCCTCGGACAGGTAATTCATCACATCGCTATTCATATTGGCTGGCCTAGTTTCCACAGCAGCGCGCGCACACACAAACACAAGTCGCACAGACGCAAACAAAAACACACACACACACAAGTTTCAAACGACACCGTGAATGTTATCACGTGAGACTCTTGTGAGGAGACAAGACGTGCCTCCCAGACTCAAGCAGTAATCTTGCTCCGCACGCATCAAATAATGCGTCATGGCAAATCATCATTTCAATCAATCAATCAATTTACTACTTGTGTTGTCACGTTTTCCACATATTGATGTTTCACGTGTACGTAGCAATGAAGGAAGTAGAGACGTTGAGTTTTTCAATCTGGAAATATTGTGTTGAGTTTGTGTCAACTAAAGATGGAAATATTAAGGTTGGTTGTACTCTCCAGACAAGTCAACAAAGTGTTATTTGGCTTGAAAAAAAAAGAAACACATCAAATTTGAAGAAACCTTTGAGGCCCTATTTTTGTGCTGAGCATAAGTCTTGTGGATGATATAGTTGGCCGCACGTGACGTGGGCACTTGCACCGGTCGTGCATCTTGGTCTGAAACGTAATAGAGTAATCCCCCACAAACCATATTCACAGTTCACTATTGACCTACTTTTTTTTTCCTGTGGAACCTTTCCTCAGCTATTTGTTGATAAACCCACCTGGAGTGGGGCCTTGTGATGAAAATGCCTTGATTTTTTTTTTTTGTGGTAAGACACGTGCAAAATTTGATAGTGCACTCCAGATATAATAAGACCACCATCAATTGACATTGCTTTTCTTGCATTGGAAGGAAAAATCCACCAACTGATATTTTATTCATTATTTATTAATGGGTAATGGACCATTAATATGGGCGGCGGGGCGGCTTTGTCCCGATCCCCCGCAAGTTGTGTGGGTCCACTGTATTTGTGTTTTTGTGCTCTTTCTGAAATTCCCCAAATATTGAGAGGAGTAATTTCACATTTTTTTTGTTTTGTTGGTGTGACTATCCATAACAACCCAATTATTTTGAAGACCCACAATTTAAGGCTTGTGGATGCCCATAGTTGGAGAACCACTGACTTGGAAAATTTGATCCATAAAGAGACTCGCCTGCTAATAGACACCCGTGTGTGTGTTTTTGTGGGCGATAACATTGGCTGCAGTACCACAGATGGCCACTAGGAAGTTTCCCTTTTGTAGGCACAGAAATGCTCGCTTGCCAAGAAGAAGAGCTAGCTGGCAGGCTGGCGGCCATGTTCACGCTCACGCTGATCTGCATGAGCCTCCTGAACTGTTTCCATGACAACCCCCTCCCATCAGCACCAGCCGCCTTTGTGTCTCATTTGAATGCCGCCTAATAAAGACACACTGTGTGCGTGTGTGTGGAGGTGGGGTATGGCGAGATGTATGCTTGTGTTGTATTTGGAATGAAGTTGCAAAAAAGAGCACGGAAAGAGAGAGAACGCAGAACTCCACCAAGGCTTAAAAAATGTGAACTTGTTGCCTTAAAAGGGCATATTACGGTAATTTGACTTTTTAGTATCTGTATACAAATAGTTGTGTCTCATTTTTTATAATATTTTTTTCTATGACTGAGATGGTGTCAACCCCTCAGTAATCCACACTAATATTACCGTACTCATTCTTTGTAGAGGATTAAGAATATATGACTGTGATTATTGTTGTATTGTCTGTCTACATGTGTTACTATACCATTTGCGCTCAAATATTGGTTGCTTGGAGGGATAACACCACAACACCGATGCTACTTGTTAGCCCTTCTATGGGGTTTCCCATGATGTGTTAGCATTTGCGCTAGTGGACTTTCAGGCCCATTTATGTGCTTGTTTTCAACACAGAGTGTAATTCTCTTCTTTTATGTTTAGTTTCAGTAAACGTCAACTGGCAATGGCAATACAGGAAAAAGCCTCTTTTCTATCCGCCAAACAGCTGCTGGTTGTGAAGTGTAGCTCGTGTGTGGCGTGAGTCAGAAATTAAATTGCATACAGTCATGAGTCTCTCATGTGCAATTACCAACCGACAGGTGGGGGACAGGCCAGCCTCACTGTCAACACTGACATTCAGACCAAGCAAGGTAGGTGGAGATAAACCTTGTAGGATCTGTGTTTGTTGTGAGCATCTGTTTTGAAGGTCTAGTTGCGCTATAGAGTGCTTCGAGCCTTTCAGATTACCGACAATGTAGGGCTGCACAATATATTGAAAAAAATATCAATATCGTGATAATGGTCTACGCCAAGGGTCCCCAACTACTGGGTCACGGACCGGTACCAGGCCGCAGGCCACTTTGGACCGGGTCGCACAGATGACAGAAAACATACAGTACTTCTGGTTTATTTATTATCCGAGGTTAAAAAAATATATATATTTTGAAAAGTGACTACATTCTCTCCGTTACATCCATTTATGACTGACTCTTAACTCATGTCAAGTTGTCTCCATCGCGTAATGCTAATATTAAATGCACAAGCTAGCAAATGAGTAAAAATAAACAGATGTATTTGGAAAGTTTCCTTGCAATGGGGAAAAGGCCCAGTGAGAATTCAACACAAAAGCCTATGCCCAAGAAAAAAAAGAAGGATACATTTCACAGACAATACCAGAAGGCGTACTTGAAATATGTGCCTTGAGAGCGTCATACTTGGTGGCTAACCGCTTCGCTAAGGCTAAGAAGTCATTCAATATTGATGAAGAAAAAAGAAAAAAAAACAGCGGATTTGCGAAACCCCCATTCATAACAACCCCCCCCCCCCCTCTGTCTCCTTCACACACTATTGCCACCCAATAGTTGGACATTATTTAGGGGTATTAAGAGTAATTGGCTAAGAAAAAATTGAGCTTGATTATTTTGCTGCATGAAAAAAATGAACATTCATTAGCTACAAAAAATGTCATTTCTTTAGGTATGTTAAATATCGCAACAATATGGATATAGCTATAGTCAACATCCATATCGCATATTGCATGTTTTCCCAATATCGTGCAGCCCTACAACATGCATTGCGGGCCGACATATCGGTGGGCTAGCCCCGCTAACAAAGCGTTATTTGTCATTGGTCATGCCTAGTATGTGTGTCGGCTGTCATAGTTGCGGAAAAGGCGGAAACGTTTTGTTTAGTCTTCCGAGAATCATTACAAACCAGGGATAAGCGGTATAGATAATGGATGGATGGATGGATGGATGGATGGATGGATGGATGGATGGATTTGACGCCCACTCAAAAGACAAAGATGACTCTGGCTGCCCAGCCCTCTTTTTCATAGTGAGCTGTTGCCATGGTTACAAGATACAGTGAACGTTCTTGGTTAGCATTCTGGAAAGAACTTCACATTCAAATGCAGGCGTGCTGTTGTTTCTTGTGTCCTCGTTAATAGTTTTCAGACAAGAAGATACAACACCCTGGACTGCTCCCTGTGCGTTATTTGAAGGCTTTACCGTACCTACTTTACCGTAAAATATGTGCTAATTTTGATTAGCATGTCTGCCTTTAACTGTATGATTGCATTTAGCGAGCGGGCGTTTGTTGTTTAATCCATTGTTTTAACATGCCAGTTTTGCATTTAACAACATTGTGACAAAAAATTTAAGTAATAAGATTTTGCCTCCTATTTTTACAAAGTAGAACAGGTTGTAAAGTGCCCTACGATAAGAGGCTACTTTTGAATGTACAATACATCAGAACACGTCGCAGCACTGAATTTAGTTGACTAGTTTGGCTATTGTGCGCAGACGTGTATATTGTACATACATAACTGACAAGATCGATATAGGTCACACTGGGCAGTACTTGTGTCAGCAATCCAAATCGCCAACCAAATGTAATTTACAGCGTACCCCCCCCCCCCCCCCAACCCGCTTCCAAAATAAAGATCGGAAACAAGAGCTGTCTTCGTGGGAGCCACAGAGGAGGATGACAAATAAGTCAACTGAATGAGTCACGGCCATATTTCAGCCGCCTGGGAGAAGCCTGCCACGCTTGTCAGCATTAGCGAGCGTCGTGCACGCTTAGCGTACGTTGGTGAGCGCGCACCTTCCAGCGGGCTGTCCGCAGTTGCATAGCAACAGCAGCCACTGTGACCAGCGCTTATTGTCAGACGCTATGGGAAAGGAGACGCCGGCGATTCGCACGGGACAACGTTTACTTCCTGATGGGTGCTCTGAAAGATCGCGTTGCCAGGCAACTAAGCTCGTGGTGACGACTGCGGCCGACGACAGTCGACGACTTCGCTCGCATATGTGGCATCGTGTCCGAGTTTTCCCGACAGTCAGCAAACGCTCATGTAGTTCAGTGATTCCTAACCACTCAGTCGCAGCACGTTAGCGTGGAGTGAGCGAGCACCAGGTGTGCCGCGGCAAATGATCCAATGTACCTTAATTGGTTCAAAAAGTATTTCAGTAAGCTCCTCGTACTCAGTTAACAATTGGCATTGTTTTGTACTCTTTCTCAAACATTCCAAGCTAGATAAAGCTTTATCTAACTACGAAAACAGTACAGTGACTGGCGTCAAAAAAGTGTATACTTTGAAGTGATAAATCTCAACTGAGACAACCCTGTCGGAGGAAGGGCTAGGTTTTAACCTTGGTTGTTAGTAGAAATTACAGTTCACCCCATGTGCAAGGATTTTTTTTCTGAAGTTCAATCATCTGTAATCTTGTTTATTTTAAAGGGTAACAAACGTTTGGGGTCAGTTATAAACAAATTCAGGGGTGTGTCAATTACTGTCATTTTTTTTTTTTCTCCAAATAATGTTTTTTGTTCATCTGTCTATGCCAGTGGCATATTGTGATAGGCGGAACAATTCTTTTCCACTTGCTAGCAGAAGGAATAATTAACCTGTGAATTAACTTGTTTTCATACATCGTAAAAATAACATTGTGTTCAACTAAAGAGGCCCACTTTTCACACTTTTTGGTGACATAGACTGGTGAGGTGCAGTGAGTTTTGTCTAATCCAAAACATTGTATTTACCTTGGCTCAAAAAAGGTTGGGAAACAGTAACTGGTCTTTCACTCTGTCCCATTTCCACATGCAAAACAAGAATAATCAACAATGTCCGCATGGCGCAAGAACGAGAGGTACTCGTGCCGTGATTGACATCAACACACTAAGCCTAAACACCATCGACGTCAAAGGATGCATTCTGCTCAGATTTAGCATGTTAGCATAGCACCTGCAAAAGAGAAGTTGCAATGTTGCCATCACAGTCCAAAGTAGCACGAGTCAACCTCTAAAGTCAAGTAACGGTTGAACAAATATTGCAATTTGACCAGGAAATACAAATTGTAAGGTGGTATTATATAACAATAAGACCTATGAAGCAAAATACACTTTTGAATGTCTCGTTTACAAATACTTGGATCTCTGGAGTGTCGGCTCACACGTCAAATGTGAAAATAAACAAACAAGTAAATCAAGGCTGGCTCATTTACATGGAATGGGACCGCCTCCTCAACACAGGCTAATTTCAACGCAACTCGAAATAACGGGAAAATCGGTCCACTTGTTGCAGGTAAAATTCGACAGCTTGATGGGGAAGTGGTTCATCCGCCTGTGAAAATGCAATCCATGCTTTTTTTAACTGTCTTTTGGGGGGCTTGTGTCCGCTTCGAAGTTTGCGCTGTTTTGTTTAAAACCTGGGGCTTAACAAGTAGCTCCGCCCCAGCTGTCATGGTAACCGTCCTCTGCATGAGCCTAACAGTAGAAGGGGGTGCGGCGAGCAATGCCTTCTGCTTGAAACAGGATTGCCCCTTCAAAACAGGATAATTTCAGCGAGAGTGGAAACATGTAGTCTTGGCCTTCCGGCAATATCAAACATCTTTGATAATATCACGAGTCTCTCAGTTTTTGCGGTCATGTAACACAACCAACAACCAAGAGATGAGCCGGAAACAGGTAACTCTACCAAGAGCATGATGGGAAAACCTTGCATTGTAGAAAATAAGTACCTCAAGAATCTCGTTATAGTTTTGTAAATAGTGAAAATTCCAAAAATTAACAGTCTTTGTAAAATCTCAGTCTGAGATCAGGCTGTGACTAAAAACTGAATAAGTTTAAACATCTTTAAATGTCAGCAGATGTGGGATGATAGTTTTCCAAGGGTCTTTTCCAAATCTCCTCAAAGTCTCCTGATGTAGCTTAAGTTTAATGTAGACTCTAAATTGGGTGTGAATGTGACTGCGAATGAATGTTTGTCTACCCTGGGATTGGCTTGCAACCAGTCCAGGGCAGCTGGGATAGGCTCCAGTTCAACGGCGACATTTTTGGAAAACAAAAAACAAAAACAGAATGGATGGATGGAAAACTAGAGGGGTATGTTGAGGAAAGATAATCATGCTATAAAGGAACCTGGGACCTGTTTTAAGTTGTGGAAAAAAATATTTATGAACTCCTTTGTGTGTTTTCTCATGCAACTTTGGTGTGTGCATCTCTGGAAAAGTCAAGCAGTAACTTACGCTTTGTGGTGGTGCAGCGTGTGGGCGTGGTGGTTGTTGGCGGCGTTACTCCTGTGCAGGCGCTCCAGACGCTCCTTCTCCTTCTCCACAAAGTTGGTGTTGGTTCCGGTGCTGGTAGACGCTGACCGGCTCAGGCGGCTGTGCCCCCGGGGCTGCTCCCGGGGGGGAATGGGAGGCGGTGGCGGGGGAGGAGCCGGCGTGGGGACCTGCGAGGTGGCGGCGGTAACGTGGACCGCCGAGGTGCTGTTGTAGTGGTGGTGCTGGTGGTTGTGGCTGGCATTGAGCGGGATGGACGTGGGAGGCTTGCTGTGGTGGTGGTGGTGGTGGTGGTGGTTCTTGGCGGGAACAGACGAGAAGTGAGTGGGAGGCGGCGGCGGGGGAGGAGGGGGAAGACGAGGCTCCGGAGGAGGTGCGGGTGGAGGCGGGGCAGCAGGCTGGCGGTCCAAACGCAGGTCCTTGTTCTCTTGGCTGAGGCGGTCTAGCTGGACCTCCAGCTCGTCAATGCGCCGCCTCTGCGTTTCCAGAAGCTTCTGCTGGCTTTCGATGATGTTGTTGAGTTCAAGGAGGTACTCCACCGCACGATTCGGACTTTCCGGGCTGCCCTGGCCCGGGCCTTGATTAGCGTCCATAGCTAGCAGTCAACTTGATGTCAAAGACAGAATCTACGAAGCAACTAGCAAGAGAAGCTAAAAAAAAAAAAGTGACTTCCGATTTGAAGTCCTCAGAACATCTATAAAACAAAACAAAAAACTACTTGACTAGCAGCTAACTAAGACCCGCCCTCCCCCCCACTGGCAGAAAGTGGGGGGGAGAGGACCGGTTCTTCTTCAAGGTCTGATGCGAAGATCAAGATGGATCCGGCACTCTCTGGCGCTGATCGGAAGGCTTGGCGGACTCGTGGAGCATTTCTGCTTCAGTCAGGACTCTCCGGTGGCCTTCACATCCGCAACGGAGGAATACTCAGAAGCCATGATGGAGGAAAAACAGGACAAAATCAAGCACTGAAGGAGTTTACTCCAAGCTGAGGTCCAATCAATTAGTCACTTGTATCCACTCTGTTAATACCAGCAGGAAGTGGCCATCTTTCAACACGTTGTCGAAATCAGATGTCATTGTATCAGTGTCTCATTCACATAGCAAGTTTACAAAACCCCCCCAAAAACAAACATAAAAAAAACAACAACAAAAAACAGGACAACTATCCAGCTAATTCCCACATGGGAAAATCCTTCAGGTGCCAGAGAACCACTGGATAACGAGTCTGTTCAATCCTCCATCTCCTCACATGGAGAAACGCTTGGCATGTTCCTCTGCTGTGAAGCTCGACCCAGAAAAATGTGGGCTCTTCCCAGTACGGAGTTCACCAGGACTGCGCCTCATCCCACAGTTGCTGCAGGCGGATGGTCATCCGGTGTCATGTCCGGGATTTTCCTTCCGGATCCTTCTTGGCGGCACGCGTCCGTTCCATGAAAGACAAGTGAAGAACATGAAAAGATGAGGACGGTGGCAATCATTGCCAACATCACAGTAGAGCTGCAGCTATCGAATATTTTTCTCTTCGAATATCCTACTAAAAATTGAAATTCTATCAAATAATTGAGTATTTGGATAAAATTTAAAAAATACCATTTTTGGGGGGCTTGGTCAAAGAACATTAATAATACAGATAGAAGAGAAAATCACACATTTCACTTGATAATGAACAATCTATTGTCTTTTATTTTTAATGGTATTTCTTCTCGAGTGAGCTATGAGATGAAGTGATGTCAGAACCACAGTAGCGGTTCTTGCAGGCTAAAACAGCACATTTGAATAAGCCCGGTTTGTTAAAAAAATGATCAATAGGAACTGTAACTGTGTCAGGATGTCAGCATCAAAGTGCGCATCGTCATTTTCAACTAAACTGCCTTTGAAAAGTAGTCCGACGTCTCTTTCCAGCCTAAATCGGGCGGTCGCTTAGCGACTAGCTTCTAGCCAATAGCCGCCAGCGCTGGTAACAGGCGCTGTACTATACAATGTCAGCGTAACAAGACGTTTTTTTTCGCATCCTTAATTTGCAATCGAACTTGATTTCAGGATAGCGTTGTGTTGCTTTTGGTGGCAATATAAACTGGGAGTCCGACTATCGAGCCTCACAAGTCAGACGCCATGCCACTACCAGGAACAGTTTCCAAATAAATACTACCAAGGACCCGGTGTCCGTTTATTACTTGGTATGATTTGTTTTCGCCAAATTTCAAGTGAATTAATGAAACTGATGTTAGGCGCTGATTTTTTTTCTAGCTTTCCAGGGATGTGTGTGGGGCGGGGGGCAGCACATAGTGAATGCTAGAAATGATGATCAAACTTTTATGCCAAGCTATTACGGTAGGGAATCATTTGAATTTGAATGAATTTGGTTCCTCTTTTCATTTCAGGTTCCAAAGGACTCTCAATTCTGATTCTTTTAGGGGGCAGAGATGGAAAAACTTTGCATGTTTTAAATTAAAGCCATCCATTTTTTAGCGGCCCACGGCATAGACTAAGCATCAACATTTGACACGGCCCGTGTCATTTGTCTGCACTGGGTGGCAACGCCAAAGAAAAGATGTTTGTTTTCATCTCTAATTTGTTTGTTTGATGTGTGACCTCTGGTTTTAAAGCAATCGGGGATTCAAAGGAGGGTTTGGCTTCTGGGCAGGGTCCTAATTTTTAATAGTAGTGAAAAACATGGGGAAGAATTCAAACGTAAGAGTGTGTGACCTCAGTCTTTAAAACAATCAGAGTTTCAAAGTTGGGTTTTAAAGGTGATTATACCTTCCAGCTTTTTTTTTTAGCAGTGACTATAAAATTGAGTCGAAAGGTCCACTGCTGAGATTGTCCCAGCACAGGAATTGATCACGAGCCACATAATCACCTACAGTTTCTAATCGGTCATGCTTTCAAAGGGGGGGTTTAAAGTGTCAAAGGTGATTAATCTCCAAGCAGTCACAATTTTTGACAGCTGTCCCAAAAATCTGTTGAAAAATTTAGCTGTCAGGATGTGTGACCTGTGGTTTGAAAGAAGTTAGGGATTCAAAGGAGGGTTTGAAAGGTGAGTTTAGCTTCTTAGCAGTGTGCCCATTTCGAACATTGTCTCTAAAATTGATTAAGAAACTCCATTCTTGAGATTGTCCCAGAATAGGAATTGATCCTAAAACCCCTGTTTCGAAAGTCAGGGGTGTTACCAACTGAGCCGTGTTCATTTCCTCATCAGTCAGGCTTTCAAATGAGTGTTGAAGGTTTCAAAGGCGCTTAATCCAAGCGGTCACAATTTTTGACAGCTGTCCCAAAATTCAGTTGAAAAATTCAGCTTTCTGGATGTGTGACCTCTGCTTTTGAAGCAGTCAGTGATTCAACTGAGAGTTTGGCTTCGAGGCAGGGTCCTAAATTTTAACAGTTGTTATAAAATTGAGTAAAAAAATCTAATGTAAAAATGTGTAACCTCAGGTCCGAGTTTCAAAGTGAGGCTTAAAAGATGAGTTTAGCTTCCAAGCAGTGTTCCCATTTTTAACAGTGGCTATAAAATTTGGTCCCGGCACAGGAATTGATCCCAAACCCTCTGCATCCAAAGTCTGGGGTGCTACCCACTGTTCCACGTGTAGTTCCACATCAGCCTTTCAAAGGAGCATTTGATGTTTCAAAGGCTAAGCTGTCACAATGTTGACAGGTCCCAAAATTCAATTGACAAATAACAAGTACATACAAAAGTAAACATGATATCTTTACACATCTTCACCTACACTGATGGATTGGTTTACTGTGTTAAAAAAATTGAGATGTCAAGGTGGCCCTTGGAAGATAAGTTTGGACATCCTTGGTTTAAAGCGAAGAAGCAAAGCAGCTGTTTTTGGAAGAAATTGCTTCAACTTCCATAATCCAAACCGCTTTTCCTCACGAGGGTCGCAGGGGTGCTGGAGCCTATCCCAGATGTCATCGGGAAGTGTGAGGTAAACCCCAAATTGGTTGCCAGCAAATCGCAGAGCACACACAGACAAACAAATATTCACACTCGCAATCATACTAAATTGGATGAATTCAGAGTGTTCAAATAACCTACCGTGAATGTTTCTGGAATGTTGGAAGAAACCAGTGTGCTATTTTCTTTGCCGTTGCTCTGCTTTTGTGTACTACCTCGCATAGATAGTCTACTTCTTTCTACCTCATGCACTCATTTGCTAGCTAACAGCCAATCAGAGTCTTCAATTGTCATAGACAGCCATTTCGCATTCTGTAATCGACGTCTCATTTGTGCATATCTTATCTAAAAACACACTGACACAAACATGTCTCATTTTTTCACAATTCTAAATGTGGATTTTTACTGAGGTTTGTTTCAATTTGTATTATGAAAGTGTTGGGCAAGATTAAAATATGTGTGCTTATTTAATGAAACCGTGACTGTGGATAGTATGATAAATAATGTCTTCTCAGCCATGCTAACTTACTGTAATGTTACAGTAATTGCGGCAGTGTATCAAGGGATCTAAGGAAACTACATCCATGTACAAATGGCAGGAAAGTCACGGGTATAAAAACAACAAGCCTTCCACTCTATGTGGGGGTGGTTTGAGAGTGACCGTGGGATAGCCACCACGGTGCTCCACCCCTGGTTGAGTAACCCCTTACCGCTAAAAAGGCACTTCATTGATCGGAAATACAACAAATATGCCCCGTCAGAGAGGACAAAGAATCGAATGGACAGTGCAGCGTGCGGTGAAGAGACTCACCTCTCTGGCGAAAACTGTCATCTCCCCCACTCAACCTCAGCCGTATTTGGGCAACCTGAGTTACCATTTTGCCATATTGTAGCTCACGATTAGTAGTCCCTAAGGCAAACCTACTTCCTGTGTACATACTCGTGACCAATCGGAGAAGTGAGTGATGTCGGCTTTTTTTTCCCCCCTGGCTGTTCTATACTGGCGATCTTATCTCCGCGGACAGCGTGTTGTCGACGTGCACGCGCGTGTAGGTGGATACATCGCTTTTCACGCAGCCTCATTTACGCCTTCGACACGCGCGCACACGCACGCACACCGTCGTGCAGCAACTGCAAAATGTCGCATGCTCTAGTACACACGACACGGCAGTGAATGCGCGGGCGCGCACGCACACAGCAGCGCATCCGTGTGGTGCGCGGTCACGACGAGGAAGGACGCAAGAAGTGTCACGGCTTTGACCACAAAGACGCGGATGAAGAGGATTATTGATGATGCTCACATGCCACGGCTGATGCTGCTGCGTCCTTTCCCGTTGGTCTTCAAGTCTGCTTCGCTTCCTCACTCATCATCCTCATCATCACCATCATTCCTCTGCGCCGCCGCTGCAGTGCTGGAAAAAAAAAAAAAAACGTTCCTCTTCCTCCTCCTCCAGCGCGCTGATGAAGAGGAGGCAGAGAACGAGGAGGAGGTGCTGACTCCAGACAGAATGCCAGCTGGGAAGCACACGAGGACGCGCGCGCTCGCGAGGCTATAGAGTGAGCGTCGCGCACGCGCATTGCGGACGAGCGCGAACCTGTGATTGATATGATACATGCTGACGTAAATACGCCCTTCCACACTATCAGACCACGTGAAAACACACTGACAGGTGGCGCTAGAACAGGGGTGCCCAAGTCCGGACCTCTTAAGCTCCTATCAAGCCTGTTTTAGATGTTTCCTCCCCCAACACACCTGATTCAAATGATCGGGATCCTTATCAGGCTTCTGCAAAGTTTGCTGATGAGATGATCATTTGAAGGTGTGTTGGAGGTAGAAAACATCAAAACCCCTGTCGCTCGAACTAAAATTGTTTTGGCAATCGGAAACAAAATTCTATAAGCTCTACAAATATCATCATTACCAATGTTAAAATACAACAAGAGTGCCCAGTGTGCCAGAGAATTTTGTTTCCTTCCTAAAAAAGGTAATATTATTGTGAGCCACTGCAACATTATGTACAGTCTAAAAAATTAAGATTGCGCTTTAATACAGGAAAATTACTGCATAATGTCTTGTAAGTGAAAGTTTAAAAAAAATAGTTATTTAAAAACTGTTTTATTTAAAAACAGTTTTTCAAGACAAAATGCAAGTGCCTGTGCTTTTGTGAATTAGCTCCACTGTTTGTAGCCATGTGGCTGCAGTGCACATCACTTGGCGATGATGTATAAATACTGAATTTAATTCAAGCGAATTTGGTTACATTTTTTTCTCTTGAACAGGTTGTGAACACTTATTTTGAAACTTTTTTTTAATCAAATAATTTCAGTGGCATTTAACAGTGAACATGCACTAAACAGCACTAAAAGTACTAAGCCAGATTGGTAAGTGTTTGAGATCTTGTCCAGAAATTGTATGTATCTGGAAAATTGCACCAATCTTTCTGGGTGTGTGTTGTTTACTCACCAACAGACGCTACAGTTGCTTGTTTACTTTCAAACTTAGCCTGTAGCAGACGTGAGAGTCTTGCATGCTGTGATCATGACATCTCTAATCATCTGGTGAAAGGAGACTTTGAATCACTCCACTTTCATCTATAAAGGCTTCAAACAATGAAGCGTGTATGAAGGAATAGAGAACATATTTTTTGTTGATTTGTTATATTTGTATTATTGTGAATGTTTTATCTCACTAGTTCTGTAAAGTGCTTTGTTACAACTGCAGCTGTTGCGAAAGTGCTACAGGGCTATATACTGTAAGTAACAATTTCGAAGGAAAATTGCTACAATGCTATCATGCTAACATTGGTATGCTAACATAGTGTAACTCAATATAGCAATCTGTGAAAGAAACGTGCAAAGCCAGATTGGTTATGCTTTCATATCTAGCCCTTTACTGAGGCACTATTTCTGAAGAAAATTGCTAAAATGCTAACCCTGAGAGTTAGTCGGGCAACGAATGGCAAGATGGCAACCTGATGGAGTCTGACTGATGACTCGAGTGTCCTAATACTTTTGACGGTACAATGCGCACACTGACTGCAGTTGTCTGTGTGATGCCAGCCAGCTGGCAACCATCTGAGGCCACATACACAGGTATGTCATATAATAATAATAATAATAATAATAATAATAATAATAATAATAATAATAATAATAATAACAGCTGATTGATTGGAATGGGATGTCATTAAGGATTCCGACTCGTTGCAGTTGAATCCGAAAAATATGCAAATGTATACACACATAATGTGATACACAAGTGTGTGCGTGCGTTGGATTGCATCTGGTGTGCGTGCGTGTGCGCGCGTGCGCGCGTGTGTGCAGGAGAAACACTCACTGGCGATGATGAAGATGATTCATCTCAGCAGCATGGTGGCGGCGCTCCTCTGCGGTGTGTCCACCTCCATGATGATGAAGAAGAAGAAGAAAACGAAACAGATGGCCTGCACCACCATCCTCCTCCTCATCAGCTCACACAGACTGGCTGCGGCGGATGGCCCCAAGATCCTCTCGCTCATGGTGGGAGAGGTTCCCCTCTCTCCGCAGAGAGATGCTGCTGCTCCTGCTCCTGCTGCTGCGCGCTGCAGAGGATCTTGAGAAGCCACACTGACGATGATGATGATGATGATGATGATGATGATGATGATAATGATACTATGATATGTAAAGAATGACTACTACTCCCATTACTACTATTACTAATTATAATAACAACACATGTATTATTATTATTATTATTATTATTATGATGATGATGATTATTACACTCTCTCTGGTTCGCTTCACTCATACATACATAAATGCATACATACATATATACATACATACATACATAAATATGGGCACTTTAACGTTTTGTGCCGGTCCGTCCTCCGTGCGCGACCTGGTTACCCTTCTGTCATCATCCCTCCGTCCTTATTCATAAAAATGATCGTCTTCCGACCCCTTCTGTCTGCCTCGGGGCAGTATCCTTAGCATTACAAATAAATAAATAAAATAGTGGTATAACCCAATTATTTGCTTTTTTTTTTTTTTTTTTACCCAATTTGTTATGTTCATTTAACCCTAAAAGTTGGGTCAAAACGGAATAACCCAATTTTTGGGTTCGAATTGACCCAAGTCTGGGTCGGTCCTTATTTAACACAGCAATTGGGTCAAATTTAACCCCGAAATAGTTACTTTTGACCCAACTGTGACCCAACTGTTTTTAGAGTGACATATGTAACCACTTATGTACATACGTACATATGTACATATGTACGTACACTTGGCTTTTTTTGCACCATGGCCGAGACATACTTTTTTTTTTTTCCCCTGGTGTGCTTGTGCACCCCCTGATATATTACGCCCTTGGCGATCTCCCACTTTGCCCATAGCAAGATCCGGCTATACATACATACATACATACATACATACAATGTATGCATACATACATGCATGCATACATATATACAAGTAATACTCTAAAATTACATATGTACATATAGGCATGCATTCAGTTATTTAAGGTCCAACTGCAGTGTACAAAATAGTCATAATATAATCTTTAGAGATGGATACAGTACACACAATCTGTATGTAATTACACATGGACCCATGTATTGCTGACGTAACCATGATGACAAGTTCTCCTTGGTGTGGATTGAGTGATAATCAATGTACCATAAAAGGGAATTGGCACTTGTGTGCGTGTGTGTGAGCGTGTATGTGTGTGTGTGTGTGTGTAGGGGGGGGGGGGGCGGGGGTACACGTGTGTGCGTATGTGTGCGCCAGTGTGTGATATCGGCATCAATTTGTACACTTGTGTGCGAGGGCACAGACTGAAGGTCTGAGACGGCCACAACGCAGCTACTGCATTTATACACACGATGGCAGCAAAACTCTTTCTGCTTTCTGTTTTTTTTTTTGGGGGGGGGGGGGGGCATTGTGCTCCGGCACCTTTTTGCCATGTCTAACTGACAAATGCATTCACTTGGCTGAGGGTAATAGTTTATTTTAACTGCTATTAGAAACCTGACTCATTTGCATACGGAAGGGTTATTGGAAGTTGGGTCTCAGCTCGCTGTAGACAGCTATCCCTCACAGCGAGACGATATTCTGAGCAGAGTGAAAAGGGGAGATGGAGCGGAGTCGAGAAACAGGACACGAGAAACAACTTGATATATTTTATATTTGAGGCGGCAAGCAAGACATTGAGACAATACGAAGTGGAGCGGAGGAGAGAGGCATGAGATAATAAAAAAATATGTGAAATATAATATATTTGGAGGGGGGGGGCCACAACATTTACTTGTCCCTGCCTAGACCCGGCGCTGCTTGCGCCCCCCCTTCCACAATTTCTCAAATCAATCCACTTTCAAATGCAGTTTTGAGGGGCAGTCTTATCACAATGTATTTTTCCATTAAACAAACACGCAGGCAGATGCATCTGCGATTGCGTTTTATTTTGAAAAACACATCAAGAAGACCAAGAATTGAGTGAACGGTGAATGAATTTGAATGCATATATAAATGTTATCTGTTTTACTCGAAAAGTAAAATGTAAAATATGGTGCACACTCGCTCACCCGTGCAGGTTATTGTTATAGAGGTTATTTTTCAATCACACACATTGCTCTGATTGGCTCGTTGGAGCATTCGTTGTCATTGCTCATTGAATCATGACTAATTTCCAGCATTAACAAACGTTAGAAAAAATAAATAAATAAACCAATGCTTGTACATATAGTACGGCCTGTGATTGACTGGCGCATTTTGTAATCAGGTGAGCAAGTTCGAAAAATAAAACACAAACACATTTGGATGCAAACTGATTGTTCTTCATTAACCAGAAAGATGCTCTATTACATTGCACATTTGTTTACACAATATCAAATGAGCATGAAGGAAGATTAAAAGAAGAGTTTATACTAAACATAGAAATACAAAGGCACCACAAAAGGTGGATATTGTCTCATGCATAATGCAATCTTGTATAAGAATACATTTAGTGAGGAGGCACATCTCTGATGCAAACGTACGGGATCTCATCCGAGCAGACCGCATCCTCCCAAAGTCCAGCTGTAAGAAATGTGAACGTTGACGTATGACAGCATTACGTTCGAAGCAAACTGCAATGGCTGATTTTACTCACCACTTTCATCCATGTGTACACAGTCGCCAGTGCCATCAGGCTCTGTTCCAGACACATCAAACTTGGTGAAATCATTATCCGAGCCATCAGTCCAGATGAAGTCCTCCTCCTGGAAGACAAAATTTGACTGAGCGTCTTTCCTTCAAGATGGTGAAAAGACTGCGATTGGAGGACTCGTTCATTTGTGGCAAAAGCGTTTTTACTGAACACAAGTGAAATGGCTCAATGCGAACTTTTAGTGCGTCACCTCAATTGCATCATGGAGACCAATCCAGGCTTCGTCGTCATTACCACCCGCCCGAATCAGTTCCAGAACGAATGCATTTTCCAGGTCATTGTGGATGGAGACCAGATTCCCGCCAAGAATGTTGCAGACGCTCTGATGGGGAACAAAAGAGTAAAAAGGTGACTCCAACTCATTTGATCCATCAGATAAGAGATTTCGACTCTGGAACAAAGTGTTCAATCAAAAGAAAACAAATGGGATGTTGCTTTGGAATCACAGTAAAGTGCTTCACAGCTGCATCGCAACTATTGTAAAAAGTGGAAAAGTCTTCCATGCCTCTGCATCTGCAAAGGTTCTGCCCTCATTTTCGTAGATGTAACAGTGGCAGTCCAACTGAGTCCAGCCTTTAGGACAGCTATTGCCTGCAAGCACAGTTTAGGTTTGTTTATTTATTCATTTATTTACTTATTTTGAAGAAAACCCAAGGTATGTCAATTAACCTTGCTGTCAAATATCAACTAAAGAAAAGGTATTTGGAAAAGTGTCTGAGGCACAGCTACCAACCTTTCACAACAACAGTGGGCTTGGACCACTGTCAAGAAGAGAAAAATGTTTTGTTTTTTTTAAAGCAGACTGTACAGCATTGTAACAAATGAAGGCAAGAATAAATCAATCAATTGCGAACATGTGCTTCGATCGAAGTCAGTCGATAAGACTTGGACTTACGGCTCCAGTCAACAGTCCACTGATCCCGCAAAGGAGGAACAACGAGTGAAGAGAAAATGCCATCTGTGCATTGAGAGAAAAAACATGTCAACATTTTTAAACAATAAAATTGCAGCATTACGTTGCGCTACGGCGAAACAGAAACGGTGAAAATGTCACCAAAAATTGAGTTTGAAAGCAAGATGTGTCGTTACCTTTGTCGTAGTGTGCGATGTTTGATGTTGACGACGACTACAAGCGATCCTTATATACGTTAGATGACTGTCTTGGAATGTCGAATTGTTTGGGTTTTTTTTTTTTTTACATGTAATGTCTTGGCGTTTCAATTAGTTCCTCATTCTTGAGGAACAACGTAACTAGTGAGCTTTTGTTTCTCTGAACTCCCAGCACATCAAATTCGAGAAGTGCGAACACATCGGACTGGTTTTGCGAGAGAATTCACGTAAATATGGGAAGTACATTGGATTCCTCTGGCATGATAACACACTGCGGAATAGTAGGGGACAATTATAACAGAGCAGCGTTGAACAGGATTGATGAGTGAAGTGTACAAGCCGGTAATTTAAGTGGACTTGTTGCATACCAGTCAGTTTGATGCTCAAAATGACAGTTTAATTGCTCACTTGTCTTACATATGCGCAATGCAGCGTGGGTTCAATTTCCGCTGCGTCATGGGTGAATTGTCGGAGTGTGAATTGTCGTCCATACGTGCTCCATAGTTGAATTACAACCACTTTCGTCTGCCTTGGCTCCAAAGTCAGCTGGGATAGGCTCCATCTCCTCACCAAAATGAAAAATGGTATAGAGTAAGGATGGATATTTGCGTACCAACCAAAGATTCTTGTCATTTCCACTGCAGGAAATATGCCATCCATTTTTTCTCTGAGTCTACAGATGATTGATGTTGGGTGTGCCATTGACGCAGTAGAAGTAAATTGTAAGTGTACAAAAGTGTAGAAAGAAGACCAAAAACTAGAATGAAACGTGCATGTCATGAAAGCAATGACTTGGTTGACATATTGGACATTGTTTGCCACAATATCTTGTATTCTGAATGTTATTTAGCCTTTATATTCAATTCACTTGGTCTTTGCTGCACTTGTTGTTTGGTTCCGGTATTCTGTATGTGACCTGTAAACCTGCAATCCTTTGTTGTGTTCTTTGTCCTGTTCAACAATGTCACTGCTTTGTGCTGAAAAGCTTTCGGGGGCTACTGTATAGGTACCGCATTGTAAGACCAAGAATATGAAATAAGCACGCACTGGAAGAGAGATAGTCCCTCTTCACCGGTGGTTCGTCATGAAGTAATACTCAGCAATGTTTGGAATGGCATACAGCTAGTTGTCTTGCTCATTTTCAAATGACTGCAGGACAGTGGTGGAGCCCCAGGTAAAAAAAAAAAAAAAGTCCTTCTCTGGTGGCGTAAACATTATCTGTAGTACTGATCAACATGCACATCTCAGTTCTAATATTTGTACAATGAAATTGTATTCATTTGCCGCCAACAGTCTATTCTCTTCATTTTGTTGCGTTTTGTATGCACTCTAAAAACGGTTGGGTTAAAAATAACACAATTTTGGGTCAAAAATGGACCGATACACAAATTGGCTCAATTTGACCCACTTGCATTGTTTTGACTACCCATTTTGGTTGTTGTTTTCTGCAAAAACAACCAAAGAAAGTTGGGTCAAATTGACCCAAGTTGTGGATCGGTCCATTTTTGAGTCAAAATTGTGTTACTTTGAACCCAACTATTTTTAGAGTGTGTGTATGCTCAGTTTTGTTTTCAAATTTGAGACCATATCAGTGTACACAGTCGGGCACAATTATGAGGTCATTACATTTTATTTTTATTCATACTTCCGAACTCAAAGCTGCATAAGCGCGAGTGCTTAATGTGTTTGAACATAATAGGCAATATATATGTATTATGTAATGAGGAAAGGTGTGGCCCTCTATGGAGGTATGCCAAATTATTCCTAGCAATTTTCTTTTCCTCCGGCAAAATGGGACAAATTGAGTCACAACTTGGAAAAAAATCTTAGAAATATCAAAGATTTCATTAGGCGCGCCGCACTTCAAATGCCGAACCTGAGGTCTGCAACTAGTTTTCATGTCATCAACAAGTGTGCTCATGTAATTCAGGATTACCCTTCACACACTGCCAACATTCTTTTATACACAATACTGACATTTTGTTTCGCTTATATACAGCACTGAAAAGTGTACATTCACACTACAGAAAGGCACTCAAAAACAATACTGAAATCCTTTCACAGACCATGCTAAAACAAACTGACATGACATTTTAGCCTTTGAAATGTAACATTATGAACTGAAGGCCATGACAATGACTAAAAATACTCAAGGTTTTTTGTTTAAAACCTTGAAGCACAATTGCTGTGGTTCTGCAGGGTACAGGACTTCAAGTATACTAGCATCGGAATAGTTAGAATAATAAAACTGTACAAAAGGTGCGACTGTGCACTAGTTACAAAAATCAAGCTTCTTTTTTTGTTGGTTTTTTTTTGCGTTTCATCTAATTGGACCTCATCTTCTGCTCAACTTCCGGTGCCATCTTGACAAAAGGTGTGTCAGCAACAGTGTTGGGGGTAAAGCGTTACAATAGTAACGCAGTACAGTAGTATAATACATATAGACAGTAACGCGTTTCATATTTCAGGCCCATGATACACATGTTGACATCTGTAATTTACATTAAGAAATTGGTCTGTTCACAACCTCACATGATCACAAGGTATTACCTCCAGCTATGTTTAATTATAGTTCCTGACGCTCTTGAGGCTTCTCGTAACAACGTGAGTCAACTCTCTGGCAAAGAATTTTATTGTTGTTACACCATTGTCATACCATAAGAGGGCTGGGAAGTTATTGTTTGTGACAATAATCACTGTCACGGTTTCATAAAATAAAATGCAAATCATAGACACAAAATACAAGCAGGAACAAACCCAAGTAAAACGAAGTGAATAAACTGCAAAAAAAATAAGTCAATGTGCTTTTTAGATATGATTTAACAAACTTAGTGCCATCAATTGCCATATGTAAAACGTAGTGATTCTGATTGGCTGTTCACAATCAAAATGCAAATCATCTGCCGGTGACAAATGACGTACCTAAGTAAAACGAAGTGAATAAACTGCAAAAAAAATAAGTCAATGTGCTTTTTAGATATGATTTAACAAACTTAGTGCCATCAATTGCCATATGTAAAACGTAGTGATTCTGATTGGCTGTTCACAATCAAAATGCAAATCATCTGCCGGTGACAAATGACGTCACGCTACGGCACCATCAATCAGACAAACTACAATAGACGCCATTATTAGAGTCTGATGTGCTCGTTTCTTATTTACCTTTTTCTTTCAAATCACTTCGAAACTTTACCTCCATGTAGTAAAAGAAAATTAGAACTAACTGAAATTGGAATTATTATAAATAGAAAAAAAAATAATGAAAAAGGAAAAAACATTTAGTCAGTTTTGACTTCAATACATTTTTTTGCTTTTATTACACATGCCCTGTCTGTGTATTTCTATCTATCTATCTATCTATCTATCTATCTATCTATCTATCTATCTATCTATCTATCTATCTATCTATCTATCTATCTATCTATCTATTTGTGTAAATTAATTTGAGAATAATGATAATTTCATTTGTGGTTTACAGTCCGTGATTATTTATTTACTGGACAAAATATCAGTTCCAATATTTATATTTAAAAAATAAATCTTATTGATACAAATATTGATCAAACGTAGTGATGTCCCACCACACCATAGAGTCGAAACATTTAATATTATAGACCACACTATATAGTTAAATATGCTCATAAGTTAACTTTACCAGCTAGAGTATGGCAGCAAATTTTGCAAAGGGAGTTTCTGTTTTTTGTTTTTGGTAAGGGTCGGGCAACAGTTGAGTTTATTGAGAGGCCGGAAAAGTGGCTTGGTTCGTACCTGGAGTAGAAACTTAGTTGATATTTTTCTGAAGATTGAAGCGCTCAAACTAAAGTAAAGAACTGCAAGCAGACCTCCACTAGTGGATCAAGTGGGCCAGAGTGATCATCGCTATGAAGTGGGCACTTGGAGACCGCTTTCCATTCCGATTGTTTGTGTCTGTGTCTGACACTCCCCCCGCATAGCTGTGCCGTGGCCCCAAGGGGGTGTTTTTAAAAATATAATAAAGGTGATGATAAAAATGATGCATCCACCACACACTTACATGGAGTTATCTGTCTTTCTGCACCTCACTCAAATCCACCAAAACCCTGTTACAACACCTGCGCCACAACTTAGACCTGCTCTAAACTGGTCTACGGTATAGTCTACTTTCTGTCACCACATTGTCAGGTGCGCTTGAGCCGTATAGAAGAAATTGCCTTCGGTCGGCTGGAACGCACGTGATGGCGCGAAGGCCTTCTGCCAAATTCCCCAAAATGGTAAACTAGACTTGACCCGAACAAAAATGAAGATACACCAGTCTTTAAGCCGAGCGCACTTTTGTCCATCTACGAAAAGAGAGTCCCAAAGCTTCACTCTAAAAACAGTTGGGTTAAAAATAACACAATTTGGGGTCAAAAATGGACCAATCCACGATTGGGGTCAATTTGACCCACTTTGTTGCATTGTTTTGTACAAAACAGTCCAAAATTTGGGGGTTGTTTCGTAAATAACTACCCATTTTTGGGTTGTTTTCTGCAAAAACTACCCAGAGAGTTGGATCAAATTGACCCAAGTAGTGTATTGGTCCATTTTTGACCCAAAATTTGTGTTATTTTTAACCCAACTGTTTTTGAGTGTTCAAGGACTACATCTGTATGTTTCAGATATGTACTGTGGTTTTTGTAGGTGTGGACAGGTCCTGTAAAATGGTGGAAGATTTCTTGAAGGGGTACTGGTCCTGAATCAGTACAAACTCCTGTTCAGGACCAGACTTGGAGGGAAAGTACAGGTCCTGATTGAGTCCAGCTCCATCTCCTCAAGTAGTGTCTAAATGTTCCTCATGAGTACTGCCATCTTTTAGGTGTTTACAGTTTAAGTCCTGGTTCTGGATCAATATAGGTCTTGATCAAAACCAGATCTGGAGGAGGAGGACACATCCTGATAAAGTCCAGATCCAACTCCTCAAGGACTTAATCTGCCTGTACCAGATGTGGTACTGTAGGTGTCTTGGAGAAAGCTAGTACATTTCCTGGTGAACTATTGCTCCTGGATCAGCAAACGTCAGAGACAAAGCAACAGCGATCCAGATCAGGTGGGAGGAGGAAGACGAGGGAGGAGGGGGAAGGGGTCCAATGATGGCGAGAATTAATTGCCTCCAGCGTGCGATTGGCTGCCGGCGCTACAGAAGAGGAGCGAGCGGCGTGAAAAGGAGATGCGCTCCTCTTCTTCATCACCGTCGTCACATTTTGATTGGGAACGTCAAAATCAAGACTGACGTGTGCCTGCTGGCTCCACACGTGCAACAACAGCATTTTTTTTTTCTGGAGAGAGCGAGGAGGAGTAGGAGGCTTTCGCTATGGAAGTGTTGCCCAGGCCTGGATCACCGTGCGTGCGAGCGATCACAGGCGGCTTCCCCTAAACATCTGGAGGAGGCTCGGAAACATCTGAAAAGGTGCACTGCAAGCCATTGAATTTCGATAATGATGATAATAATAATAATAATAATAATAATAATAATAATAACAATAATAATAATAATAATAATAATAATAATAATAATAATAGTAATAATAATGTAGACAATAATGAAATTGGTTGTTAAGGTGAAAATAAATAGTTGATATACTGACAATAAGAGAACCAAATGACACTTTATTATGATTACTATTGTGGGAACATTTTGTGTCTAAATTATTGTTGAATCTTTTCATATTTTTATGCACATTTTTTAGTTACATTTGACATTTTTATTGCCTGAAACAGAGCCATTGATCTGTTTGAACACCCCCCCCCAAACAAAATCCAGGATTTAAACAAAAATTTTGATAGAATTTATTCTTCTGACCGTATTGTTTTCCTTTTCTTAAAAATAAAACAGAATTTGCATTGCGTTTACATATTTTTGACAATGAAAGCAGTCACAGTGAACTGTGAAAACTGGTGGTAAGAATTGAGCACAAAAGGATGGTGATAGTACAAGAAATAATTTGGAATGGACCAAATGGTGCGTACATGGACCAAAATGAACCACAAAAACACTTTTGGCTCATTTTGGACGTTTTCATCAAAAGTGCAATTCACATACGTTGGACAGTTTATGATGTTAAAATGTCATTGTATTCGTTTGGTATTACTTTAAATCAACATCTGTGCGTATTGTACTGTATGCGGTCCCATCCATATCCTTTCTCTGACTTTCAGGGGTGAAATTCAAGTGCATTTTTGGAGAGATGACTGTGCGGTGGAAATCCAGAGGGGGAGGAAGAAAGGATGATGGTCGGTGGTTTTAGAACTATCATGGAATCATAGCACCAGCCAGCCCTGGATTTCAATTCTTCACTAGATTGAAAATGATCCCTGGCATCCTTGGATTTGGCTCCACCTCTTGAATCAAAGTACCTCCATCATTAGATGTGGTTCCTCCACTGCATTTACAGCACCGTCACTAGATTTAGATCCATCACTTGATTTAGAACAATCGCTGAAATCATAGCTCCATCGCTGGACTTATTTCAGCCTTTGAATTGAATTGATCATATTAACTTAAGGACAAATTTAATTTAGACTCTGCTGTATGTTTTGTGTTGCACAACACACACACACACACGCACACACACACACAGAAGCAAATCACACGTGCACCATAGCAGAAGCCAGGAATAAGACCAGCATTTTTCCAGCAACGAGTTTTTCACATGTTGTCCATAACAGGACCTGTCTTGTGACAAATCTGCAATTACAGAAACCTCACTTGATTTAGATCCTGATCCTTCACATTTCCTCTGGACCACGGGACCAGATGAAGGAATACATGGCTTTTTTTCCCCCTCCAGACTTTGGAAATGTAACAAGAAGTTGATGTTGGCTCCTTCTTGCATTTCCTGATGACATTCCGTCCACTTCAGGTAGATGGAGGCCGAAGGTAAGGGACCAAGGTGCACAAAATGGCCTCAAGTCCAACTTCCTGACTAGGCAAAGTCTGGTCTGCACTGTAGGAAAACCATTTAAAAGAAAATCTGCCAGTCACATTTTTCAAGAAAAAATGTTCATGAATTAATTGACAATAACCATGTACATTTCTATTCCTTCTTCAATGCTAAAATGCTCACGTGACTTTTCAGACCTTTTTTTAATAACTTTTCCAATCACAAGCTCGTATTGGAGGGACATCTTGACGTTTTAGGCTCTTTATCAATCTCACACGAGACTGCAAAGCAACATACGAGGAGAAGAAGGGAAAGGAAGAGCCAATGCGCAGGTGAAAGACGGCATCATGGGCTGCAACATGTGTGTGGTCAGACGTCCTGAGGAGCGCTACAAGGTCATGTACCGGGTAAGTCTACTTGCGGACAATTCGAACGACACAGCATGCCAACACTATTATTGCATTCGAAACAGGAAGTAAAACCTGACATTAGTTGGCATGACTGTTTTGAATTGAATACAAACATTTAACACAACCAGCTGCATGTTTGTTTCTTTTTTTTTTTTTTGCATGTAATTTGCAGGAACCTTTATCCCAATATCCTAATACAACCAAAAATTTGCCGACACAAAAGGGCAAAACTTAATGTTGGGCTGGCACAACAAGGGCTGACGCAATCACCTCCTCTGCGCGACTTTTACGAGTGTTACTTTTAGATTTGCATCTATTTGTCATTTCCTCGATGCTTGATGGCCCACCGAAGAAACATTTTCACAGTTTGTGTGTGAACGCTGTTCACATGACACTACGTGTGTGCATGAATGACGACCGGCTTCCCTGACAACCACCCTCCTCTTCCCCGCAACCGCCCCCCCCCCCCCCAACCTTCACCACAACCTCTCGCATCTCGTCTTCACTTTGCTGTCAAGTGTGTCTCGGTGGGATGTTGTTGCCGTGGTGACCGCTGCCATTAGGGAAGCCGTACTGACGCTTGGCAGCCGGCTGAGCATGCACGCATTGGAATGTAATATATTATTGCAATTTTGGGGGGGGGGGAAATAATGGGATTAAAAATGATGAGACTATAAAGGCGTTGAGAATCAATGTGTATGAGTAATCAACACAATCTTGTTATTCGTTATATACATGGGGAAAATATATATAATTTGCTGTGCTCGGACTAACACGTCACAAAACTGACACGTTACGGTACTATAGTACGTCATGTTTAGGTGGTAACAAAGTAAAATAACGAGTTACTCATACTATTACACTTACTGAATCCAAATCAGAATCATTTACAGGCTTGCGCAGAGCTTGCTGATGAGCTGATTATTTGAATCAGGTGTGTTGGAGGAGGGAAACATCTAAAACATGTAGGATAGCGGCCCTTGAGGACCGGAGTTTCCCCACCCCTGTTATACAGGATTGCAACCTCCTCCCCCCTTACTCCCTCCCACCCTGTTCATTAACTATTTAATGATTCCATCAACACACACACACACGCACACACATGCGCACGCACACACACAATGGTGTTGACAGGCCCATTTGTCATTGGCAGCGTGCCGAGTGCAGGGACACAATAATCACAAACGTGGGGAGGGGATGGCGAAAGGAAGCCCATCATCTTTGTCCCACTTTAGTTCCACACCAGGTCGGCGTGGAAACACTTAAAAATCACCGTGGATGGAGGGTCTACCTGTTCTCAATTTATTGAAGTGACATGCTATGCAAACATGAACAACCCCGCTCATCTTTCTCCGACTTTCTCTTAAATGTGTTCTCAGCTAGCATCCTAATAATTGGACCGAAAAAGAGATGAATGATTACATCGCATTGAAGTGTGAAAACCTCAGACTTGTTTTTCCCCTCTTCATTGTTACTTGCATCTTTATCTTATATTAATCACTCTGTTTTCCTTCTTGATATCCTCCCGACCATGCACCCTGATGTTGCCATCCATCCATCTCTGCCGGCCGTCCGGCCTCATTAGCAAAAGGGCTGCAGCAACTCCCTGCGGCCAATGGATCGTCATGGAACCGAAAAGGTAACAACAAGCCCCAGGCTGGGGTGAGTCTAACAATATCCGGTGTCTATTGTCTACTTCGCCACTGCTCTCCTACCTTAAGTGCCATTTGATCCTCTATTGTTTCACCTTCGCAAGCCACATCCTTCTTGGCAGTTTAACAACACGCTACAGTGTAAGACAAAACACCATCTGCCAGTTGTTGTTTTTGAGACCAAGGTTGAAGCAAGAAGAGTGAACTTAGCTCGGTGAAACTACGGCGGGAGATGACATTTTTGCCAGCACTAAGGCGCTCACTCCTCTCACTACATTGTAGGATCCAGGTGCCAACTCGAAGATCTGGATATTGAAGACAACATTTTCATATCGGCACACAAAGAAAAAAGGGATTAAAAAAAAAAAAGACAAAACATACTGACTCAATACAGATGATGGAATAAACCTGGAGAGAGAGAGATTGTAAGAGGTTGAAAAAGTCACTTATAGCACACATGTCAAACTCCCGCTCTCGAGGGCCGCTATTGTGCATGTTTTAGATGTTTCCCTCCCTCCAGCACACCTGATTCAAATGATTGGGATCGTTATGAGGCTCCTGCAGAGCTTGCTGATGAGCTGATCATTTGAATCAGGTGGTAATTGCATTTTTCTTCCTCTTTATTTCTTTCATTCTTCAATCATTATCAGGAAAAAGGGTCACACAAAAGGTCGAAGAAAAAGCAAAACTTGAGAGGGTTCCGCCGTGATGTCAAGTAGAATCATTCAGGATCCATGCTAGACTAAGGTGCACAATGTGTCCCACTGTCAGGTGAAAGGAAGGAGATGCTCTCACCTCCCAATGGACAGAGCGCTCAAGTCCCAGGAGCATCTGCAGCGACCCGGGCCCAACCACAAAAGTCACAAAAGGAAAGGTAACAAGTTTCTCAACATCAGCTTCCAGGCATCATCGCCATTATCAGAACAAATATCAATTGTACATTTTGACAATTGAGCTAGAACTACTACATTGTGGACAACAATGTTTTCATTATGCTTCGGATTAGACAGGATGTTGGCGTCCCATAATTCAGTGCAAAGTGCAAAGGGCTAATATGTGACCGAGCAAAATTGTACGACTTGACTTATGACTTGCTTCACCAAGTGGTGACTTGCTTGAAATCCAGTGGAGACTCAACTTCAGGCGCCTGCTTGACCCTTGAGACCTACTTCTGATTTGCACCTGACTTATTCCCACCTCTGCTAAACACACACAGTACATGACTGCGCCTCCTCTCGTCAGGTGCGATAGTCAACACCAGAAACGGAGCCAATGGCACCTCCGTCTCCTCCTTCAGCTCGGTTGCTCTTCTTCCTGAGCATGTGGACAACGCCACGCAGACTGACGTCAGCTTCCAGTGGCCGCCGACCACTCCTCTTCTCCCCAGTTTGATGGGAGAGTACCGGGCTGACAAATTGTATGTTTGACTCCTTTGATGATGATGAGGAGGAGGAGAGTGAAATGAAGCGCAGGCGCCATTTGATATTTAACGACTTCCCCCAGCAAATGCGTTTTCGACGATGGTGACGACTACTTGGAAGCGTCACACCACGATGTGGACAGGCCAGACGAGCTGGAATATGAGGTGAGGGCATCTACCAAGGTTGACCTCGAACCGGTTATGTCGACTCCCCTCACAGCATATTCATTCACTGACTCATCTCCTTTGGAATCTGCCACATGTCCTCGAACAATCGATTCATTCAACATAAATCGTTCACCTCTCAGCCATCCCCAGTCAACACAGGTCTCAGGTCCCCAGGGCTCCGCCCTGGGCCCCCTCCTCTTCATCACATATCTCATTTAGATCATACTCTCCAGCAGATCCAATTCTTTACTACCAAGATCTTAATTCACACTGTCACTGAATCCTAATCGGTTTTGTTACGGGTGGAGACAATCCCACCATTTTGCTCTCTGCTTAGGATAAAAGTCTGGATATCCCACTTGACACCACCTCGGCAGTTCAAGTTCATACACTATTATATCAACTACTATATCACAATATCAAACTTTAAACATTTCTGGTCAATTTTTTTATACTCGTCCTCTTGATTTCCACTGATATTTCTTGTGTTTTTTATTATTTATTTTTGATGTTGGTTTTGTTGTTATGGTCAGCATGTGTGCCATGACAGGCACTTTTAAATGAAATTCTTTATTATTATCATTATAATAAGAAGAATTATTATCATTATAATTAGTAGTAGTAGTAGTATTGTCATAGTATCAGTCTTCTTATTAATATTATTATTGTTATTATTAGGAGGTGGCGCTTTACAAGTCCAGTCAGGAGGAGAAGCTGGGCCTGACGGTGTGCTACAGGACAGACGACGAGGATAAACTGGGTATTTATGTCGGAGAGGTAAACACGTACCCGCTGTTTTTCGGCTGCTAATGCTCTTGAGTTCATGTGTTGGTTTTCTTCCTTTTGTCACGTGACCAAGGTGAATCCAAACAGCATCGCTGCCAAGAACGGACGCATCAGGGAGGGAGACCGAATACTTCAGGTACCTCACATCTTCTCTGCTAGAAGGGAGCTGTCTTTAGTAGCTCTTATTTTGCCTCCACTTCACTTCCACTCACAGTTGCAAGAAAAAAAAAAACGCAAGCGAACCCTTTGGAATTCTGCATAAACTGTTCTTAAAATGTGATTTAAACCACCGAATGTTTGCTGGCGGCTAGATGATACACTTGTGATGCCTCACGTGCAGATCAACGGGGTAGAGATTGGCAGCAGAGAAGAAGCCGTCGCCATCTTGAGCAGAGAAGACAGCGGCAACTTCTCCTTGTTGCTGGCCCGGCCCGACATGGAGGTGACTTGCAACTGTCAACACACGCTGCACAAATGAGTCAACACTAATGAAGATAAAGCCTCCTTCCTTACACGTCTCCTGCCGCATACACGCTAAGCTCGCACATGACACTATAGTGTCAATAAACATGATAAATTAATTGTTTTACGATGGATGGCGTGTACGCCAGTGTGTCCACATTTGCTGACTGGGCAGGAACAACATGACTGCTACTCATTCATACATGACCACACCGCCACACACGCAGAGTCATTTATTCCGTTTCCAGATTTAGAGTGAACAGCAGAATGGGAAGTATGTCCCGTATTACTGAGGCAGCAAATAGCATAATGTGTAGGTGTGTGTGTGTGTGTCGGGGGTTGGGTTAGGCCAGATTTAAATACCTTTTTCAAGCCATGCTTCGCGCATAGCAATACATCCTCCCCACTCGTGTGTTCAACATAATCAAATGATCACTTTAATCACATCTTCTCCAGAGCTCCCCTGCCTCAAGCTAGCTTCCTTGACATTTATAGCTGCTATGACTTCACTAAGATCCAATTTATTCAGCATATGCTGTTTTTGTTCATTTTCCTAAATAGTCAATGCAAATCACAGTTAATGTTATGCAGATAGTCAACAATTGTGTTCACTTTGATAAATGAAATGTTATCAGAAAAACATGATGGGATTAACATGGCTCGTAACAGCAACAGTAACAACAATGAACAACTGTCCCGTATTAGCCGGGACGTCACGTATTTTGGGCTAATTTGGTTTGTCCCATACGGGACCTTAAATGTCCCGTATATTTACTATCAAATCTTGCAAATACAGAAAACTGAAATCTACCGATCCTGTAATATAAGATGCTTTTAGTAAAGCTCTGGATGGCGATCGATTGTCAATAACTACGGACACAGACGGGTTGGCAGCTCAATGTCTGTTACTTGCATACTTGCTTGAACATACATTGCTGGTTCTTAAACAGTGATAGCACATTACAGCGCTCTCTAATGGAGATTCTCGGTACTGCACATGACAGATCCTAGATCAGATAAAGCGTGAATCTCAGAACAAACGGCAATCACTCCAGCTGTCATGTAAGGACTTCTCTCTGGCTGCGCAAAATGACAGAAGCCTGCTTGAGTCAGTCAAAAGCAGCCAGAAATATCCATGGAAAAAATACATTTGGTGAGTCACACTCCTCTTTTACATTTCAGATTTCTTACACCCGTTTTTTGATGAAAAGAGCCAAATTGTGGTTTCATATGAGGTGACATATCGTCGCTGTCCTGTGAAAAACACTGTCCATTTTTTCTTATTTTTACGTGAATGTGGTTTCAGCATTAACGTGAAAATTTGAAAAATATACAAAATTCATACATCACGCTCACACCACCGTGGCACCTGTCCCTTATTTAGGAGTGAGAAAGTTGGCAACCCTAATAGAGACTGACAAAAAGTATGGAACTGAATGAAACATAACTGACAAGACAACAAGCCCTGCTGGGCATTTGACTAAAAATTCCCCGCGACAATAGACAATTACCTCGACGAAAAAAATGGGCTTCCAACTATGCTTGGTCAAGATTATTTTTTTAAAGTTTCCCTCCTATCGTTTATCGCCTACAAAATGGGTGTCCGTCATAGGCGGAAGGCAATGAGGCACACCTGGACAAGACACAAGTGGCTGACTGGAGCGGATTCGTAGACACTGGCGACCGGGCTGATGAGAACAGGTGGAAGCAAAACCCTAACGAGCAAGGCAAGACATAAGATGGACACGGGGAAAACACCAAACAATCAATCTCTAATCAAAACCAAATCAACAAAAACTCAGATCATGACCGTACCACTGTTTTTGTGAACACGCCTTAAAAAGGTTACTTTTACATAATATATCCACTTGAAACAAATGTCCTTTCAGGAAGACCAGCTTGTCGATGGCGTCATGACCAAACACCTCTCGCCTTACTTACACCTCCACCACGGTGGAACACAAAGAGCAAGAGAATTTGATGATGCCGAGGAAGATGACGATGAGGAAGGAAACGGGGCGGAGCCCCCCGTGCCACTCCCCCCTCTTCTCCACCTGACGCCGCTACTGTCCAACAGCCAGGAACTGGACAGCGGACTGGGGCGCACCGATGATAGCACACGCTACGACGAGTCGTCAGAGCATGACCTGCTAGGTGGCCCGAGCAGCGCCTGCAACACGGATGCCACCAACACGCCCGGAAGCGCCCGCAAGGTCTGCCTGGGCCACAGTCAGAGGTCAGGACCTCCAAAGAGTGCAAAGCAAAACTTTATGCTACTATATACTTTGTTAGTAGGAGAAGTAGTAGTTGTAGTAACACAAGTTCAAAAGAAAGAGAGTGAAGCCAGAGAGGAGGATCAAGTGGAATTTAAGAAAAGTGAAATGCTTTGAAGACTTAAAGGCAATCACGGCGGACCTGTTTTCTGAAGCTGAGCCGTGATTGGTCGTAACCTGAGCCCTGAGCAACTGTCATGTCATTTTCAGTCAAAAAAAGTGACGAAATGGCCGCACCCTGAAACGGCTAAAAAGGAATGGATTTCGCTGCTTAACGCATATTCCACAAGCGCAATATTAATCAGAATGGCGTGTTTCAACGAGTGGGCCTGCATGGAACATATTCTTGAAAAAAAAAACATGTGTGGGTTGATTTCCTTTGAGGAAAGTGAAATGGTTAAAATATTGGTGAAATGGGATAGTGAGAGAAAGAGAGAAAGAAGAGACCAGACAGAAACACAAGGAGACGACGCGGGAGGTGAAGAGGGAGTAAACAAAAGCCAAGCAGAAAGTATACGATGACTTGAGTAAGAGGTGAGGGGAAGGAGTTTTAGAGATTGGCCGGGCCGAGAGACGGAGCTTGGAAGGATTTGCAGCAGGTTAGGGTGATTCAAGATGGTTGGAAATGTAGTGCCGAGTAGTTCGCGAGGAGTCCTTTGAGCAGTTGATGAACCTTTCGTTTGACTCCCACAGGCTCAGTCCACGACTCAGTCCTGGACTAGGACCCAGCCCCAAGATGACCCCTCCGAGTCCACGGCATGCCCGAGGAAACACCCCACCTCCTTTTGCACACCTGCAAGACTTCCAGCTCACCTCCGACTCTCTCACTGGATTGGATGTAACTGAGGGAGGTACCGCGCAAAACCACGCCCACCACAAGGTAAATCCGTTAGGATGAATCAGAGTTTGGACTCGAGTTCTGTAAAGGAGATATTGTGCTTTTTTTCACGGTTCAAAATATTTCCCAAATGTCTTCATAAAGCCTCTCTAACATTCTTTGGTCAAAATCCTCAAACGAGAAAGAATTACAGCACTCTGAACGGTTTGGGGGGGGGGGGGGCAGGTCTGTCTCATGCAATGACAGACTTAGCGAAACATTTGAGTATTTACCGGTTCTTAGAAGCTGATCTGATCCGTGTAAAGCACAGCAGCTCTGCTTACCTTTTGACATGCTCGTGCTTCCCACTTGGAAATTGAAACCCTTCACCCAGCTGTCAAGTCATGGGCGGAGAAACTTGGGGAGCAGTTCTTGTGTAACTTAGCTCCACTCCAGACAACTACAGTATTTTTATACACTCTTAATAGCAAGTTTTATATAACGTCCCCTTTAGAGTGTTGTTATTGTATCATTTAGAGCAGCAGTGCTCTTCCACCTTTATGTAAACATGTGAGGGAAGTTGCTTTGTGGTTCCTAGTAAACAACACAAGCTCCATAAACCTTTGACTCTCAGCTTCAGCTCCACAAGTGTCCAGTGAATATGATGGCGGGCCTCACGGAGGCCGAGTGCCAGCGGTACCAGGAGCTACTGGAGATCAGGTACCACTGCGAGAGGCAGCCAAGGAACGGAAAAGGAGAGGAGGAGGAGGAGGAGAAAGAAGGCGCAAAGGAGCAGGGTTTGACGTCTTCGGAGGTGGACGTGAACTGCAACGCGACCATGAGCGAGCGGGAGATGGCGCTCATTGAGGAAGAGCTGCGCCACTTGGAGTTCAAGTGGCGCAACATCCTGCGTGCGCAGAAGATGCAGCAGCTCCGTGAGAGATACCTTAAAGCCTGGATGATGGAAGAGGAGACGGCGGAAGCAGGTATCCGTACCACGCACCCACTAGCTGTCGTATTATTCGTTGTAGTAGTTGTATTTATTGGTAGAATTAGTCTCCATCCATCCATTTTCTCAACCGCGTATAGAAATAGTATTACCCGCGGCAGTAGTAGTAGTCGTTGAAGAAATATTTTTAAGAGTAGTTTTAGTATCAGTGGTCGAATAAAAGGAGTAATAGAAGTATGATAATAATAATACCAATAATCATCATCATCATTATCATCTTTTGATGATGATGATGATTAGTACTCCTGATTGTAGTATTCCAGTATTAGTATTATTCGTAGTCGCAGTAGTAAGACTAGTAGCAGCATATATGTAGTATTGATATGGGTATGAGTAGTAGTAATATGAATTTGTGTACTGTACTAGTCATAGTGTTAGCAGTAATAGCAGTTGTAGTATGAAAATGAGCAGTAGAGTAGTCATATGAATTATGAATACTGAATTGTGGTATTAGTAGTATGACTACAAATAGTAGCAGTACTAGTATGGATAGTAGTATCAGCAGTAGTAGTATTCCGATTCGTTGTATGTGTAATACTGAGTAGCATTAATATGAGTATGAGTAGCGTTACAAATATGGGGAGTATTAAAATGAGCGGCATTATTAATGAGTGGTAGTGCAACGAATGCGAGTGGCGGTAGTAAAAATAGTGGTGAGAGTATGTGTAGTAACAGTGGTGTGACTATGAATGGTTGTAGTAGCGGCGGCCGTATTTGTAGTATTGCTATGATTATGATAAGCACCACAAATATTTCTCAATTTATGTCAAAGGTTTCAATTTGATGGGTGCCAACGTCTCCCTGGAGTCCGACAAACATGATCCTATTTGCAATAATCACATCAGTCCCACAGCAATGTTAATCAACGTTCTCTTTTGCGTAATACCAACAACAACGTTTGCAGTCAACTTACATGCCTTACGTTTGATTGATGGCATCCAAACAAGTTGTTGTTTGCTTTCATAGCAACCACACCTTCAACGCATCAAAACAGACCAGAAAACAAAAGAGTGCAAACTTAACAAGACATTGAGACGCTCAGACTGGATAGTTGTTCAACTGTTTAGTGGTGCATGCTTTGTTGTTTATTAACAAAGACTTGTTGTTAGACTGTCGTATGCGGAGTTGGCAGATTCGTGATGTGCGGCGTACATGTTTGGAAAGGTGTTTCCACCTGTACAAATTACGCCCAAAGCGTACAACTTGACGGATGTACTGTATTTAAAAAGTAAATATGACTTAATTCTGGAAAAAAAGATTTGACCTTTGAGATGATCTTAGTTAAATATGTAATATCCTACACGCATATACACTTAATTTTACAAAGTAACTTAGAAAAAATGTTGACATGCAGTTCCGCGGGACAACAATGGCGCCAACGATGATGATACCCGTTGCCACGAGTTGTTGGCCATCAACGAGTTTCCGGAGCGTTCCAACGACAGCAAAGACAGCACAAGTGCTTACGGCAGCGGCGAGAGCTGCCGTGGCACGCCATTGGCCGGCACCGTGAGAATCCCGCCTCTCCGGGAAGATGAGGGCCCCACGTCCCCGCCTCCCCACTGGGAAAGACGCCACTCTAACCTCGGATGCGGCGGTTGGGAAGGCGACATGGTCAACACTTCGACCTACAACTTCAGGTCCACAGATTAGTCACTATAAAAAAAACTGTCAAACAAAAAACATGCAAAAAACGCCACTAAGCCATTTCAGGACATGATAAGTATGTAAATTTAGGATTGGGCAGAAACGGAAAGGTTCTCCTTTGTTTGTAGAAAAAGCAATTGACAATGACATTCAAAACACATTTTGCTTCTGGATTTCAATATTTCTCCTGATATCAAACAAGCTTTGATTTTTTTTTTTTTTTTAATTTTTTCAAGTTTTTCATAACTTTACATTAATGACATAAATAAATATTTTTCTTTACAGAAACATTAACGCTGAACACTATGGATGGATGGTTGGATTTCCAAGTACAGTATTACCAATTGAACACTCTTAAGGTGTCCAAAATACAATTTGTTTATGCCTCCATAGATCTCTGTGCAGAGAGCTGGGATCACCATCGAGACGAGGCATGGCTGAAAGAGGGCATGGTTCCAGAACAGGTAATAGCCATACACACACTGATTTTTCAAACTTGAGAGAAACTCACTTCTGCCAAGGAAAAAGTTGTACTGCAGATTGCCAACACAGCACACCACACACATGACCCGTCTCTGTTTTGACTGACCTGTGAGAGACAGCAGGTGCCACAGGACATTTAGACTTCCAGAAAATACAAAGACCAACCAGGAGTAGTAGGAGAAGATAAAACAGAAGAAGCTAAGCTAAATGTTAGCTTGTCAATGAAGTCCATTAACCAACTCAACTCAACCATCGCTGCATACCAAGTGCTGTACGCTGGTCGTTTTTCTTGCGGTGACTTGTTGTTAAACAGCAGAGCTGGGCATTTTACTACAAATTGAGCGTCCGTCATTTGTCATCCGTCTGCACCGCGGGTGCCTTTCCGTCGTCGGTCATTTGCCTTTTATTCGAGGGAGGGGGGGGTATAGTACCCACCGATAGGCCGGTCCGCCTCTAATTTTAAACGGGCTTCCGTCTGTGATTCCGACTAAACTTTCACTAGCACCAACACATTTAACGATTGTCGGCCCCAACTGTTTTCCCAGCAGATCGGATGATGGCTCAGGATGATCTATCAGAGGCATGGCCCTTGAAGTCAGGTCAAAACATTGAAGCAAGGTCTGAACCTCGAGGCCAGCTCTGCACCCTAAAGCCTCGAAGTTGGGTTTAACCTTAAAGTTAGTCCTGAACCTTGAAGCCACATCTGAATCAAAAAGACATGTTCTAAATCTTAAAACAAGTCCTGAACTTTGAAGTCAGATCCGACCCTCAAAGAGGAAGTCAACCCAAACATATTTTTTTTCGAGAATATGTTCTATGCAAGCCCACTAGTTGATACAAGGCATTCTGATAAATATTGCATTTGTGGAATAAGAGTTAATCCACTCGTTTTTAGCCATCTGTGGGGGCGGCCATTTGGCCATTTCTGTCGACTAAAATGACATCACAACTACTCAGCTTCAGAAAACAGGTCAGCTGTGATTGGTCGTTACCTGAGTAGTTGATGGCTAAAATTGAGTGGATATTGCTGCTTAACTCATATTCCACAAACGCAATATTAATCAAAATGAGTTTCAACTAGTGGGCCTGCTGGGAACATATTCTTGAAAAAAAAAACATGTTTGGGTTGTATTTAAAGCCAGGTATGAACCTTGAAACCAGGTCTGAACCTTAAAGTCAGGTCTAAACCTTAGCACAAATCTTAATCTTAAACGGGTGACGAATGAACATCTGGATGCAGGCATCGCCCCCTCCAGGCCCAGTGGAGGAAGTGCAGAGTCTAGCCCCTTCCTGGCCCAGCGGCGCCAAAGCCAAAACAAAGTACTGGAGCGCTACCACAGCTGCATGGTGTTGCCCTCCGATGGCCTGCTGGAGCCACTGGATCGGGAGCTGGCCGAGGACAGAGGGGCAGCTCCGGGAAACAGCTGGCCGGCCAGCCCGCGCAGCGTGAGCGACGCCCCTTGCGGTCCTGCAGATCGTCACACACCCTCCCGCTTGCGTCTGGCGCTACCATTACTACTAGCACACTCATTGCCAAGCGCCACAGGACCGCGCATGGAATGGAAGGTAGGGGACAACTGGACTTGGGGTGCACGGTTTCAAAGGTTTGGGAAAGGTTGTTGTAATTCACCACAGTTCTTTCTATACGAGTCTAGCTTTATTCTTCTGTCGCTTTCATTGTGTATGCCTGTTCGTGTTCAGGTGAAAATCCGCAGCGACGGCACTCGCTATGTGGCCAAGCGGCCAGTCAGGGACCGCCTCCTCAAAGCGAGGGCCATGCAGATCCGAGAGGAACGCGGCGGCACCACCACCGATGATGATGCCGCTGCCAGCGAGATGAAACAGGTACGCGACTAACACGTCACCTCTGAGCTCCACCAGCCAGCAGTGTGTTGCCATAAGATCTAAGCTAACCAGAATAGATCGCTGGCGTCGGGCCAAAAACACAATCTGACAAGTAGTAGTTTGTCAAACTTGGTCGTCTGAAACGTCAACGGAAGCCCGTTTAAAATGATAGCCGGACCGGCCCGTGGGCGATTACTAGTTGTAATGTCGGATGAATGGATGGCGGAAGGGTAACAAATTGCGGAAGGACCGCAATTATTTTGTAAAATGCCCAGCTATGGTGCTATACATAAAACATAAAAGACAACACTCAAGTCATTCATTGAGACAATGGCTACATTAACATGACAATCTCATCAAGGATTAAAAAGAAGAAACGAAAACCCACAGTCACGAAATCCAATCAGAAGAAGGAAACATACGCGGGAAGGACAAGCAAAGCAAAAGAAGCTCTCCAAAAATGGAACAGATGGGACAAAGTGAGAAGAGAACCAATCAGAGCCCAACTTCAGCGGTCATTTAGTCGACAACTAATTTTTCAGTTCTAAGATGGCATAATATTATCATTTCCATATTTTTCATTGAAGCAAAGTTGAATAATGACACAGTTGTGTTCAATGTGTTTTTTTGCATGTTAAACTAGTTAGAAATAGGTGTATTATACTTTCTGTATAAAAGTTGAAATATATGCAGAAGGAAAACATCGACTAAATGATCAAACAGCAATTTTAGTCGACTAAATTATTCATGAATTTAGTCGACCAAAATAGCTCTTTATTTTTGTCGACGAAAAATTAAACCAAACTAGAATACAATCAGATGAGTCATTTATGACTACAACTTTAAACATTTTAGTCAAAAGACTATAACTAGAACTAAATCAAAATATCTTTCAAATCGAAATGAATACTGCGTGAGAATAATAAAGTGTAAACTGAACAGGGCCGCTACTGGAGCAAAGAGGAGAGAAAGCAGCAGCTGCTGAGGGCCAGAGAATACAGACGAAGACGAGAGTTCATGATGCAGAGCCGCCTGGACTGCCTGAAGGGCGACAGGTAGAAACAGTACATGAAAAGCATCACCACCAAATCCTTCAGTCCAACACTTGATTCTTCTCGTTTTCCCCAGCAGGGACGCGGTATCATCAGCTGGTGGCGCTGTAGAGCTTCCCGTCCCTGTCCATCATGACAACGTGGTTCCCCTGGGCCAAAAGAAAATGAGCAGGAACAGGAATCGCCGCATTCTTGACAACTGGAATACCATCCAGGAGCTGCTGGCTCACGGCTCACGCTCGCCCGACGGCAAGAAAATCTTGAATCCTCTCCTCTCCTTCACTACCGTGTGACTTGTGGAGGACAGCGCGAAGGGGACAGAACTAACAACACTGGTCAACAGAAAATTTTGATCAGAGATAGCTATATGTGTCCCGAGACATATTTTGACGTTGATTTAAAACATGTCCTTAATGTTCTTTTTAGCAAAGCAGGTTTTTGAGATATTTACATTTTTTTGTTTTTAAGTTTGACTTATAAAAGCTTGCGCGATACAGATTTTACCATGCTTTGTCATTTATAGCATTTCTGATTATAAATTAAAAAAAAAAAAATTATGAACCAGTATTTGGAAAACTGAAGAACAGAAGAAGATCCTCCCCAAAAATAATGAGTCTCATTCGTTGATACGTGGATGATTTTTGGGGGGATTGGATTGAAAGCATTGACTTTTCCCCCCCCATGTTTAACACCTGTGGTTTAAACAACGATGCAGTTTACCTGTATTTGCGGATTTCCCCAATCCCAGGAGCTTCATTTTCCCGTTTATTCTTATCTTCTCTTTGACTCACTGAAATCGAGTTGACATACTGTTGATGAATTTCTCAATGCTCTCCATGTTGTAGTGTTAACTGTTGTTGTTGTGGTTGTTGTTGTTTTTATCAAAACCAAACACATGTTCACTTCTAGGCAGGCATTCGGATCAGTATTCTTACTACGTTTGCCAGCCCAATGCTTACATACAATAGAAAACAGCATCGATGGGCTAGCAAAGATTAGCAGTGCTGCCGCGGTCGGTTTAAACCATCAAGCAACTCTTACTTAGGGGAAACAACATCGCTTACAGTACACTATGAACAAACAGTACAAAGACACAGGGATGTATTCTCTCTGATCAGTGGAATTAATCACAACTGCAGGAATGTAGCTTCGGCTTTAGCTTACTTTGATGACTTGTTAATTGTGTCATGCTCCTGCCACCATCAGGCTTCAGCACACACAGATTGGGCAGCACATTATTTGTAATATGTCCGGCCAGTATGCTGAATGTGTGACAATGTTTGATTAATTATTGTGGTTTTGTGCTCAATAGCTTAGCTTTCATAACAAGAGAGGAAGCGTATGTTGACACTGGAGTCTTACTGCTTTGAATGTATTTTCTCTTGTTCTCATAACAGGCCTTGGAAATAGCATTTTTGAATGGAATGTTGGGTAGACTACAATTTGTGTGTAGTGATGACAATGTGAAAGATCAATGCTGAATGACATTAGACAGACACACGCATACACAAATAATCAATCAATAAAGCCATTTCACTGATTTTGTCTGGAACACGTCCTAGTCTGTGTTACATTAAATACTATTTGTGCTTCCTTAAATACTGTTTGCCTACCTAATTACTGTATGGGCTACCTTACGAACTAACAATTTTCAGCAGCACAAGAAATCCTAATCCTAGTTTGAAGCCCTCTTTTTAAACCCTAACCATGATGTTAGACCCTAATTTGAAACCCTAACCCTAATTAAAATCCAGAATCTAAAACCCCAAGCCCCAGTTTGAAACCCAAACTGTAGTTTAAAAGCCTACTTTGAAACACTATCCCTGGTTTGAAACCCGACTTAAAAACCCTAACCCTAGTTTGAAACCCTAATTGGAAACCCTAAGTCAAGTTTTAAACCTTACTTTTGAACCCCAATAATCGTTTAAAACCCTAATTTGAAACCCTAAACCGAATTCAAAACCCTAACTTAAAACCTTAAATCTAGTTTATAACCTTACTTTGAAACATCAATCCTAGTTTCAAACCCAATTTTAAAACCCTACTTTGAAACCGTAACCTTAGTTTAAAACCGGACTTTGAAACCCTAACCCTAATTTAAAAACCTTCTTTGAAACATTGACCCTAATTTAAAACCCTAATTTCAAAACCTAACTCTATTTTAAAACCCTTTTTTTAAACCCTAAACTTTGTTTAAAACCCGACTTTGAAACCCTAATCACAGTTTTAAACCCTTCTTTGAAACCCTAACCCTACTTTCAAACCCTTCTTTGAAAACCTAATCCCAATTTAAAACCCTAATTTCAAATCCTAACTCTATTTTAAAACCCTTTTTTTAAACCCTAAACTTTGTTTAAACCCCGACTTTGAAACCCTAATCACAGTTTTAAACCCTTCTTTGAAACCCTAACCCTAGTTTCAAACCCTTCTTTGAAACCCTAACCCTAATTTAAAACCCTACTTTCAAACCCTAACTCTATTTTAAAACCCGACTTTGAAAAACAAACCTTAGATTGAAAGACAATTTTGTAACCCTAACACTAGGAGGGGAATGATAGTCTCTGCCGCCATCTGGTGGGCAATTTTTGCATGTGCAACAGCGAAAAAGAACCCAAAGCCAAACCCTGGTGTGAAACCTAAATGGAAACCCGAACCCTAGTTTGAAACCCTACTTTGAAACCCTAACCTTAGTTTAAAACTCTACTTTGAAACCCTTACCCTAGTTTGAAACACTAGTTGGAAAACCCAAACCTAGTTCTAAACCCTACTTTAAAACTCTAAACCTAGTTTGAAACCCTAATTGGAAACCCGAACCCTAGTTTGAAACCCTACTTTAAAACCCTAAACCTAGTTTGAAACCCTAGTTTGAAACCGTAAACCTAGTTTGAAACCCTACTTTAAAACCCTAACCCTAGTTTGAAAAATTAACCCTACTTTAAAACCCTAGCTGGAAACCCTAACCCTAGTTTTAAACTCTAGCTGGAAAACCTAATCCTAGTTTACCACCGTAACCCTAGTTTGAAACCATAGCTGGAAACCCAAAACCTAGTTTGAAACCCATCCATCCATTATCTGTAGCGCTTATCCTCACATGGGTCGCGGGCGTGCTGGAGCCAGCTGTCCCAGCTGTCTTTGGCCAGTAGGCGGGGGACACCCTGAATTGGTCGCCAGCCAATCGCAGGGCACACAGAGACAAACAAACATCCACACTCACAATCACACCTAGGGGCAATTTAGAGTATCCAATCAACTTACCATGCATGTTTTTGGAATGTGGGAGGAAACCGGAGTACCCGGAGAAAACCCACGCAGGCACGGGGAGAACATGCAAACTCCACACAGGGAGGCCGGAGCCGGGATCGAACCCACGACATCTAAACTGTGAGGCAGACGTGCTAACCAGTCGACCACCGTGCCGCCTTAGTTTGAAACCCTTAGCCGGAAACCCTAACCCTAATTTGAAACCCTAACCCTAGTTTGAAACCCTAGCTGGAAACCCTAACCCTAGTTTTAAACCCTAGTTGGAAACGGTAACCCTAGTTTGACACCGTACCCCTAGTTTGAAACCCTAGCTGGAAACCCTAACCCTAGTTTGAAACCCTAACCCTAGTTTGAAACCCAAGGTGAAAAGCCTAACGCTAATTTGCTTTCCTAACCCTAGTTTGAAACCCTAGCTGGAAGCCCTAACCCTCATTTGAAACCCAAAACCTAGTTTGAAACCCTAGTTTGCAAACCCTAACCCTAGTTTGAAAACCTAACCCTAGTTTGAAACCCTAACCCTAGTTTGAAACCCTACCCCTAGTTTGAAACCCTAGCTGGAAACCCTAAACCTAGTTTTAAACCCTAGCTGGAAACCCTAACCCAAGTTTGAAAACCTAGCTGGAAACCCTAACCCTAATTTGAAACCCTAACCCTAGTTTGAAACCCCAGCTGGAAACCCTAACCCTAGTTTAAAACCCTAACCCTAGTTTTAAACGGTACCCCTAGTTTGAAACCCTAGCTGGAAACCCTAACCCTAATTTGAAACCCTAACCCTAGTTTGAAACCCTAGCTGGAAACCCTAACCCTAATTTGAAACCCTAGCTGGAAACCCTAAACCTAGTGTGAAACCCCAATTTGAAACCCTAACCCTAACTTGAAACCCTAGCTGGAAACCCTAACCCTAGTTTTAAACCCTAGCGGGAAACCCTAACCCTAGTTTGAAACCCTAGCTGGAAACCCTAACCCTAATTTGCATCCCTAACCCTAATTTGAAACCCTATCTGGAAACCCTAACCCTAGTTTGAAACCCTAATTTGAAACCCTAACAATAGTTTGAAACCCTAGCTGGAAACCCTAACCCTAGTTTGAAACCCTAATTTGAAACCCTAACCCTAGTTTGAAACCCTAGCTGGAAACCCTAACCCTAATTTGCATCCCTAACCCTAATTTGAAACCCTAGCTGGAAACCCTAACCCTAATTTGAAACACTAGCTGGAAACCCTAACCCCAGTTTGAAACCCTAGCTGGAAACCCTAACCTTAATTTGAAACCCTAACCCTAGTCTAAAACCCTTGCTGGAAACCCTAACCCTAATTTGAAACCCTAACCCTAATTTGAAACCCTAACCCTAGTTTTAAACCCTAGCTAGAAACCCTAACCCTAGTTTGAAACCCCAATTTGAAACCCTAACCCTAGTTTTAAACCCTAGCTGGAAACCCTAACCCGAGTTTGAAACCCTAGCTGGAAACCCTAACCCTAGTTTGAAACCCTAGCTGGAAACCCTAACCCTAATTTGCAACCCTAACCCTAGTTTGAAACCCTAGCTGGAAACCCTAACCCTAGTTTTACCCCTAGCTGGAAACTCTAACCCTAGTTTGAAACCCTAGCTGGAAACCCTAACCCTAATTTGAAACCCTAACACTAGTTTTAAACCCTAGCTGGAAACGCTAACCCTAATTTGAAACCCTAACCCTAGTTTTAAACCCTAGCTGGAAGCCCTAACCCTAGTTTGAAACCCTAGCTGGAAACCCTAACCCTAATTTGCAACCCTAACCCTAGTTTGAAACCCTAGCTGGAAACCCTAACCCTAATTTGCAACCCTAACCCTAGTTTTAAACCCTAGCTGGAAACCCTAACCCTAGTTTGAAACCCTAGCTGGAAACCCTAACCCTAGTTTGAAACCCTAGCTGGAAACCCTAACCCTAATTTGAAACCCTAGCTGGAAACCCTAACCCTAATTTGAAACACTAGCTGGAAACCCTAACCCTAGTTTGAAACCCTAGCTGGAAACCCTAACCTTAATTTGAAACCCTAACCCTAGTCTAAAACCCTTGCTGGAAACCCTAACCCTAAATTGAAACCCTAACCCTAGTTTTAAACCCTAGCTGGAAACCCTAAGTCTAGTTTGAAACCCTAGCTGGAAAACCTAACCCTAGTTTGAAACCCTTACCCTTGTTTGAAACCCTAACCCTAGTTTGAGACCCTAGCTGGAAACCCTAACCATAGTTTAAAATCCTAACCCTAGTTTTAAACCCTAGCTGGAAACCCTTACCCTAGTTTGAAACCCTAGCTGGAAGCCCTAACCCTAGTTTGAAACCCTAGTTTGCAAACCCTAACCCTTGTTTAAAACCCTAACCCTAGTTTTAAACCCTCGCTGGAAACCTTAACCCTAGTTTGAAACCCTAATTTGAAACCCTAACCCTAGTTTTAAACCCTAGCTGAAAACCCTAACCCTAGTTTGAAACCCTAATTTGAAATCATAAACCTAACCCTAGTTTTAAACCCTTGCTGGAAACCCTAACTCTAGTTTGAAACCCTAGCTTTAAACCCTAACCCTAGTTTGAAACCCTTACCCTTGTTTGAAACCCTAACCCTAGTTTGAGACCCTAGCTGGAAACCCTAACCATAGTTTCAAATCCTAACCCTAGTTTTAAACCCTAGCTGGAAACCCTTACCCTAGTTTGAAACCCTAGCTGGAAGCCCTAACCCTAGTTTGAAACCCTAGTTTGCAAACCCTAACCCTTGTTTGAAACCCTAACCCTAGTTTGAAACCCTAGCTGGAAACCCTAACCTTAGTTTGAAATCCTAACCCTAGTTTTAAACCCCAGCTGGAAACCCTAACCCTAATTTTAAACCCTAAACCTAGTTTGAAACTCTAGCTGGAAACCCTAGCCCTAATTTGAAACCCTAACCTTAGTTTTAAACCCTAGCAGGAAACCCTAACCCTAGTTTGAAAACCTAGCTGGAAACCCTAACCCTAACTTGAAACCCTAACCCTAGTTTTAAACCCTAGCTGGAAACCCTAACCCTAGTTTTAAACCCTAGCTGGAAACCCTAACCTTAGTTTGAAATCCTAACCCTAGTTTTAAACCCCAGCTGGAAACCCTAACCCTAATTTTAAACCCTAAACCTAGTTTGAAACTCTAGCTGGAAACCCTAGCCCTAATTTGAAACCCTAACCTTAGTTTTAAACCCTAGCAGGAAACCCTAACCCTAGTTTGAAAACCTAGCTGGAAACCCTAACCCTAACTTGAAACCCTAACCCTAGTTTTAAACCCTAGCTGGAAACCCTAACCCTAGTTTTAAACCCTAGCTGGAAACCCTAACCCTAGTTTTAAACCCTAGCTGGAAACCCTAACCCTAGTTTGAAACTCTAGCTGGAAACCCAAACCCTAAATTGAAACCCTAACCCTAGTTTTAAACCCTAGCTGGAAACCCTAACCCTAGTTTGAAACTCTAGCTGGAAACCCTAACCCTAAATTGAAACCCTAACCCTAGTTTTAAACCCTAGCTGGAAACCCTAACCCTAGTTTGAAACCCTAGCTGGAAACCCTAACCCTAATTTGAAACACTAACCCTAGTTTGAAACCCTAGCTTGAAACCCTAACCCTAGTTTGAAACCCTAGCTGGAAACCCTAACCCTAGTTTGAAACCCTAGCTGAAAACCCTAACCCTAATTTGAAACACTAACCCTAGTTTGAAACCCTAGCTGGAAACCCTAACCCTAGTTTGAAACCCTATCTTGAAACCCTAACCCTAGTTTGAAACCCTAGCTGGAAACCCTAACCCTGATTTGCAACCCTAACCCTATTTTGAAACCCTAGCTGGAAACCCTAACCCTAGTTTGAAACCCTAGCTGGAAACCCTAACCCTAATTTGCAACCCTAACCCTAGTTTTAAACCCTAGCTGGAAACCCTAACCCTAGTTTTACCCCTAGCTGGAAACTCTAACCCTAGTTTGAAACCCTAGCTGGAAACCCTAACCCTAATTTGAAACCCTAACCCTAGTTTGAAACCCTAGCTGGAAACCCTAACCCTAGTTTGAAACCCTAGCTGGAAACCCTAACCCTTGTTTGAAACCCTAACCCTAGTTTTAAACCCTCGCTGGAAACCTTAACCCTAGTTTGAAACCCTAATTTGAAACCCTAACCCTAGTTTAAAACCCCAGCTGGAAACCCTAACCCTAGTTTTAAACCCTATCTGGAAACCCTAACTCTAGTTTGAAACCCTAGCTGGAAACCCTAACCCTAGTTTGAAACCCTTACCCTTGTTTGAAACCCTAACCCTAGTTTGAGACCCTAGCTGGAAACGCTAACCATAGTTTCAAATCCTAACCCTAGTTTTAAACCCTAGCTGGAAACCCTTACCCTAGTTTGAAACCCTAGCTGGAAGCCCTAACCCTAGTTTGAAACCCTAGTTTGCAAACCCTAACCCTTGTTTTAAACCCTAGCTGAAAACCCTAACCCTAATTTGAAACCCTAATTTGAAACCATAACCCTAACCCTAGTTTTAAACCCTAGCTGGAAACCCTAACTCTAGTTTGAAACCCTAGCTGGAAACCCTAACCCTAGTTTGAAACCCTTACCCTTGTTTGAAACCCTATCCCTAGTTTGAGACCCTAGCTGGAAACCCTAACCATAGTTTCAAATCCTAACCCTAGTTTTAAACCCTAGTTGGAAACCTTTACCCAAGTTTGAAACCCTAGCTGGAAGCCCTAACCCTAGTTTGAAACCCTAGTTTGCAAACCCTAACCCTTGTTTGAAACCCTAACCCTAGTTTGAAACCCTAGCTGGAAACCCTAACCTTAGTTTGAAATCCTAACCCTAGTTTTAAACACCAGCTGGAAACCCTAACCCTAATTTGAAACCCAAACCTTAGTTTTAAACCCTAGCTGGAAACCCTAACCCTAGTTTGAAACCCTAGCTGGAAACCCTAACCCTAACTTGAAACCCTTACCCTAGTTTTAAACCCTAGCTGGAAACCCTAAACCTAGTTTTAAACCCTAGCTGGAAACCCTAACCCTAGTTTGAAACCCTAGCTGGAAACCCTAACCCTAGTTTGAAACTCTAGCTGGAAACCCTAACCCTAATTTGAAACCCTAACCCTAGTTTTAAACCCTAGCTGGAAACCCTAACCCGAGTTTGAAACCCTAGCTGGAAACCCTAACCCTAGTTTGAAACCCTAGCTGGAAACCCTAACCCTAATTTGCAACCTTAACCCTAGTTTGAAACCCTAGCTGGAACCCCTAACCCTAATTTGCAACCCTAACCCTAGTTTTAAACCCTAGCTGGAAACCCTAACCCTAGTTTGAAACCCTAGCTGGAAACCCTAGTTTGAAACCCTAGCTGGAAACCCTAACCTTAGTTTGAAACTCTAGCTGGAAACCCTAACCCTAATTTGAAACCCTAACCCTAGTTTTAAACCCTAGCTGGAAACCCTAACCCGAGTTTGAAACCCTAGCTGGAAACCCTAACCCTAGTTTAAAACCCTAGCTGGAAACCCTAACCCTAGTTTGTAACTCTAGCTGGAAACCCTAACCCTAATTTGAAACCCTAACCCTAGTTTTAAACCCTTGCTGGAAACCTTAACCCTAGTTTGAAACCCTAATTTGAAACCCTAACCCTCGTTTTAAACCCTAGCTGGAAACCCTAACCCTAACTTGAAACCCTTACCCTAGTTTTAAACCCTAGCTGGAAACCCTAAACCTAGTTTTAAACCCTAGTTGGAAACCCTAACCCTAGTTTGAAACTCTAGCTGGAAACCCTAACCCTAATTTGCAACCTTAACCCTAGTTTGAAACCCTAGCTGGAACCCCTAACCCTAATTTGCAACCCTAACCCTAGTTTTAAACCCTAGCTGGAAACCCTAACCCTAGTTTGAAACCCTAGCTGGAAACCCTAGTTTGAAACCCTAGCTGGAAACCCTAACCCTAGTTTGAAACTCTAGCTGGAAACCCTAACCCTAATTTGAAACCCTAACCCTAGTTTTAAACCCTAGCTGGAAACCCTAACCCGAGTTTGAAACCCTAGCTGGAAACCCTAACCCTAGTTTAAAACCCTAGCTGGAAACCCTAACCCTAGTTTGTAACTCTAGCTGGAAACCCTAACCCTAATTTGAAACCCTAACCCTAGTTTTAAACCCTTGCTGGAAACCTTAACCCTAGTTTGAAACCCTAATTTGAAACCCTAACCCTCGTTTTAAACCCTAGCTGGAAACCCTAACCCTAACTTGAAACCCTTACCCTAGTTTTAAACCCTAGCTGGAAACCCTAAACCTAGTTTTAAACCCTAGCTGGAAACCCTAACCCTAGTTTGAAACCCTAGCTGGAAACCCTAACCCTAGTTTGAAACTCTAGCTGGAAACCCTAACCCTAATTTGAAACCCTAACCCTAGTTTTAAACCCTAGCTGGAAACCCTAACCCGAGTTTGAAACCCTAGCTGGAAACCCTAACCCTAGTTTAAAACTCTAGCTGGAAACCCTAACCCTAGTTTGTAACTCTAGCTGGAAACCCTAACCCTAATTTGAAACCCTAACCCTAGTTTTAAACCCTTGCTGGAAACCTTAACCCTAGTTTGAAACCCTAATTTGAAACCCTAACCCTCGTTTTAAACCCTAGCTGGAAACCCTAACCCGAGTTTGAAACCCTAGCTGGAAACCCTAACCCTAGTTTGAAACTCTAGCTGAAAACCCTAACCCTAATTTGAAACTCTAACCCTAGTTTTAAACCCTAGCTGGCAACCCTAACCCTAGTTTAAAACCCTAGCTGGAAACCCTAACCCTAGTTTGAAACCCTAGCTGGAAACCCTAACCCTAGTTTGAAACCCTAGCTGGAAACCCTAACCCTTGTTTGAAACCCTAGCTGGAAACCCTAACCCTAATTTGAAACCCTAGCTTGAAACCCTAACCCTAGTTTGAAACCCTAGCTGGAAACCCTAACCGTAATTTGCAACCTTAACCCTAGTTTGAAAGCCTAGCTGGAAACCCTAACCCTAATTTGCAACCCTAACCCTAGTTTTAAACCCTAGCTGGAAACCCTAACCCTAGTTTGAAACCCTAGCTGGAAACCCTAACTTTAATTTGCAACCTTAACCCTAGTTTGAAACCCTAGCTGGAAACCCTAACCCTAATTTGCAACCCTAACCCTAGTTTTAAACCCTAGCTGGAAACCCTAACCCTAGTTTGAAACCCTAGCTGGAAACCCTAACCCTAGTTTGAAACCCTAGCTGGAAACCCTAACCCTAATCTGCAACCTTTAACCTAGTTTGAAACCCGAGCTGGAAACCCTAACCCTAATTTGCAACCCTAACCCTAGTTTTAAACCCTAGCTGGAAACCCTAACCCTAGTTTGAAACCCTAGCTGGAAACCCTAACCCTAGTTTGAAACTCTAGCTGGAAACCCTAACCATAAATTGAAACCCTAACCCTAGTTTTAAACCCTAGCTGGAAACCCTAACCCTTGTTTGAAACCCTAGCTGGAAACCCTAACCCTAATTTGAAACCCTAGCTGGAAACCCTTACCCTAATTTGAAACCCTAGCTTGAAACCCTAACCCTAGTTTGAAACCCTAGCTGGAAACCCTAACCGTAATTTGCAACCTTAACCCTAGTTTGAAAGCCTAGCTGGAAACCCTAACCCTAATTTGCAACCCTAACCCTAGTTTTAAACCCTAGCTGGAAACCCTAACCCTAGTTTGAAACCCTAGCTGGAAACCCTAACCCTAGTTTGAAATCCTAGCTGGAAACCCTAACCCTAATTTGCAACCTTAACCCTAGTTTGAAACCCTAGCTGGAAACCCTAACCCTAATTTGCAACCCTAACCCTAGTTTTAAACCCTAGCTGGAAACCCTAACCCTAGTTTGAAACCCTAGCTGGAAACCCTAACCCTAATTTGAAACTCTAACCCTAGTTTTAAACCCTAGCTGGAAACCCTAACCCAAGTTTGAAACCCTAGCTGGCAACCCTAACCCTAGTTTAAAACCCTAGCTGGAAACCCTAACCCTAGTTTGAAACCCTAGCTGGAAACCCTAACCCTAGTTTGAAACCCTAGCTGGAAACCCTAACCCTTGTTTGAAACCCTAGCTGGAAACCCTAACCCTAATTTGAAACCCTAGCTGGAAACCCTAACCCTAATTTGAAACCCTAGCTTGAAACCCTAACCCTAGTTTGAAACCCTAGCTGGAAACCCTAACCGTAATTTGCAACCTTAACCCTAGTTTGAAAGCCTAGCTGGAAACCCTAACCCTAATTTGCAACCCTAACCCTAGTTTTAAACCCTAGCTGGAAACCCTAACCCTAGTTTGAAACCCTAGCTGGAAACCCTAACATTAATTTGCAACCTTAACCCTAGTTTGAAACCCTAGCTGGAAACCCTAACCCTAATTTGCAACCCTAACCCTAGTTTTAAACCCTAGCTGGAAACCCTAACCCTAGTTTGAAACCCTAGCTGGAAACCCTAACCCTAGTTTGAAACTCTAGCTGGAAACCCTAACCCTAATTTGAAACCCTAACCCTAGTTTTAAACCCTAGCTGGAAACCCTAACCCTAGTTTGAAACCCTAGCTGGAAACCCTAACCCTAGTTTGAAACCCTAGCTGGAAACCCTAACCCTAATCTGCAACCTTTAACCTAGTTTGAAACCCGAGCTGGAAACCCTAACCCTAATTTGCAACCCTAACCCTAGTTTTAAACCCTAGCTGGAAACCCTAACCCTAGTTTGAAACCCTAGCTGGAAACCCTAACCCTAGTTTGAAACTCTAGCTGGAAACCCTAACCATAAATTGAAACCCTAACCCTAGTTTTAAACCCTAGCTGGAAACCCTAACCCTTGTTTGAAACCCTAGCTGGAAACCCTAACCCTAATTTGAAACCCTAGCTGGAAACCCTTACCCTAATTTGAAACCCTAGCTTGAAACCCTAACCCTAGTTTGAAACCCTAGCTGGAAACCCTAACCGTAATTTGCAACCTTAACCCTAGTTTGAAAGCCTAGCTGGAAACCCTAACCCTAATTTGCAACCCTAACCCTAGTTTTAAACCCTAGCTGGAAACCCTAACCCTAGTTTGAAACCCTAGCTGGAAACCCTAACCCTAGTTTGAAATCCTAGCTGGAAACCCTAACCCTAATTTGCAACCTTAACCCTAGTTTGAAACCCTAGCTGGAAACCCTAACCCTAATTTGCAACCCTAACCCTAGTTTTAAACCCTAGCTGGAAACCCTAACCCTAGTTTGAAACCCTAGCTGGAAACCCTAACCCTAGTTTAAAACTCTCGCTGGAAACCCTAACCCTAGTTTGAGACCCTAGCTGGAAACCCTAACCCTAGTTTGAAACTCTCGCTGGAAACCCTAACCCTAAATTGAAACCCTAACCCTAGTTTTAAACCCTAGCTGGAAACCCTAACCCTAGTTTGAAACCCTAGCTGGAAACCCTAACCCTAGTTTGAAACTCTAGCTGGAAACCCTAACCATAAATTGAAACCCTAACCCTAGTTTTAAACCCTAGCTGGAAACCCTAACCCTTGTTTGAAACCCTAGCTGGAAACCCTAACCCTAATTTGAAACCCTAGCTGGAAACCCTAACCCTAGTTTGAAACCCTAGCTGGAAACCCTAATCGTAATTTGCAACCTTAACCCTAGTTTGAAAGCCTAGCTGGAAACCCTAACCCTAATTTGCAACCCTAACCCTAGTTTTAAACCCTAGCTGTAAACCCTAACCCTAGTTTGAAACCCTAGCTGGAAACCCTAACTTTAATTTGCAACCTTAACCCTAGTTTGAAACCCTAGCTGGAAACCCTAACCCTAATTTGCAACCCTAACCCTAGTTTTAAACCCTAGCTGGAAACCCTAACCCTAGTTTGAAACCCTAGCTGGAAACCCTAACCCTAGTTTGAAACTCTAGCTGGAAACCCTAACCCTAATTTGAAACCCTAACCCTAGTTTTAAACCCTAGCTGGAAACCCTAACCCTAGTTTGAAACCCTAGCTGGAAACCCTAACCCTAGTTTGAAACCCTAGCTGGAAACCCTAACCCTAATCTGCAACCTTTAACCTAGTTTGAAACCCGAGCTGGAAACCCTAACCCTAATTTGCAACCCTAACCCTAGTTTTAAACCCTAGCTGGAAACCCTAACCCTAGTTTGAAACCCTAGCTGGAAACCCTAACCCTAGTTTGAAACTCTAGCTGGAAACCCTAACCATAAATTGAAACCCTAACCCTAGTTTTAAACCCTAGCTGGAAACCCTAACCCTTGTTTGAAACCCTAGCTGGAAACCCTAACCCTAATTTGAAACCCTAGCTGGAAACCCTAACCCTAATTTGAAACCCTAGCTTGAAACCCTAACCCTAGTTTGAAACCCTAGCTGGAAACCCTAACCGTAATTTGCAACCTTAACCCTAGTTTGAAAGCCTAGCTGGAAACCCTAACCCTAATTTGCAACCCTAACCCTAGTTTTAAACCCTAGCTGGAAACCCTAACCCTAGTTTGAAACCCTAGCTGGAAACCCTAACCCTAGTTTTAAACCCTAGCTGGAAACCCTAACCCTAGTTTGAAACCCTAGCTGGAAACCCTAACCCTAGTTTGAAACTCTCGCTGGAAACCCTAACCCTAGTTTGAGACCCTAGCTGGAAACCCTAACCCTAGTTTGAAACTCTCGCTGGAAACCCTAACCCTAAATTGAAACCCTAACCCTAGTTTTAAACCCTAGCTGGAAACCCTTACCCGAGTTTGAAACCCTAGCTGGAAACCCTAACCCTAGTTTGAAACCCTAGCTGGAAACCCTAACCCTAGTTTGAAACGCTAGCTGGAAACCCTAACCCTAAATTGAAACCCTAACCCTAGTTTTAAACCTTAGCTGGAAACCCTAACCCTAGTTTGAAACCCTAGCTGGAAACCCTAACCCTAATTTGAAACCCTAGCTGGAAACCCTAACCCTAGTTTGAAACTCTCGCTGGAAACCCTAACCCTAAATTGAAACCCTAACCCTAGTTTTAAACCCTAGCTGGAAACCCTTACCCGAGTTTGAAACCCTAGCTGGAAACCCTAACCCTAGTTTGAGACCCTAGCTGGAAACCCTAACCCTAGTTTGAAACCCTAGCTGGAAACCCTAACCCTAGTTTGAAACTCTCGCTGGAAACCCTAACCCTAGTTTGAGACCCTAGATGGAAACCCTAACCCTAGTTTGAAACCCTAGCTGGAAACCCTAACCCTAGTTTGAAACCCTAGCTGGAAACCCTAACCCTAGTTTGAAACCCTAGCTGGAAACCCTAACCCTAGTTTGAAACTCTCGCTGGAAACCCTAACCCTAGTTTGAGACCCTAGCTGGAAACCCTAACCCTAGTTTGAAACTCTCGCTGGAAACCCTAACCCTAAATTGAAACCCTAACCCTAGTTTTAAACCCTAGCTGGAAACCCTTACCCGAGTTTGAAACCCTAGCTGGAAACCCTAACCCTAGTTTGAAACCCTAGCTGGAAACCCTAACCCTAGTTTGAAACGCTAGCTGGAAACCCTAACCCTAAATTGAAACCCTAACCCTAGTTTTAAACCCTAGCTGGAAACCCTAACCCTAGTTTGAAACCCTAGCTGGAAACCCTAACCCTAATTTGAAACCCTAGCTGGAAACCCTAACCCTAATTTGAAACCCTAGCTTGAAACCCTAACCCTAGTTTGAAACCCTAGCGGGAAACCCTAACCCTAATTTGCAACCCTAACCCTAGTTTTAAACCCTAGCTGGAAACCCTAACCCTAGTTTGAAACCCTAGCTGGAAACCCTAACCCTAGTTTGAAACCCTAGCTGGAAACCCTAACCCTAATTTGCAACCTTAACCCTAGTTTGAAACCCTAGCTGGAAACCCTAACCCTAATTTGCAACCCTAACCCTAATTTTAAACCCTAGCTGGAAACCCTAACCCTAGTTTGAAACCCTAGCTGGAAACCCTAACCCTAGTTTGAAACTCTCGCTGGAAACCCTAACCCTAGTTTGAGACCCTAGCTGGAAACCCTAACCCTAGTTTGAAACCCTAGCTGGAAACCCTAACCCTAGTTTGAAACTCTCGCTGGAAACCCTAACCCTAGTTTGAGACCCTAGCTGGAAACCCTAACCCTAGTTTGAAACCCTAGCTGGAAACCCTAACCCTAGTTTGAAACTCTAGCTGGAAACCCTAACCCTAAATTGAAACCCTAACCCTAGTTTTAAATCCTAGCTGGAAACCCTAACCCTAGTTTGAAACCCTAGCTGGAAACCCTAACCCTAATTTGAAACCCTAGCTGGAAACCCTAACCCTAATTTGAAACCCTAGCTTGAAACCCTAACCCTAGTTTGAAACCCTAGCTGGAAACCCTAACCCTAATTTGCATCCTTAACCCTAGTTTGAAAGCCTAGCTGGAAACCCTAACCCTAGTTTTAAACCCTAGCTGGAAACCCTAACCCTAGTTTGAAACCCTAGCTGGAAACCCTAACCCTAGTTTGAAACCCTAGCTGGAAACCCTAACCCTAATTTGCAACCTTAACCCTAGTTTGAAACCCTAGCTGGAAACCCTAACCCTAGTTTGAAACTCTAGCTGGAAACCCTAACCCTAATTTGAAACCCTAACCCTAGTTTTAAACCCTAGCTGGAAACCCTAACCCTAGTTTGAAACCCTAGCTGGAAACCCTAACCCTAGTTTGAAACCCTAGCTGGAAACCCTAACCCTAATCTGCAACCTTAACCCTAGTTTGAAACCCGAGCTGGAAACCCTAACCCTAATTTGTAACCCTAACCCTAGTTTTAAACCCTAGCTGGAAACCCTAACCCTAGTTTGAAACCCTAGCTGGAAACCCTAACCCTAGTTTGAAACTCTAGCTGGAAACCCTAACCATAAATTGAAACCCTAACCCTAGTTTTAAACCCTTGCTGGAAACCCTAACCCTTGTTTGAAACCCTAGCTGGAAACCCTAACCCTAATTTGAAACCCTAGCTGGAAACCCTAACCCTAGTTTGAAACCCTAGCTGGAAACCCTAATCGTAATTTGCAACCTTAACCCTAGTTTGAAAGCCTAGCTGGAAACCCTAACCCTAATTTGCAACCCTAACCCTAGTTTTAAACCCTAGCTGGAAACCCTAACCCTAGTTTGAAACCCTAGCTGGAAACCCTAACTTTAATTTGCAACCTTAACCCTAGTTTGAAACCCTAGCTGGAAACCCTAACCCTAATTTGCAACCCTAACCCTAGTTTTAAACCCTAGCTGGAAACCCTAACCCTAGTTTGAAACCCTAGCTGGAAACCCTAACCCTAGTTTGAAACTCTAGCTGGAAACCCTAACCCTAATTTGAAACCCTAACCCTAGTTTTAAACCCTAGCTGGAAACCCTAACCCTAGTTTGAAACCCTAGCTGGAAACCCTAACCCTAGTTTGAAACCCTAGCTGGAAACCCTAACCCTAATCTGCAACCTTTAACCTAGTTTGAAACCCGAGCTGGAAACCCTAACCCTAATTTGCAACCCTAACCCTAGTTTTAAACCCTAGCTGGAAACCCTAACCCTAGTTTGAAACCCTAGCTGGAAACCCTAACCCTAGTTTGAAACTCTAGCTGGAAACCCTAACCATAAATTGAAACCCTAACCCTAGTTTTAAACCCTAGCTGGAAACCCTAACCCTTGTTTGAAACCCTAGCTGGAAACCCTAACCCTAATTTGAAACCCTAGCTGGAAACCCTAACCCTAATTTGAAACCCTAGCTTGAAACCCTAACCCTAGTTTGAAACCCTAGCTGGAAACCCTAACCGTAATTTGCAACCTTAACCCTAGTTTGAAAGCCTAGCTGGAAACCCTAACCCTAATTTGCAACCCTAGCCCTAGTTTTAAACCCTAGCTGGAAACCCTAACCCTAGTTTGAAACCCTAGCTGGAAACCCTAACCCTAGTTTGAAATCCTAGCTGGAAACCCTAACCCTAATTTGCAACCTAACCCTAGTTTGAAACCCTAGCTGGAAACCCTAACCCTAATTTGCAACCCTAACCCTAGTTTTAAACCCTAGCTGGAAACCCTAACCCTAGTTTGAAACCCTAGCTGGAAACCCTAACCCTAGTTTGAAAATCTCGCTGGAAACCCTAACCCTAGTTTGAGACCCTAGCTGGAAACCCTAACCCTAGTTTGAAACGCTAGCTGGAAACCCTAACCCTAAATTGAAACCCTAACCCTAGTTTTAAACTCTCGCTGGAAACCCTAACCCTAGTTTGAGACCCTAGCTGGAAACCCTAACCCTAGTTTGAGACCCTAGCTGGAAACCCTAACCCTAGTTTGAAACCCTAGCTGGAAACCCTAACCCTAGTTTGAAACTCTCGCTGGAAACCCTAACCCTAGTTTGAGACCCTAGCTGGAAACCCTAACCCTAGTTTGAAACCCTAGCTGGAAACCCTAACCCTAGTTTGAAACTCTCGCTGGAAACCCTAACCCTAGTTTGAGACCCTAGCTGGAAACCCTAACCCTAGTTTGAAACCCTAGCTGGAAACCCTAACCCTAGTTTGAAACCCTAGCTGGAAACCCTAACCCTAGTTTGAAACCCTAGCTGGAAACCCTAACCCTAGTTTGAAACTCTCGCTGGAAACCCTAACCCTAGTTTGAGACCCTAGCTGGAAACCCTAACCCTAGTTTGAAACTCTCGCTGGAAACCCTAACCCTAAATTGAAACCCTAACCCTAGTTTTAAACCCTAGCTGGAAACCCTTACCCGAGTTTGAAACCCTAGCTGGAAACCCTAACCCTAGTTTGAAACCCTAGCTGGAAACCCTAACCCTAGTTTGAAACGCTAGCTGGAAACCCTAACCCTAAATTGAAACCCTAACCCTAGTTTTAAACCCTAGCTGGAAACCCTAACCCTAGTTTGAAACCCTATTTTGAAACGCTAGCTGGAAACCCTAACCCTAAATTGAAACCCTAACCCTAGTTTTAAACCCTAGCTGGAAACCCTAACCCTAGTTTGAAACCCTAGCTGGAAACCCTAACCCTAATTTGAAACCCTAGCTTGAAACCCTAACCCTAGTTTGAAACCCTAGCTGGAAACCCTAACCGTAATTTGCAACCTTAACCCTAGTTTGAAAGCCTAGCTGGAAACCCTAACCCTAATTTGCAACCCTAGCCCTAGTTTTAAACCCTAGCTGGAAACCCTAACCCTAGTTTGAAACCCTAGCTGGAAACCCTAACCCTAGTTTGAAATCCTAGCTGGAAACCCTAACCCTAATTTGCAACCTAACCCTAGTTTGAAACCCTAGCTGGAAACCCTAACCCTAATTTGCAACCCTAACCCTAGTTTTAAACCCTAGCTGGAAACCCTAACCCTAGTTTGAAACCCTAGCTGGAAACCCTAACCCTAGTTTGAAAATCTCGCTGGAAACCCTAACCCTAGTTTGAGACCCTAGCTGGAAACCCTAACCCTAGTTTGAAACGCTAGCTGGAAACCCTAACCCTAAATTGAAACCCTAACCCTAGTTTTAAACTCTCGCTGGAAACCCTAACCCTAGTTTGAGACCCTAGCTGGAAACCCTAACCCTAGTTTGAGACCCTAGCTGGAAACCCTAACCCTAGTTTGAAACCCTAGCTGGAAACCCTAACCCTAGTTTGAAACTCTCGCTGGAAACCCTAACCCTAGTTTGAGACCCTAGCTGGAAACCCTAACCCTAGTTTGAAACCCTAGCTGGAAACCCTAACCCTAGTTTGAAACTCTCGCTGGAAACCCTAACCCTAGTTTGAGACCCTAGCTGGAAACCCTAACCCTAGTTTGAAACCCTAGCTGGAAACCCTAACCCTAGTTTGAAACCCTAGCTGGAAACCCTAACCCTAGTTTGAAACCCTAGCTGGAAACCCTAACCCTAGTTTGAAACTCTCGCTGGAAACCCTAACCCTAGTTTGAGACCCTAGCTGGAAACCCTAACCCTAGTTTGAAACTCTCGCTGGAAACCCTAACCCTAAATTGAAACCCTAACCCTAGTTTTAAACCCTAGCTGGAAACCCTTACCCGAGTTTGAAACCCTAGCTGGAAACCCTAACCCTAGTTTGAAACCCTAGCTGGAAACCCTAACCCTAGTTTGAAACGCTAGCTGGAAACCCTAACCCTAAATTGAAACCCTAACCCTAGTTTTAAACCCTAGCTGGAAACCCTAACCCTAGTTTGAAACCCTATTTTGAAACGCTAGCTGGAAACCCTAACCCTAAATTGAAACCCTAACCCTAGTTTTAAACCCTAGCTGGAAACCCTAACCCTAGTTTGAAACCCTAGCTGGAAACCCTAACCCTAGTTTGAAACGCTAGCTGGAAACCCTAACCCTAAATTGAAACCCTAACCCTAGTTTTAAACCCTAGCTGGAAACCCTAACCCTAGTTTGAAACCCTAGCTGGAAACCCTAACCCTAATTTGAAACCCTAGCTGGAAACCCTAACCCTAATTTGAAACCCTAGCTTGAAACCCTAACCCTAGTTTGAAACCCTAGCTGGAAACCCTAACCCTAATTTGCAACCCTAACCCTAGTTTTAAACCCTAGCTGGAAACCCTAACCCTAGTTTGAAACCCTAGCTGGAAACCCTAACCCTAGTTTGAAACCCTAGCTGGAAACCCTAACCCTAATTTGCAACCTTAACCCTAGTTTGAAACCCTAGCTGGAAACCCTAACCCTAATTTGCAACCCTAACCCTAATTTTAAACCCTAGCTGGAAACCCTAACCCTAGTTTGAAACCCTAGCTGGAAACCCTAACCCTAGTTTGAAACTCTCGCTGGAAACCCTAACCCCAAGTTTGAGACCCTAGCTGGAAACCCTAACCCTAGTTTGAAACCCTAGCTGGAAACCCTAACCCTAGTTTGAAACTCTCGCTGGAAACCCTAACCCTAGTTTGAGACCCTAGCTGGAAACCCTAACCCTAGTTTGAAACCCTAGCTGGAAACCCTAACCCTAATTTGAAACCCTAGCTGGAAACCCTAACCCTAATTTGAAACCCTAGCTTGAAACCCTAACCCTAGTTTGAAACCCTAGCTGGAAACCCTAACCCTAATTTGCATCCTTAACCCTAGTTTGAAAGCCTAGCTGGAAACCCTAACCCTAATTTGCAACCCTAACCCTAGTTTCAAACCCTAGCTGGAAACCCTAACCCTAGTTTGAGACCCTAGCTGGAAACCCTAACCCTAGTTTGAAACCCTAGCTGGAAACCCTAACCCTAGTTTGAAACTCTCGCTGGAAACCCTAACCCTAGTTTGAGACCCTAGCTGGAAACCCTAACCCTAGTTTGAAACCCTAGCTGGAAACCCTAACCCTAGTTTGAAACTCTCGCTGGAAACCCTAACCCTAGTTTGAGACCCTAGCTGGAAACCCTAACCCTAGTTTGAAACCCTAGCTGGAAACCCTAACCCTAGTTTGAAACCCTAGCTGGAAACCCTAACCCTAGTTTGAAACCCTAGCTGGAAACCCTAACCCTAGTTTGAAACTCTCGCTGGAAACCCTAACCCTAGTTTGAGACCCTAGCTGGAAACCCTAACCCTAGTTTGAAAACTCTCGCTGGAAACCCTAACCCTAAATTGAAACCCTAACCCTAGTTTTAAACCCTAGCTGGAAACCCTTACCCGAGTTTGAAACCCTAGCTGGAAACCCTAACCCTAGTTTGAAACCCTAGCTGGAAACCCTAACCCTAGTTTGAAACGCTAGCTGGAAACCCTAACCCTAAATTGAAACCCTAACCCTAGTTTTAAACCCTAGCTGGAAACCCTAACCCTAGTTTGAAACCCTATTTTGAAACGCTAGCTGGAAACCCTAACCCTAAATTGAAACCCTAACCCTAGTTTTAAACCCTAGCTGGAAACCCTAACCCTAGTTTGAAACCCTAGCTGGAAACCCTAACCCTAGTTTGAAACGCTAGCTGGAAACCCTAACCCTAAATTGAAACCCTAACCCTAGTTTTAAACCCTAGCTGGAAACCATAACCCTAGTTTGAAACCCTAGCTGGAAACCCTAACCCTAATTTGCAACCCTAACCCTAGTTTTAAACCCTAGCTGGAAACCCTAACCCTAGTTTGAAACCCTAGCTGGAAACCCTAACCCTAGTTTGAAACCCTAGCTGGAAACCCTAACCCTAATTTGCAACCTTAACCCTAGTTTGAAACCCTAGCTGGAAACCCTAACCCTAATTTGCAACCCTAACCCTAATTTTAAACCCTAGCTGGAAACCCTAACCCTAGTTTGAAACCCTAGCTGGAAACCCTAACCCTAGTTTGAAACTCTCGCTGGAAACCCTAACCCCAAGTTTGAGACCCTAGCTGGAAACCCTAACCCTAGTTTGAAACCCTAGCTGGAAACCCTAACCCTAGTTTGAAACTCTCGCTGGAAACCCTAACCCTAGTTTGAGACCCTAGCTGGAAACCCTAACCCTAGTTTGAAACCCTAGCTGGAAACCCTAACCCTAATTTGAAACCCTAGCTGGAAACCCTAACCCTAATTTGAAACCCTAGCTTGAAACCCTAACCCTAGTTTGAAACCCTAGCTGGAAACCCTAACCCTAATTTGCATCCTTAACCCTAGTTTGAAAGCCTAGCTGGAAACCCTAACCCTAATTTGCAACCCTAACCCTAGTTTCAAACCCTAGCTGGAAACCCTAACCCTAGTTTGAAACCCTAGCTGGAAACCCTAACCCTAGTTTGAAACCCTAGCTGGAAACCCTAACCCTAATTTGCAACCTTAACCCTAGTTTGAAACCCTAGCTGGAAACCCTAACCCTAGTTTGAAACTCTAGCTGGAAACCCTAACCCTAATTTGAAACCCTAACCCTAGTTTGAAACCCTAGCTGGAAACCCTAACCCTAATTTGCAACCTTAACCCTAGTTTGAAACCCTAGCTGGAAACCCTAACCCTAGTTTGAAACTCTAGCTGGAAACCCTAACCCTAATTTGAAACCCTAACCCTAGTTTTAAACCCTAGCTGGAAACCCTAACCCTAATCTGCAACCTTAACCCTAGTTTGAAACCCGAGCTGGAAACCCTAACCCTAATTTGCAACCCTAACCCTAGTTTTAAACCCTAGCTGGAAACCCTAACCCTAGTTTGAAACCCTAGCTGGAAACCCTAACCCTAGTTTGAAACTCTAGCTGGAAACCCTAACCATAAATTGAAACCCTAACCCTAGTTTTAAACCCTAGCTGGAAACCCTAACCCTAATTTGAAACCCTAGCTGGAAACACTAACCCTAATTTGAAACCCTAGCTTGAAACCCTAACCCTAGTTTGAAACCCTAGCTGGAAACCCTAATCGTAATTTGCAACCTTAACCCTAGTTTGAAAGCCTAGCTGGAAACCCTAACCCTAATTTGCAACCCTAACCCTAGTTTTAAACCCTAGCTGGAAACCCTAACCCTAGTTTGAAACCCTAGCTGGAAACCCTAACTTTAATTTGCAACCTTAACCCTAGTTTGAAACCCTAGCTGGAAACCCTAACCCTAATTTGCAACCCTAACCCTAGTTTTAAACCCTAGCTGGAAACCCTAACCCTAGTTTGAAACCCTAGCTGGAAACCTTAACCCTAGTTTGAAACTCTAGCTGGAAACCCTAACCCTAATTTGAAACCCTAACCCTAGTTTTAAACCCTAGCTGGAAACCCTAACCCTAGTTTGAAACCCTACCTGGAAACCCTAACCCTAGTTTGAAACCCTAGCTGGAAACCCTAACCCTAATCTGCAACCTTTAACCTAGTTTGAAACCCGAGCTGGAAACCCTAACCCTAATTTGCAACCCTAACCCTAGTTTTAAACCCTAGCTGGAAACCCTAACCCTAGTTTGAAACCCTAGCTGGAAACCCTAACCCTAGTTTGAAACTCTAGCTGGAAACCCTAACCATAAATTGAAACCCTAACCCTAGTTTTAAACCCTAGCTGGAAACCCTAACCCTAGTTTGAAACCCTAGCTGGAAACCCTAACCCTAATTTGAAACCCTAGCTGGAAACCCTAACCCTAGTTTGAGACCCTAGCTGGAAACCCTAACCCTAGTTTGAAACTCTCGCTGGAAACCCTAACCCTAAATTGAAACCCTAACCCTAGTTTTAAACCCTAGCTGGAAACCCTAACCCGAGTTTGAAACCCTAGCTGGAAACCCTAACCCTAGTTTGAAACCCTAGCTGGAAACCCTAACCCTAGTTTGAAACGCTAGCTGGAAACCCTAACCCTAAATTGAAACCCTAACCCTAGTTTTAAACCCTAGCTGGAAACCCTAACCCTAGTTTGAAACCCTAGCTGGAAACCCTAACCCTAATTTGAAACCCTAGCTTGAAACCCTAACCCTAGTTTGAAACCCTAGCTGGAAACCCTAACCCTAATTTGCAACACTAACCCTAGTTTTAAACCCTAGCTGGAAACCCTAACCCTAGTTTGAAACCCTAGCTGGAAACCCTAACCGTAGTTTGAAACCCTAGCTCGAAACCCTAACCCTAATTTGCAACCTTAACCCTAGTTTGAAACCCTAGCTGGAAACCCTAACCCTAATTTGCAACCCTAACCCTAATTTTAAACCCTAGCTGGAAACCCTAACCCTAGTTTGAAACCCTAGCTGGAAACCCTAACCCTAGTTTGAAACTCTCGCTGGAAACCCTAACCCTAGTTTGAGACCCTAGCTGGAAACCCTAACCCTAGTTTGAAACCCTAGCTGGAAACCCTTACCCTAGTTTGAAACTCTCGCTGGAAACCCTAACCCTAGTTTGAGACCCTAGCTGGAAACCCTAACCCTAGTTTGAAACCCTAGCTGGAAACCCTAACCCTAGTTTGAAACTCTAGCTGGAAACCCTAACCCTAAATTGAAACCCTAACCCTAGTTTTAAACCCTAGCTGGAAACCCTAACCCTAGTTTGAAACCCTAGCTGGAAACCCTAACCCTAATTTGAAACCCTAGCTGGAAACCCTAACCCTAATTTGAAACCCTAGCTTGAAACCCTAACCCTAGTTTGAAACCCTAGCTGGAAACCCTAACCCTAATTTGCAACCTTAACCCTAGTTTGAAAGCCTAGCTGGAAACCCTAACCCTAATTTGCAACCCTAACCCTAGTTTTAAACCCTAGCTGGAAACCCTAACCCTAGTTTGAAACCCTAGCTGGAAACCCTAACCCTAGTTTGAAAACCTAGCTGGAAACCCTAACCCTAATTTGCAACCTTAACCCTAGTTTGAAACCCTAGCTGGAAACCCTAACCCTAGTATGAAACTCTAGCTGGAAACCCTAACCCTAATTTGAAACCCTAACCCTAGTTTTAAACCCTAGCTGGAAACCCTAACCCGAGTTTGAAACCCTAGCTGGAAACCCTAACCCTAGTTTAAAACCCTAGCTGGAAACCCTAACCCTAATTTGAAACTCTAGCTGGAAACCCTAACCCTAATTTGAAACCCTAACCCTAGTTTTAAACCCTTGCTGGAAACCTTAACCCTAGTTTGAAACCCTAATTTGAAACCCTAACCCTAGTTTTAAACCCTAGCTGGAAACCCTAACCCGAGTTTGAAACCCTAGCTGGAAACCCTAACCCTAGTTTGAAACCCAAGCTGGAAACCCTAACCCTAATTTGCAACCCTAACCCTAGTTTTAAACCCTAGCTGGAAACCCTAACCCTAATTTGAAACCCTAACCCGAGTTTAAAACCCTAGCTGGAAACCCTAACCCTAGTTTGAAACTCTAGCTGGAAACCCTAACCCTAATTTGAAACCCTAACCCTAGTTTGAAACTCTAGCTGGAAACCCTAACCCTAATTTGAAACTCTAACCCTAGTTTTAAACCCTAGCTGGAAACCCTAACCCGAGTTTGAAACCCTAGCTGGAAACCCTAACCCTAGTTTGAAATCCTAGCTGGAAACCCTAACCCTAATTTGCAACCTAACCCTAGTTTGAAACCCTAGCTGGAAACCCTAACCCTGATTTGCAACCCTAACCCTAGTTTGAAACCCTAGCTGGAAACCCTAACCCTAGTTTGAAACCCTAGCTGGAAACCCTAACCCTAATTTGCAACCCTAACCCTAGTTTTAAACCCTAGCTGGAAACCCTAACCCGAGTTTTGAAACCCTAGCTGGAAACCCTAACCCTAATTTGCAACCCTAGCTGGAAACCCTAACCCTAGTTTGAAACTCTAGCTGGAAACCCTCACCCTAATTTGAAACCCTAACCCTAGTTTTAAACACTAGCTGGAAACCCTAACCCTAGTTTGAAACCATAGCTGGAAACCCTAACCCTAGTTTGAAACCCTAGCTGGAAAACCTAACCCTAATTTGCAACCTTAACCCTAGTTTGAAACCCGAGCTGGAAACCCTAACCCTAATTTGCAACCCTAACCCTAGTTTTAAACCCTAGCTGGAAACCCTAACCCTAGTTTGAAACCCTAGCTGGAAACCCTAACCCTAATTTGAAACCCTAGCTGGAAACCCTAACCCTAGTTAGAAACCCTAGCTGGAAACCCTAACCCTAGTTTGAAACCCTAGCTGGAAACCCTAACCCTAATTTGCAACCTTAACCCTAGTTTGAAACCCTAGCTGGAAACCCTAACCCTAATTTGCAACCCTAACCCTAGTTTTAAACCCTAGCTGGAAACCCTAACCCTAGTTTGAAACTCTCGCTGGAAACCCTAACCCTAGTTTGAGACCCTAGCTGGAAACCCTAACCCTAGTTTGAAACTCTCGCTGGAAACCCTAACCCTAAATTGAAAACCTAACCCTAGTTTTAAACCCTAGCTGGAAACCCTATCCCGAGTTTGAAACCCTAGCTGGAAACCCTAACCCTAGTTTGAAACCCTAGCTTGAAACCCTAACCCTAGTTTGAAACCCTAGCTGGAAACCCCAACCCTAGTTTGAAACTCTAGCTGGAAACCCTAACCCTAGTTTGAAACCCTAGCTGGAAACCCTAACCCTAATTTGCAACCCTAACCCTAGTTTTAAACCCTAGCTGGAAACCCTAACCCTAGTTTGAAACCCTAGCTGGAAACCCTAACCCTAGTTTGAAACTCTAGCTGGAAACCCTAACCATAAATTGAAACCCCAACCCTAGTTTGAAACTCTAGCTGGAAACCCTAACCCTAGTTTGAAACCCTAGCTGGAAACCCCAACCCTAGTTTGAAACTCTAGCTGGAAACCCTTACCCTTGTTTGAAACCCTAGCTGGAAACCCTAACCCTAATTTGAAACCCTAGCTGGAAACCCTAACCCTATTTTGAAACCCTAGCTTGAAACCCTAACCCTAGTTTGAAACCCTAGCTGGAAACCCTAACCGTAATTTGCAACCTTAACCCTAGTTTGAAAGCCTAGCTGGAAACCCTAACCCTAATTTGCAACCCTAACCCTAGTTTTAAACCCTAGCTGGAAACCCTAACCCTAGTTTGAAACCCTAGCTGGAAACCCGAACCCTAGTTTGAAATCCTAGCTGGAAACCCTAACTTTAATTTGCAACCTTAACCCTAGTTTGAAACCCTAGCTGGAAACCCTAACCCTAATTTGCAACCCTAACCCTAGTTTTAAACCCTAGCTGGAAACCCTAACCCTAGTTTGAAACCCTAGCTGGAAACCCTAACCCTAGTTTGAAACTCTAGCTGGAAACCCTAACCCTAATTTGAAACCCTAACCCTAGTTTTAAACCCTAGCTGGAAACCCTAACCCTAGTTTGAAACCCTAGCTGGAAACCCTAACCCTAGTTTGAAACCCTAGCTGGAAACCCTAACCCTAATCTGCAACCTTTAACCTAGTTTGAAACCCGAGCTGGAAACCCTAACCCTAATTTGCAACCCTAACCCTAGTTTTAAACCCTAGCTGGAAACCCTAACCCTAGTTTGAAACTCTAGCTGGAAACCCTAACCATAAATTGAAACCCTAACCCTAGTTTTAAACCCTAGCTGGAAACCCTAACCCTAATTTGAAACCCTAGCTGGAAACCCTAACCCTAATTTGAAACCCTAGCTTGAAACCCTAACCCTAGTTTGAAACCCTAGCTGGAAACCCTAACCGTAATTTGCAACCTTAACCCTAGTTTGAAAGCCTAGCTGGAAACCCTAACCCTAATTTGCAACCCTAACCCTAGTTTTAAACCCTAGCTGGGAACCCTAACCCTAGTTTGAAACCCTAGCTGGAAACCCTAACCCTAGTTTGAAATCCTAGCTGGAAACCCTAACCCTAATTTGCAACCTTAACCCTAGTTTGAAACCCTAGCTGGAAACCCTAACCCTAATTTGCAACCCTAACCCTAGTTTTAAACCCTAGCTGGAAACCCTAACCCTAGTTTGAAACCCTAGCTGGAAACCCTAACCCTAGTTTGAAACTCTCGCTGGAAACCCTAACCCTAGTTTGAGACCCTAGCTGGAAACCCTAACCCTAGTTTGAAACTCTCGCTGGAAACCCTAACCCTAAATTGAAACCCTAACCCTAGTTTTAAACCCTAGCTGGAAACCCTAACCCGAGTTTGAAACCCTAGCTGGAAACCCTAACCCTAGTTTGAAACCCTAGCTGGAAACCCTAACCCTAGTTTGAAACCCTAGCTGGAAACCCTAACCCTAATTTGAAACCCTAGCTGGAAACCCTAACCCTAGTTTGAAACCCTAGCTGGAAACCCTAACCCTAGTTTGAAACCCTAGCTTGAAACCCTAACCCTAGTTTGAAACGCTAGCTGGAAACCCTAACCCTAAATTGAAACCCTAACCCTAGTTTTAAACCCTAGCTGGAAACCCTAACCCTAGTTTGAAACCCTAGCTGGAAACCCTAACCCTAATTTGCAACCCTAACCCTAGTTTTAAACCCTAGCTGGAAACCCTATCCCTAGTTTGAAACCCTAGCTGGAAACCCTAACCCTAGTTTGAAACCCTAGCTGGAAACCCTAACCCTAATTTGCAACCTTAACCCTAGTTTGAAACCCTAGCTGGAAACCCTAACCCTAGTTTGAAACTCTAGCTGGAAACCCTAACCCTAATTTGAAACCCTAACCCTAGTTTGAAACCCTAGCTGGAAACCCTAACCCTAGTTTGAAACTCTCGCTGGAAACCCTAACCCTAGTTTGAGACCCTAGCTGGAAACCCTAACCCTAGTTTGAAACCCTAGCTGGAAACCCTAACCCTAGTTTGAAACTCTCGCTGGAAACCCTAACCCTAGTTTGAGACCCTAGCTGGAAACCCTAACCCTAGTTTGAAACCCTAGCTGGAAACCCTAACCCTAGTTTGAAACTCTAGCTGGAAACCCTAACCCTAAATTGAAACCCTAACCCTAGTTTTAAACCCTAGCTGGAAACCCTAACCCTAGCTGGAAACCCTAGCTGGAAACCCTAACCCTAATTTGAAACCCTAGCTGGAAACCCTAACCCTAATTTGAAACCCTAGCTTGAAACCCTAACCCTAGTTTGAAACCCTAGCTGGAAACCCTAACCCTAATTTGCAACCTTAACCCTAGTTTGAAAGCCTAGCTGGAAACCCTAACCCTAATTTGCAACCCTAACCCTAGTTTTAAACCCTAGCTGGAAACCCTAACCCTAGTTTGAAACCCTAGCTGGAAACCCTAACCCTAGTTTGAAACCCTAGCTGGAAACCCTAACCCTAATTTGCAACCTTAACCCTAGTTTGAAACCCTAGCTGGAAACCCTAACCCTAATTTGCAACCCTAACCCTAGTTTTAAACCTTAGCTGGAAACCCTAACCCTAGTTTGAAACCCTAGCTGGAAACCCTAACCCTAGTTTGAAACTCTCGCTGGAAACCCTAACCTTAGTTTGAGACCCTAGCTGGAAACCCTAACCCTAGTTTGAAACTCTCGCTGGAAACCCTAACCCTAAATTGAAACCCTAACCCTAGTTTGAAACTCTAGCTGGAAACCCTAACCCTAATTTGAAACCTTAACCCTAGTTTTAAACCCTAGCTGGAAACCCTAACCCAAGTTTGAAACAGTAGCTGGAAACCCTAACCCTAGTTTGAAACCCTAACTGGAAACCCTAACCCTAGTTTGAAACTCTAGCTGGAAACCCTAACCCTAATTTGAAACCCTAACCCTAGTTTTAAACCCTAGCTGGAAACCCTAACCCGAGTTTGAAACCATAGCTGGAAACCCTAACCCTAGTTTGAAACCCTAGCTGGAAACCCTAACCCGAGTTTGAAACCCTAGCTGGAAACCCTAACCCTAATTTGCAACCTTAACCCTAGTTTGAGACCCTAGCTGGAAACCCTAACCCTAGTTTGAAACTCTCGCTGGAAACCCTAACCCTAAATTGAAACCCTAACCCTAGTTTGAAACCCTAGCTGGAAACCCTAACCCGAGTTTGAAACCCTAGCTGGAAAACCCTAACCCTAGTTTGAAACCCTAGCTGGAAACCCTAACCCGAGTTTGAAACCCTAGCTGGAAAACCCTAACCCTAGTTTGAAACCCTAGCTGGAAACCCTAACCCTAATTTGAAACCCTAACCCTAGTTTTAAACCCTAGCTGGAAACCCTAACCCGAGTTTGAAACCCTAGCTGGAAACCCTAACCCTAGTTTGAAACCCTAGCTGGAAACCCTAACCCTAATTTGCAACCCTAACCCTAGTTTTAAACCCTAGCTGGAAACCCTAACCCTAGTTTGAAACCCTAGCTGGAAACCCTAACCCTAGTTTGAAATTCTCGCTGGAAACCCTAACCCTAGTTTGAGACCCTAGCTGGAAACCCTAACCCTAGTTTGAAACTCTCGCTGGAAACCCTAATCCTAATTTGAAACCCTAACCCTACTTTTAAACCCTAGCTGGAAACCCTAACCCGAGTTTGAAACCCTAGCTGGAAACCCTAACCCTAGTTTGAAACCCTAGTTGGAAACCCTAACCCTAGTTTGAAACTCTAGCTGGAAACCCTAACCCTAATTTGAAACCCTAACCCTAGTTTTAAACCCTTGCTGGAAACCTTAACCCTAGTTTGAAACCCTAATTTGAAACCCTAACCCTAGTTTTAAACCCTAGCTGGAAACCCTAACCCAAGTTTGAAACCCTAGCTGGAAACCCTAACCCTAGTTTGAAACCCTAGCTGGAAACCCTAACCCTAGTTTGAAACCCTAGCTGGAAACCCTAACCCTAATTTGCAACCCTAACCCTAGTTTTAAACCCTAGCTGGAAACCCTAACCCTAATTTGAAACCCTAACCCGAGTTTGAAACCCTAGCTGGAAACCCTAACCCTAGTTTGAAACTCTAGCTGGAAACCCTAACCCTAATTTGAAACCCTAACCCTAGTTTGAAACTCTAGCTGGAAACCCTTACCCTAATTTGAAACCCTAACCCTAGTTTTAAACCCTAGCTGGAAACCCTAACCCTAGTTTTAAACCCTAGCTGGAAACCCTAACCCTAGTTTGAAAACCTAGCTGGAAACCCTAACCCTGATTTGCAACCCTAACCCTAGTTTGAAACCCTAGCTGGAAACCCCAACCCTAGTTTGAAACTCCAGCTGGAAACCCTCACCCTAGAATGAAACCCTCACCCTAGTTTTAAACCCTAGCTTGAAACCCTAACCCTTGTTTGAAACCCTAGCTGGAAACCCTAACCCTGATTTGCAACCCTAACCCTAGTTTGAAACCCTAGCTGGAAACCCTAACCCTAGTTTGAAACCCTAGCTGGAAACCCTAACCCTAATTTGCAACCCTAACCCTAGTTTTAAACCCTAGCTGGAAACCCTAACCCTAGTTTTACCCCTAGCTGGAAACTCTAACCCTAGTTTGAAACCCTAGCTGGAAACCCTAACCCTAATTTGAAACCCTAACCCTAGTTTTAAACCCTAGCTGGAAACCCTAACCCTAATTTGAAACCCTAGCTGGAAACCCTAACCCTAATTTGAAACACTAACCCTAGTTTGAAACCCTAGCTGGAAACCCTAACCCTAGTTTGAAACCCTAGCTGGAAACCCTAACCCTGATTTGCAACCCTAACCCTAGTTTGAAACCCTAGCTGGAAACCCTAACCCTAGTTTGAAACCCTAGCTGGAAACCCTAACCCTAATTTGCAACCCTAACCCTAGTTTTAAACCCTAGCTGGAAACCCTAACCCTAGTTTTACCCCTAGCTGGAAACTCTAACCCTAGTTTGAAACCCTAGCTGGAAACCCTAACCCTAATTTGAAACCCTAACCCTAGTTTTAAACCCTAGCTGGAAACCCTAACCCTAGTTTGAAACCCTAGCTGGAAACCCTAACCCTAATTTGAAACACTAACCCTAGTTTGAAACCCTAGCTGGAAACCCTAACCCTAGTTTGAAACCCTAGCTTGAAACCCTAACCCTAGTTTGAAACCCTAGCTGGAAACCCTAACCCTGATTTGCAAGCCTAACCCTAGTTTGAAACCCTAGCTGGAAACCCTAACCCTAGTTTGAAACCCTAGCTGGAAACCCTAACCCTAATTTGCAACCCTAACCCTAGTTTTAAACCCTAGCTGGAAACCCTAACCCTAGTTTTACCCCTAGCTGGAAACTCTAACCCTAGTTTGAAACCCTACCTGGAAACCCTAACCCTAATTTGAAACCCTAACACTAGTTTTAAACCCTAGCTGGAAACCCTAACCCGAGTTTGAAACCCTAGCTGGAAACCCTAACCCTTGTTTGAAACCCTAACCCTAGTTTTAAACCCTCGCTGGAAACCTTAACCCTAGTTTGAAACCCTAATTTGAAACCCTAACCCTAGTTTTAAACCCTAGCTGAAAACCCTAACCCTAGTTTGAAACCCTAATTTGAAACCATAACCCTAACCCTAGTTTTAAACCCTAGCTGGAAACCCTAACTCTAGTTTGAAACCCTAGCTGGAAACCCTAACCCTAGTTTGAAACCCTTACCCTTGTTTGAAACCCTAACCCTAGTTTGAGACCCTAGCTGGAAACCCTAACCATAGTTTCAAATCCTAACCCTAGTTTTAAACCCTAGCTGGAAACCCTTACCCTAGTTTGAAACCCTAGCTGGAAGCCCTAACCCTAGTTTGAAACCCTAGTTTGCAAACCCTAACCCTTGTTTGAAACCCTAACCCTAGTTTGAAACCCTAGCTGGAAACCCTAACCTTAGTTTGAAATCCTAACCCTAGTTTTAAACCCCAGCTGGAAACCCTAACCCTAATTTTAAACCCTAACCTTAGTTTTAAAACCTAGCTGGAAACCCTAACCTTGGTTTGAAACCCTAGCTGGAAACCCTAACCCTAGTTTGAAACCCTAACACTAGTTTGTAACCCTAGCTGGAAACCCTAACCCTATTTTGAAACCCTAACCCTAGTTTGAAACCCTAGCCAAGGAAACCCTAACCCTACAAATAAACCCTAACCCTAGTTTAAAACCCTAGATTGAACCCTAACCCTAGTATGAAACCCTAGCTGGAAACCCTAACCCTAGTTTGAAACCCTAGAATGAAACCCTAACTCTAGTTTTATACTCTAGCTGGAAACCCTAACCGTAGTTTGAAACCCTAGTTGGAAACCCTAACCCTATTTTTAATCCCTAACCCTAGTTGGAAACCCTAACCTTAGTTTGAAACCCTACTTTGGAACCCTAACCCTACTTTGAAACCCTACTTTGAAACCCAAACCCTAGTTGGAAACCCTTACCCTACTTTTAAATCCTAGTTGGGAACCCCAATCCTAGTTTGAAACCCTATTTTGAAACCCTAACCCTACTTTGAATTCCTAAATGAAAACCTTAACCCTACTTTGAAACACGAACCGTAGATTAATACCCTACTTTGTAACCCTAACTCTAGGAGGGGAATGATAGCCTCTGCTGTCATCTGGTAGCAAATTTTTGCATGTGTGACAGAGAAAAAGAAAAGAATAAAATAATTTAAATATCCCGGTTTGATTTATCCATTTATCCTTTTAAAAATGGTATTCTATAATTTTCTTCTTTAATTATTCCCGACCCCTTTCCCCACCCCTTTTTCTTTTTCTGCTATTTCCCCTCCTTAAATTCCCAATTTTTTACTTTACAATTAATTTTTAATTTAATCTTAACCCTTTTTCTAACCCCAACCAATTTGTTTTCCCCAAGAATACAACTCCTCCCTTTTTTCTTTATTCTAACCAGAACCTCCTTGATATGCCTTGGGGGTACTTTTATTTGTAAATGTTTTTGTGGATGGTTGCATAATATTTTTTCATAAAAACGTTTTTGGGGATTATAAATAGATAGTTGATTATATAAATAACAAAATAACAAAGAACAAATTCAAAATATACAAAGAACCAATCTATTAAATAAAAATATTTTATTCGGTTAGGTTATACAATGCAATAGATTATATAGAAATAAACAAACAAATTAATATAAACAAGTTAAATGTACTTGTGCATTCATCTATTTTTGTTTTTACCCCTCCATCCCCTCCTACATGGTGCGGAAAACACTCCAAAACTCATACAATCAGGCAAGGAGCAGTGACAACTTCAAAAAAAGACTGACGGACGACAAGACATCCACAAAGAGAAGTTGCTCATCTACGCTTACACCGATGCACCCTCAGAGAGCTGTCAAACGTCAGTTGAGCAACATTTCTCCCGTGGGCCCTCTCCCTAAACACAATGGAGGCTCAGGGCACGTAAATGGCTGAGCTATTTTCCATCCCATTTGCGTGAAGCAGAACTCTGATGTGTGATTTTGGCCTTCGACGTCCAGTAGGTGGCAGACGAGCCTAAGAAGTCCGAAGACAAGGGCTTGGGTAGCCTGCTCCGAAGTCGCCTCCTTAGTGTGGTTGGTTGTCCTTTTACTCTAGTCTGACACACAGTTAAGTCATGTGACCCTCGACATACTCCTCCTGCTCATCATCGTCATCATCATCATCATCATCATCATCATCATCATCACAGGTGCTATTCCTGTTTGGGATTTTAATGAAACAAACAACCACTATATCGCAGATTTACAAGATAGATTTATGAAAGACTTTCAACAGTAACAGGCAAATCCAAATGTCGAGTTGATCACGCTGGGCAGCACTGAGCTCGACTAGAGGACACGCAGCAGAATCAAGAGAAAGAAGAAGCGCATAATCGGCCCGATTCCAATCTATCTATCTATCTATCTATCTATCTATCTATCTATCTATCTATCTATCCATCTATCTATCTATCTATCTATAATTTACCCTCTGAAAAATGTTTTATTCTCATTATGATTTCTTCATGAGTATCCATCATTTGATATATTATTATTATTACTATTATTATTATTATTATTATTATTATTATTATTATTACTATTACTATTTTATTATTGATACTATATACTTACTTACCTTACATATTTTGTATTGTTTTTCCTTTCTCTTGTATGGACCCGAGGAAGATTAGCTCTTGTATATTGCGAGAGCTAATAGGGATCCAATAACAACAACAACAACAACAGGCATATATTCTTTAACCCCTGTGAAATACAACTAATATTACTGCAAATTACTGAGTCACTTACAGTAGTTGGGCGAAAGTCTTTTGTTTGTAAGCAAAACTGTATTACACTGCCCTCAAGTGGTCAAGTCGCGCACACCAGGAGGAGCTGCAATTAATTCATCCATCCATCCATCCATTAACTCATTCAGTGCCAAGGACATATAAATATGTCTTTGGGATTGAATGAGTTAATCAATCATTATTTATTTAATTTACTCACTACCAAGGAGCTATTTATTCGTCGTTTCACAGTCCAGCCATTCAATCCCAGGAATTTATTTATATATTTTTGAATATTTTTCAAACGTTAGGGTATAAGAGGGGCTGAAAATGTCTGTCACTGAATGAATTAATCATGATGTACAAATGGTTAAATTCTCTACAATGTAAAGAATGATGTTATCATTGCATGTTATGAAGGACTTCATTATCGAGTCAATGTGAACGATGCTGCTGCACAATTACTCAGAAGGATGAAGGGAAGATGGTCATCGGGAAGAGAATGTTTAAAATAACCAGCTGCTCTTCCTGCATTCCCTTCGCAAAGGGATGAGGAAGACGAGGTGGAGGAAGGAGGGGCTCTAATTACTGCTACTTAGCGGGGGGGCGGTGTGGCTGTTGATTCCGCCGCTGGTCACTTGGGGGATTTCCCCGACCCCGACCGACTGAGTAAAAACAAAAGGATAAGGAAGGCGTACTGGGCCCCGATTTGCCCTGCGTAGCCTCCGAGGCTTCCCATCAGTTGCCGACAAGCACACATGAGACTGAGTCTTCACCGCACTTCTCCAAGGGTGATCACAAACCACTGCAGTCAATTACACACTTTCCACAAACTCCTCAACAAATGCAACTTTAGTTTTCAATCCCAGGCATGAAACACTAACACAGGCCCTGTATTCAAATCCTGCTTGCAAACCTTAACTTTGGCTTCAAACCCTGTTTTCAAGCCATAAGCCCGGTTTGAAACCCAAAATGGGTTCAAATCCTATTTACAAAGCTATCATGATTAGTGTTTTTGTCTGTGTTGTATTTATATTAGTTCGACGTCTTGTTTTTGTGTGGTTTGCTTCTTTTCTGCCTCGTTCAAGTTTTGTGTCCAACAGATCTCTCTGGGTTGAGCTCTCGAAGTAGAAACCTGAATAATGGTCAATATTAAAATACACTCCCCCCAAAAAATTGAGGGACTGAGATTTTAGTCATAAAAAACTAATTTACAGTATTTACGTTAAATACAACTGAACTGTACTGAACTGAAGTCAACCCAAACATATTTTTCCCAAAAATATGTTCTAAGCAGGCACACTAGTTGAAATACGGCATTCTGATTAGTATTGTGTTTGGTGGAATATGAGAAATCCACTTGTTTTTTAGCTAGCTCATGGGGCGGCCATTTTGTCACTTCTGTCGACTAACGATGACATCAGGGCTCAGGTCCCGTGACTGTTTGGAACCTTGAACGAAACCAGACAAAAAAAAAAAAAAATCAACATTTGGCCAAGTGAAAACATTCGCCAACCCTCGCCGCTCAGTGAGCTACGGGATTTAGTAAATGAGGCCCTATGTGTGTATGGAAAATGAACAGTCTGTAATTAAAGGCATAAATAATATATAACTGTCCTGATTGTAACATGACCTTGGACACATTTATGCTGTTGATGCGGTTAAATAGATTTTGCATTTAAGCTTCATTAGGCCAACTCCTTGATGAGCCGAGGGCCTTTGGGGGGAGACAAAACAAGGCCGCAAAGAAAAGTGAATCACTTCCCTGCGAGTGTCAGATGGTCCCATCGCTCCTCCAGCTGGTCAGGAGGGGCCGGGGCCACCTGGATGCCGAGTGTCGGCCCCGCGAGATCCGGCGCTCTCCTCTGCCTTGCAAGCGCTCCGCATGCTACGCCGCCGAGAGGTCCATCTGGTCAGGACGGCTCCTCCCCGAAAGTCGAGACCCCTGCCGCGTGCGTACGCACACCCTGGCTTCCCCTCAGTGCGCCTCTTAGTTGAATGAGTAATACGGAATGGAGGATTGAACCTTGAACTGGATAAGAGCATCGACAGCAACGTGAATGCAAAGCAATGATTGCATGATTGCCTCGCTGAATCCACACATGCGTCTATGGAAATCCTTCATTCGTTCATTCCAGATCCTTGATATCCATATTAACTCATTCACTGCCATTGAAAAATACATTTGTCTTTTCACAGTGAAGCCACTCAATCCCAGGAATGTATTTATATATTTTTCCTTTTTTTTTTTTCAAAATGTAGGGGAAAAAAAAACAAAAAAACTTTATAGTTCTGAAAATGTCTGGCAGTGAATGAGTTAAGAATGAAATTGCAGAAGGCACCTGTACAAGGGCCTGTATGTTATTTTTTAAATATTACTGCATTTCAACAGGGCGGGTGAAGGGGCAAAAACAACAACAACAATAACAACAACAACAAAGGCTTTCTGGTGTGAGGCAATTTGCCTGGCGTCTTGGCAGCTGATGGTCCGGTGAACAGCTTGTGGGTCGCCGATGCATGCGGATGATGCGGACAATATGACATCACAAGCCCTCCGCCACTTGATAAACGCTGTCCATTGATTTGAAATGGAACGTGACGAGCCGGCCTCATTTCAGCAGACGGTCCACTGCTAGCTTCCTATCAGCGGGTATTGATGTTTCTTTAATGAAGTGCCTGGCACTTCACCCCGGGAAGAGACAAGTCTGTCAGCATATGTAAATATTTCCTGCCTGCCATTGTTGTGGAGCGTTCAGCATGGGTCAGCATGGACCACCCCTCAGGGAACTCTTTGTTCTAGGGCCCGATTGTGCCACATGAGGGGAGCAATTACAGAGCTTCACAGCAGGACGGGGCGCAAACACGTTACCCCGCTGCAGCCATGCAGCTAATTATGACCTCCACGCTGCGCCCGGCCCACGGCTGGTTCATCGCGGGCGGCTCCGGCACCTCTCGCTGGGTGCTCTCTATAAAATTGTTTGCGTCGACGTTTCACTTTTGTCGGGTTCATATCCAGACCACCATGAACACTGTTTGGGAAAAGGTCGAGCTAATTTAGCTGCCGCCAATAGACACTGAACTCCTTCAATCCCAGCGGAGTTCTTTTGTATTGTCAATGCAGAGGCAATTTACAGACTGCCAGCCACCCTGATGTGGTGTCAAGAAATGATTTAGTGTCAACGCATCCATGAGGTGGAGCTGAGTGCTGACACAGTTACATTATCAGTCATGTCGGGAAATAACAAAAGGTTCTCCTTCAGATTTTGTCAATCATTACGGTCTGGGAAGACTCAGGGACCACCGGTCCCATTTGTGACGATGCCTTATTTTGACCGTCAGCTGTTTGACCAAGTGGTGGCATTAAAGTGGAAGTCAACCCAAACATATTGTTTGTTATATGTTACATGCAGGCCCGCTAGTTGAAAAAAAAGGCAATGTGATTAATATGAAATATGGGTTAACAGCAAAATCCACCCATTTTTAGCCATGTCAGGGGAGGCGGCCATTTTGTCACTTCTGTCCACTGAAAATGACATCACAACTACTCAGGGCTCAGGTAACGACCAATCAAAGCTCAGCTTCAGAAAACAGGTGAGCTGTGATTGGTCGTTACCTGAGACCTGAGCATTTGTGATGTCATTTTCAGTCGACAGAAGTGACAAAATGGCCGCCCCCAGAGATAGCCAAAAAACGTGTGGATTTTGTTGCATAACTCATCATATTCCACAAACACAATATTAATCTGAATGCCTTGTTTCAACTAGTGGGCCTGCATGGAACATATTCTTCAAAAAAATGTTTGCGTCGCTTTAATAGGCGTGTGGACTTACATTTCTTAATATCTGAGCCAGGGGTAGGCATATTCTCCCTGTTTTTGATCTCTCCCTACTACAACACACCTGATTCAAATGATCAGCTCATCAGCATGCTCGGTAGGAGTCTGAAACGATCCTGATCATTTGAGTCAGATGTGTTGTAGTAGGGAGGGATCCAAAACTGGCAGGGTATGGCTCTCGAAGAACAGACTCCCCTACCCCTGATCCGAGCAGTACCTGCATCATCAGAGGTCTTTTGAAGGGGCCATCTAAGGATAAATTGCCAACACCTCTTGATGCAAATAGACGTCCTCCCATGGTTGCCATTAGTCCACTCCCGACACATCCAGCCCATCCATCTCCTTCCCCCCGCCCCCCGTGGCCGGTCTGGCCCAGCTGCTAGGGGCTACCAGTCCCCCTTGTGTATGGGACCAGTCAAGTGGAAAATGGCTGCTGCCGAGAGAGCCCACTTTAGAGAGCCGTCATCCTTTGAAGGGGCATGATGGCCTTTGACAGCCACAATGTTAACATGGAGACCGCATGAACACGGCACCGCTGTTAGCGTGTTTACGAAAGCAGGCGCACGGGAGACGGGATCAAGGGAGAGAGATGTCGCCCGGTCGGAAGAGTTGCGTGTCCGAGCCGCGCCATGATACAGGATCGCTTATACCCCCCCTCCCCGTGCAAATTGTTTTAACACATCACGCGGCTTTTAGCCAACAAGTGCGATGTTGTGATTCGTGGAGGGACTCTAGTGAAAAACAGGAAATACTTTTACCTCTCTTATTAAACCGGTGGTTATATCAAAGGATGTGTGATTGTGGATCCAAAAGCAGGGAGGCAGGAGGAGAAAATGAAGTGCAATATAAAGTGTCATTGAAAGAAAACAATCAGGCAAACAAGGTTCTGGGATAATACCAAAACAACAAGGACCAAAAGAAATTAAACACTTGGACAGTAACTTAGTGGGCCTAAGTGATCATAAAAACCAAAAGAGGCTTTATTCCTAAAAAGCATATTACAATGGACTCCAGCGAATAGTGGGTGATAGGGACATGTATGGTCGGGGGAAACTAAATGCGAATGGGTGAATCCGCAAGTATGCGGGGTCCACTCTATTGTTGTAAACTTTAATGCTGCGCTTAATAAAAGCAACGAGTTAAAGATTAAATGCAAATGTATTGTACTTGAAAGTTGAACTGTACTTAAAAATGAATAAACAAAAGCTGTACTGCAATACAGTTAAAGTTAAAAAGTTAAAACAGGCTGTATGCATTGCTACAATGTTTGATTGAAATGAAAACACTTTTGAAACACATTGTACATGTATTTAAACACAAAATAACTATTCCAAACAGACACTGTATAGAAAATACAATACATATTGATGTTGTGATTAGTGGTGGGACTCGATTGAATTACAGTGAACCCACGTTATTCATGAGGGACACGTTCCACATCCAATAGATGAAAATCTGCGATATACAAAGACCATATCGCTGGCGTCGGGCCAAATCCTTGTACAGGTATTTCCAAAGCAGTCACTTTGCAGGAATGTGTAAAAGTAAAACCCACGCTGACCAATAGTGTCGATTTTTGAAAAAATACGAAATTTAATAAAATGCTTATTTTAACAATATAAGTATTATATTGTTCATATAAGCATTTTTTTAACATTGAAGAATGACGTTATATTATAACGTCTTGAATAGGAATTAAATAAACAAAGAAAAAAGTATTTTATAAGGTTTCATATTGCTACTTACTCAGTGCGAAACACGGGCCTGTTTGGATAAACATGCGTCACTAATTCGCTCGTCTCTAAACAAAGACAATTAGCTACCTGCTGCTGCCACCTGCTGATATGGAAGAGTACTACAATGTAGTAAAGACATGATTACGCTGCCAAGCGCTAGACCGCACAGGCACACAAATGACATAATTTCCCACGGCACACCTGACAATATGTCGCGGCACACTGGTGTGCCACGGCACAGTGTTTGAAAAACACTGATGAAAAGTCCTGTATGGATTGTATTGTCTGGGTCTACCTTTTCTCAGAGCTGGGCATCGTCCTTCCGTCCCTGAGTTCCCATCCTGCATATTCAATCGACCAACGTGGTCCCTCGTCGGCGACAGCTGATCGGCGTCGAGAACGTAATTTTCACTTGACACGCAGGTGCGGCACGAGCAGACACGCCGCCAAACCGAGAAAAACAAAACCAAACAAAAACAAGTGACCCACACACACACGCACAGCGTGGTGATCGGTGAAATCAAAACCATATGAGGCACACGTCATTTCACGTCATCAGTGTCACGCCAACCCGGTTGACCGTTGATCCGCGGCCGTACCTTCCACCAAGCTCCTCGCACACCTCGCGTCGCACATGTTGCTGGAGGACAAACTGCCAACGAGCAACAGTGATTTTAACTGCAACAAATGGCCGAGGACCGTCATTAGACAGATTTTTGGAGAGGGGATCATTACCTGCCACAGCTGTTGTTTTGTGTCTCCAATTATCCCGAGGCCACAACGACCCTGATACATGAAAAGAGCAGCAGGGGCATTTGTGGAGACGCACACCTGAACGCAGCGATCACACGGCAGCTCGACCCTCGCTAAAGTCTCTCAGGCGTCGCCTCGGGGCGATCCATCTTCAAGGCCACCCATCTGTTGCTCCTCTTGTGTGTCTAGACGTCCATGTACCTTGTGTACAGTGCGTCACGAATAGGAGGTGATAAACATGTCAAGTGGAGTCTCATTTTTCACTCCCATATACATACATACATATATATATATATATATATATATATATATACATATATATATATATATATATATATATATATATATATATATATATATTTATATATATATATATATATATATATATATATATATATATATATATATATATATATATATATATATTTATATATACATATATATTAGTGCTGTCAAATGGTTAAGAATGTTTAACTAATTAATTGCAAAATTTTCCCAAATTAATCGCGATTAATCGTATTTTTCAACTACAATTTTTTACGAAGCTTGGAACCGTTATTTACTTATGTCAAATCTTGGAATTAATGAGAGAAAAAAAATAAAAGTATATTTCGATTTAGAGATTGTTCTAGTAGCTTTCTTTGATCCTTGAATATGATTATTTTCCTGTAAAATACAATGGTTGATCAAAAGACCAAAGACATAAAACTAATATGGTATTTGAAATTGACTTTGCAAAGTGCACAATTTATTTTGGATTTCTCCTTCGTCGAGCAACTTTTTAAAGTAAAACGGCGTAAAAGTCCGTCTTTGCGATAGTGACTAAGTTTGGCTGCTACAGGAAGTCAATAAAATGGAGTTAACTGAGTTGTTTTTTTTTGTGCATTATGAAATGTAAATTAATCTCCATAGTTAATGCTTTAATTTTGACAGCCCTAATATATTAGGGATTTCTCCATCGTCGAGCAACTTTTTAAAGGCACTGTCCCCGATGTCCATGCAATGTTGCAGAGGCGTGTCAACCAGGACACCCCCTATAACAACCAGAGCCTTGAAGAACTCTGGACGGATCTCGTCCTCCCCCTTGGCCTTACCACCGGGGAGCTTTTAACCACCTCTGTGACTTCAACCCCAGAGATATGAAACCCCTCAGAGACCCCAGACTCTGTTTCCTCATGGCATGTCGGTGGAATTGAGGAGGTCTTCCAAGTATTCTCTCCACCGATTCACAACATCCTGTGTTGAGGTCCGCAGCACCCCATCCCCACCATATACAGTGTTGACGCTGCACTGCTTCCCTCTCCAGAGATGCCGCATGGTGGATGGTGGGAATTTATCCCGAAGCTGTCTGGAAGTTATTCTCCATGGTCTCGCCGAACTCGGACAATGTCCGCCATCTCCCCCGGGACGTGGGCGAAGTTCTGAATCCATCCATTTTTAGCCATCTCAGGGAGCGGCCATTTTGTCACTTCTGTCGGCTGAAAATGACATCACAACTGCTCAGGGCTCGGGTAACGAGCAATCACGGCTCATCTTCAGAAAACAGGTCAGCCGTGATTGGCGACAATTTTCCATCTTATAAAATGACTTGTCATTAGATAGGTAGTGCCACTGTAGATTTTTTACATTTCCATGATTGATATCATGAGCGCACACTGACTATTGATCCCTCTCATGACTGACCGGCGCCCTCAGGGTGCAATAACAGCAGACAAAACAGTAATCTGCCCTTCCCCATTGTTCGCTCCGACTTTTTCTCAATTCACTTGATTATGGCGATCCAGTGCTGCTGATAACGTCATATGCTAATTTCACCTCTGCCAGCATCACTGGCTGTTGGCCAGTGATGAAAGGACACCGACGCCCTCCCGATTGTGACGACTACTGGCAAAGTGTCCAACCTTTAAAATAACTTGAGCTGTTGCCGGATGTAGCTATCGGGTGGTTCGAGCCACTCAATAAATCAGTGATGGTCTGCTTCAGACTCCCACACAACACCGCTCAATGTCCTTGAACGTGCCGCTAATGCAGGAAACACAAAATCAGTCCAGAGCACATTTCATTGTGTGGATAGCAGCTGATGTCCGTTTCATAAATGTACAGTGTCTGATATTCACACATCATTTCCAATCGTGCCTTTGCGCTGGACGGCCGAACGCGAGGACGGCCAACAATCCCATTGAGAAATTAACAAGGTCCTTTGTGCTTTTCTCTGCTTTAATTAATAATTCAGCTGTCAGGGTGAAAAAGCAGTGCAAGGAGAGCTTGTCATCAGCAACTGACTCAGCACTCTTAGGCCGAAGGGTGACACCAGGCCCGTCGCTCCCAATACGCAGAGCACGCACGGTGCGTAGGGCGCCGTCGCCCGTTGGGGGCAGCATCTCGTCCGTGGGGATCGTCGAGTGCGCACATACGTCATATGCGTGCACAGGCTCGGGGGGTAACGAAATACATGTACTGGCGTTACATATTCAGGATACAAAAAAAAAATAAATTTAACTGTATTCCATCACCATTGCAGGAAAAAAACATAATCCGATTACAGGTACATTTAATAAAAATGTGGATTAAATTACGTTTTTAATGTGGCAAGAGTCATGGCACAGTCGAGTCCTCGTCGCTCTCAAACTTGTTAACCAAACAAGATTTCACGGAATTAAGTGGATAACTGGTCACAATATACAGTGGTACCTCTACTTACGAACGTCTCTTCATACGAAATTGTCAAGTTATGAAATGTCTCAACAGGAAAATATTGCCTCTTGTTACGAAAGAAATTTCAAGATACGAAAAGTAAAAATAGAGTATGGGCTGCCACTCGCAGCTCCGGAGTTTCCTGAACGCAACAGACTCGTAGCTGCTCTGCCACTGGCTAGCCTAGCATCTTCCTGGCATCCCATTGGCTAAGACCTCTACCGTATGTGTCTATGTGTGCAGATAGACAGACAGATAGACTCGTCAGTCGCCCCTCGGGCCATGAGGCGTTCCGATAGTTTTACGTGAATTAGAAACGAGGAAAAGAAAAAAGGAGAAATCGCTTTTTTTGTCCATACAAACAAAGCAAGAGATAATAGAAAAGTATGAAAACGGGATGCGTTTCGTTGATCTCGCCAAAGAATATGACCGTAATATATCGACAGTCGCCATGGTATTAAATCAGTTCTTTACAAAACGCCAGGCAAAAACCACTTGCGAGAGAGAACATGAACCAAAGAGGGCAAAAAGCGATGAGAACAGCAATTAAAAGGTAAACAACCATCATTTTTATTCTTTACTCTATTCTTTGTTTTTTTACATTATGCACAACTCTCATTTATTGTGCAATAATCAAATTGTAACATGTATTTGTTGCATGTTTTGATGCATTTTTATGCTTTATAAAACATTTATGTCTGAATATTGGGGGGCTTGGAACGGATTAGGGCATTTACATGGAAAACACGTCTCTACTTACAAAATGTTCTACTTAAGAAATTTCTTCCGGAACCAATTTATTTCGTAAGTAGAGGTATCACTGTACCTCAATAGTCATCCCACGTGCAGGTTTTTGTTGGCCAACAATTAAATGACTGAGACAGGTCAAAGCTGGCTGGACACATGTTGGTGTTTTGTTTTCGTGCAGTCAGTTTTAAAAGTGACTCGAAGGGAACAGATGGTGACTGTTTTGGATCGTATTCACTGTAGGACTTTATTTTGAATAACATTTGCAAAGAAATGTGTGAATTGTCAAAATCCTCCATGCTGCTTGTTAGCACACCCGACACGCGTGAAGAAAAATTTTCAGGCCATAAAAAATTGTTATATCGGGTCACCGCGTCAAGAACGTGGTGGTTTACTTCCCGTGGGAGTTCATCGTGAGCAAAGAATAGAGCCGAATGCATTGTTTACGTTTTTATAATCCGCCCCCGGCCAACAGCTTTGCGGTTGGATTTTTCTAACCATGAGAAATGATGACTACCGCCGCCGATGGTATGGAAGGGTATTACATCTTATGCACGCGAAGAAGGTACTTTAACGGTCAGCTTCGCGGTCTGTCGTTGCGGTGTATTCCTCCAGCGTGACGTGCCGACAGCCGGCCGGACGACACGGGGGGGTAAGCGTCTGTCACTGTTGGCCAGCGTCTTTTTGGTCTATCTAGGCCTTCAGGGCACCTAAAGGGGTAGCAACAGCCCTGGGTGGAAACTGGACAAAACCTAAACAATGCATCCTGCAGGCTGCATTGCTTACTTCTACAACTCCAAGTCCTAGCTATTTCATAAATGCGAAAAATGACCATTTTTATATACCCAAGTAAAAACAACACAAACGAAAAGCATACATGCAGTGTTCTTCCGAACTGCAAAATTCAAAAGGCTTTTGTGGCTCCTGGTGTTTTTGTTTTTTTTCTTCTGTGGGAGACAGTCCAAATGGCTTTGGCTGAATTTAGGTCGCCGACCCTTTTCAGTAGGGTTAGTATGTAATATGTAAACGTAATGTAACGTTTCGGGTTAGTGCGGTGAAGAGGAAAAGACGAGGCAAAAAAAGTACACATCCACGCCAATGCGGGAATATTAAAAAAAAAGCCCGTCGTTTAGTCACACACACACAAAAAAAAAACAAGCCCGGTAGCAGGTCCGCTAAATCATACATGACAAAGCAGATTCATCCGCACTTCACCTTGCGTCACAAAAATGGTTGACCAGCAAAAACTGTGAGACTGCGTCCATCTCCTTCGAAGTCATGGCGGCAACCTACACATAGGCGCCGGCCTATGACATCACTAGTTAGCGCCACCTAACTAAAGGACCCAGTACATTTGTTACAGTAAGCATGTAGTATGTTGGGAGGTACTGTGAATGTTTGGAAGAGTCAAGGTGAGGCTTTCAAAACTACACAAGGTGATGCATGGCCCTTTTGCTGCCTGAGGTACTCGGTACTGCACGAAGGATGGATGGAATAATGAGGGAGGTGGAATTACTCACTTGAAATCAACAGCTAGATGACTGTAACGTGGACACAATTGGGTGACACACCCTCAAGCGCTTGGGAGATTTGGTGCTTAGCTATCAATCACAGTCAAGAATGGCTCTTTGGCTTTTAGGTGGATAACCTTTGTGGTTGCCATGTTGACAAATGGAGCCACTGTTTCAATGAACAGCTACATGTAAAATAGACTCACGTACTTGAATTTGTTTCCCAGAAAAGGCCGTGTCCTTTTACTTCCTTTTACGTCCGCGATTGTCTCCCACGTTCATAGCTTACGGAGAAGGCCGGCATTTGAGGACAGTGTCAAAAGATGAATTGGCATCCAGGATACACCATCCATCTGGGTGCTGAGCATTTGCCTCCTCTCTTCCATGGGGCTCTACGCAAACATCTGCTTTTCCACTGGAAACACAACTAAGACATGCTGTCAAATGGATGACGAAAGGAATCTTTACAAACACACCAAATGGAAATGGAGAACTGTTTTCCTTCTATTGATCAGGTGTCTAAGTGTGAGGTAAAGGATGATTCATTGCAGGGAGCTTATGCCACTGGATCGATACATCTCCGCTTTGGACAGACCTCAAAGCGGCGAGTGCCACGCCGTTAAAAATGGGACAATCACAATAGATTCTATTCAACTGTTTTTTTTTTTATTTCAGGCTAATGACTTGAAACGAATGAGGTTGTAATTGTGTAAAAGTATATCACATTTAGTCAAGATCATTGCTCACAACAAAAAAAAAAAAAAAGAAATCATTGAATGGAAAGGCATGCAATGGGGCACTTAAGGATTATTTCAGCAATTCATTGTTGACTAAAGTTTTTATAGCTACACCAACAAAAAATTCATTAAGGAATTGACTGAAATCAATTAAATGTGGCTTCAACTCTCAAATAGAGGTGCCGAAATCAAACAATATAGCATAAGACTGATTGCGATTCTGCTGCACCATTCTTTGGGCTTCTAAAGTCAGTCATGTTCAGCGAGGTTTTCAAGCAGGGGCAGCAGGGGCAGAAAGTGAACGGTGACTTCCACAGGCCACCTACGGGACCAGCTGGCCAACAAAGATTCCCCTCGGGTGTTAGGCGGGGAAATCAGAGCTCCCATTAAGTATGGGACTCACAATCATCTACACAACAGAAGCCGGACTTGAAATAAATGCTGATGTTGATTTAGTATGCTTGTGAACATGGCACATGATTACATTTTCACCTGCTCCCTTCAATCGATCGTGGCCTTCCCATTTAGCGTTCACCTAAATGTGACTTGAAATAAGCAGAGACCAGGCTTTGAGTCCGGCAAAGCTGACCGAGACATTTTGTAGAAAGCAAACAAATGCAACAAGCAACACCGGCTTCATGAAATTAAAGTCGAGAGAGATTGCAGCTGACGGCAGCCGACATGTCTTTCTATTTTTACTCCCTACATTTGAAAACAGATAAACCAAACTTAATACTCCTTACTTTGTCAAGATAAATTCCTTTTTTTTCTGCTGAGAAAAAAAATAACTTGGTTTTATATATATATATATATATATATATATATATATATATATATATATATAATAGCTGCGATGGAGTGACAACAGCATGCTGACAAACCACCACAAATAGAACCTGCTTCACTTTGAATAAGAAGATGCGTCCTTTTTGAAAAAAAAAAAAAAAAAAGAAAAAAAAGACCTGCAGCAGTCCCAAATGTATGCAGTGAATCATCAGTTACATGCAGCTGCACTGAGTAGTCGTCATCCTGAATAACTACATTGAAGTGTCAACAAGTGGAGAGCGCAATGCTGACAAGATGCATTATGCAAAGATGCATTTTTACAGGAATAAACCAGATTGTTTCACTATTGCATCATCAGAGCATAAAATTGTTTAACCTTTATTTAACCAGGTAGGCCAGTTGAGAACCATTTCTTACGTACAATGACGACCTGAACATTGTAACATGCCAGGTGCGTTTCCTGTGTCGAGAAGAAAACGGCTAATAATGAAAGCTGATGAACAGAGACTCGTACCCCCGACACCTGCTGGGAGCACATGAAGGGCGGCAATTGTGCTGGACAAGGCACTCGATGAGAGTACAGGGACACAGTTACTAGTACCTCTGGGTTTTTCAAGATGCAAGCCATTGGCGAAAATCGGACCATTTTTTCGCCAGGTTTTTTGGGGGGCTTGGGGATGAGTGAGGGGGCTGGTTGAATGTCATTCTCTTTTTTAATTAACAATCTTCAAAAATATGTGGCTGATTTTTGCCATTTTTTAAAAAAATGAATGTCGTCTGATTAAATTGCCCAGACGATTAATCGTTCGGGCCCTAAATATTTCAGAATACATGATGATACATGATATTTCATTCTTTTTTCATAAATTTGCAAAAAAAATTGTACATTCCAGTTTTTTCCTGTCAAGATGGGGTGCTGAGTGTACATGAATTTAATGAGAAATAAAATGAACTTTTTTGATTTTGGCAAACGGCTGCAATGACAAGGCGTCTGAATACTTTCCGAACCCACTTTATTATGGTACTGCAGTTCCCCTTTCTGCCACAACCCCGGCGAGTAGCACCGCTCCTCACGCACACCTCATCTCTCTCTCTGTCCCGGTGTAGCATACGGTATGTGACTGAAAATTTGCAACGATCAGACAAAATCTGCCGGGCAAAGTTGGTGTTTACGGGACACCTGCAAAGTGTCCAAATCCCTCTTAAATGGCCCGCTTCGAAACAAAATGACTGACTGCCTGTGTCTATTCAGGCTAAGACTTCTTTTTGTGGGTCTACTCTGGTACATGTAACTTTTCACCAGGATGATCACACACGCTGAATGAACAAGGAAAGTCTTGAGAACGGCAGTTTACTCAGCTCAAGCTGAGGATAATAAGGTAAAACACAAAGCCACTTCAAGAGGGCCCGAAGTAGCTGCCGAATGGAAGATACAGCCTCCATCCACCCTCCTAAGTTGAAAATGATGGGTTTTAATGATATGTCACTTGACTGGGTCAGCTCCCACTTGGAAAACCCTTCTCAAATTGTCCAAGTAAATGGCATTCTTTCAAGTGGAAAAAAAAAAATCTCTGGGATGAGGAGTAGCACAGGGAAGCATACTTTATTGAATCTTTGCTTTAGAAATGATGTCTCTCGGGATCTCTTTTTGTGTGCGGATGACTCGGTCTTGATTTTTGCTCAGTCAGACAAATCGGTGGTTGAGGTCACACTGAGCATTGGGTTGGCAGAGGGCATGTGATCGGCTAGCTGCAAACAGGTTTTCACTCCACTTGGGCAAGACAGATGCCATTTTTTGGGCAGTCAAATCAGGTTGGCAAAGTCACCATGCAGGTTTCAAGGGTGCAAATAGGTGGAGCGTGTCATTCAATCCACAGAGAAAATAAATGACCTTGGATGCTTGTTAGATAAGTGCCTAACTGGTGAAAAGATGGCACTGAAATTGTTAACGGACACAAACCAAAGAATCAAATTCCTTGCAAGGAAGGCTGCTTTCTTAATTGAGTCAACTAGTTCAGAGACACTTTGATTACGCTGCCATCGCCTGGTATAATGGTCGTTCACAAATATTAAAAGAATCAACTGCAGATAGCTCAAAACAAACTGATTCCGGTTTTCCGAACAGTTCATCCTCGTACACATCTGGACTCTAAGCATTTAAAAAAAAAAAACGAAACTGGTTGCCGGTAGAGAAACACGCAATTTACATGAAAATGCTGCTCACTTTTAAAGTCAAGATTCCCAAGTAGCTGCAAAATATTTCCCCCTTGTCAGTAAAACTCATAAGTAGTCAACCCACACTCTAAAAACACTTGGGTCAAAAATAACCCAATTTGGGTCAAAAACGGACAGATCCACTTATTGGGTCAATTTGAACCACCTTTGTGGGTTTTTTGTACAAAACAGCCCAATTTTGGAGGGTTGTTTTGTCCAAAACGATCCATTTATTGGGTCATTTTCTGCAAAAACAACCCTGAAAGTTGGGTCAAATTGACCCAAGTAGTGGATGGGTCCATTTTTGACCCAAATTGGGTTATTTTTAACCCAGTTGTTTTTAGAGTGTTGCAAGGTAGTTAACACACTCTAAAAACAGTTGGGTTAAAAATAACACAATTTAGGGTAAAAAAAAATGGACCGATACACAAATTGGGTCAATTTGACCCACGTTCTTGCATTGTTTTTTTACAAAACGGCCCCATTTTTTTTGGTTGTTTTTCACAAAACTACCGATTTTTGGAGTTGTTTTCTGCAAAACCAATGCAAGAAAGTGGGTCAAATTGACCCAAGTTGTGGATCGGGCCATTTTTGACCCAAAATTGTGTTATTTTTAACCCAACTGCTTTTAGAGTGCATACTTTGTCCTGCGTAAATTCAAAATCCTGATAGGTAAAAACATTTTTTTGTAAAACGCAGCAGCAGTACAAAGGAACAAGCAAAGCAAGTGGTTCTTTCGCCACTTTTAGAATAGCCCTTCGACCTCGGCTCCAAAACAATACTGACATACACAAATTTATTTATGACCTTTCCTTGTAATGATCTAATTTATGTATTTGAAAGTTTTTAAGCATAGTTGCTGCTGCTCTCATTACCCTGCTTTGTGTTTAATTTGTATATACAGTACTGTATAGCACTTATGTACATACTCTTCTAGCTTTGATTTGAATGGATCGAATGCGTGAAATGCCTTTCTCTTCTCTATTCGACTTGCTGATCTTTTATGTCTTTGTTTTATGTCTTGCTGTGTATAAGCCCTTGGGGCTTGATTGTGTTTTTTCCCTCGGTGATGCCCGATGAGTGACGGGAAGTTTTATTGCGCTGCCTTCCGTGCTATCACCAAATAAATTCAATCAATCATCTGATCGTTACTCAACAAGATAAATATGGTGGCCGAGGCATTTAGAGACAACTGCTGTTCTTTTGCCTGCGAGGGTTTGGAGTGGTGCATTTATCATGGTTTCAAGTGGCGTCTGAGTCCAACCCAAGTACTCTTTTATTCCAAGTGAAGAGGAGCTGCTAGCCTGACGCCTCCCACCAAATGACAATGTAAACAACAGCTTTTGCCGACGCTTGTCAGCCGCGCCGCCGCTCATTCAATCTCGACAAGCTCTCGGCCGCTAGATCGCTTTTTGCTTTTACGTTCGCTCTCCCTTCCCTGCCCAAAGTCTTACAGGTTGCACGACCCTCACTTGCGCTCATTCTGCGAGTCTGCGTAACCAACCCCCCCCCACTGGGTCCCGATGAGCCATTGTGAGACTGAAGCAGATGGATGGGGAACAAAGAGATGCCTGTCCCCCCCCTTGTATCACAGCCAGCAGGCTCTGGGTAATCTCCTCAAGGTTTCACAGCGGAGCAATGAATAACCTCGGCCTCCTCTCGGAGACCCCCGCCCCCCTTCTTATCTCACCCTCTGCAGGCTCGCCAGGGCCGGCTGCTCCCGGATAGCATCTCTCACCCTTGCGTTCCACTCACTGCCTCGGCCCCGCGCACCCTATCAGCATTTTTTTTGTTTTGTTTTGCTTCTGGGGGCGTGTTACAAGGCTCGGAGATTAATTGGGGCTGTGGCTGGATGACATCTGGTCCCAGCGTCATAAAAGTCTGGGTCCTTGAGGTCTGTCGGCTTTATAATGAAGTGTATATAAGTTAATTTTCTCATCAACAGTGCATTAACTGGGGCTTCCACAGTCAGCATTTCAACACATAGCCGGCGATTGTACAGAGTGCAGTTTGGTAAATTAGACTCGCAGGAAAATAAGTCTTCAATGAGCTTGAGATCATTGTCAATTAGGTATTGGAAATTAGACTGATCGTTTCAATCTGAAAAAAACAACAAAAAATGAACTTGCAAAAGTATCTGTGACCCTCTTTGAAACAGGTTTTTTGAGTAGGCAGCCTGCTCTATAACATGGGGATCATAAAAAGAGCCACTTCGATTTGTTTTCAATCTCAACAAAGACACTATGTAACCTCTTGTAAGAGCTCTATGGACTGCTTCTACGCCCCCCCCCCAACAAAATCCACCTGTTCATCTTTACAACAGCAGCTCAACCACTCCACAGCTTCCTTGCACGGACCTGTTAAAATATTGAGCATGTACTTAAGTGCTATTTGGCTAAGTGTCATTTAGGCTGAAGGGCTCTCCATCCACAAAAGATGTCTTAAAGTGACTGGATCAGTGCTGCTGGTAGCCCGCCACTGAGGCAGGTGGTAAATTATTTAATCTCAATAAAATATTTATACTTTTGTCCCACAAACTACTAAATGCAACTGAGAAGTAAGACTGATGCTTTATGCTGCGCATGTGAATTTCATTTTCGTTTTCATCATGACCCTCCTAGACAACATACAGTGTCGTAAAGAGACTAAAAACAGGCACTTTTCAAAGTCAACATAGGCTTGTGAATGTTGTGAACTGGACTGTACTAAATAGTACATCATTTCCATGAATGGACTTCACAATCAAATACAGTATTGCTTCCATCATAATGAATTTAGAAAAGCACAAAAACAAAGAAAGATGAGTCATATGGAACGATGAAATTTGAATGCTGGAAATGATCAAATGACCCTAAATTGGCTGCTTCACAGCAAGGTTTTTTTTTTTTCTTTTTTTTTTTTTTAGCAGCTCCGTTTTTGGGCCTGAGTAAAATAGGTTCTGAAATATGCATGTAAGCGGTCAAATCTTTTTTTGGTCCGCTTACAATACCGACAATCTATTTTTGCACAGCGCGATCGTACAAAGCCGAATGTGTAAACTCTCCATTTCAACCATGATGACACACACTGATTAAATTACAGCTGAGTTTACTTTTGGGAAGCACTTGCCTAAATCTACAAAGATTAGTTTATGATTAATGGGCGGACACTTAATCCTTTGTTCAAATTGTCCTGTTCAAAGAGAAGGAGGACAAGATGATTGCTCTTCTCTGCTTCCACCTGCCAAATAGCATCTTATTCATCTCATTACAAAGCTGCTATGTTGAGAAATAGCCTGCACAACCGCGCCTGCTCTGGGAGCTTTGCACTTTCCTGACTCAAATATCTCCCAGCATGGTTATATCGTCGCTATCTAGATAAGACAGAAATGTGGAAAGTTGCAGTTTGACTGTCAAAGTTTCTTATGATGACAATGAGGCTATTCAACACTTTTAAACCTGTCAGAAAACGTTGTGGCCATTTTGGGACAAGTGCTTTTATTCAGGTGAATTATGTTTGACCAATCGGAAATGCATTTATTTCCTACTTTTTGCAGATTGTCATGATAAAGCCGAACTTACAACATTACAGTAAGTATTGCTCATAACGTTACATACCCTAGCAGAATTTTGGGGGTCAGTATCACTGATGACTGAACAGGAACCATCACGTTATTGTTTGTTTTTCCTGTGCTGCTTTGTTTATTGATTATACACTCCCGAAGTGCCTTTATAGTGTCGTATTTGAATCCAATTAAAAATAAAAATTTGAAATTGTCGGGGAATGTATAGTCTTGATTCGTTAAATGTATCATGACATAATGTAAATTATATATATATATAATATATTATATATATATATATATATATATATATATATATATATATATATATATATATATACATACATATATACACACACACACATATATATATATATATATATAGTGTCTTGCTGTTGTATCAATATGTTACATCCCTCGCCACAATAATAAACAGAATATTGCAGTGATGATCATGTTTTCCTTTGAGAATACGTGGTTAAATATTTCTGCATCGGCTTTTGACAAATGAGCTATTTTTACCTGGACTACCTGTCAGGAGTGTTTCATGTGCCACATAAAGGGCTGCAATCAGAAGTTTATGGAAATCTGCAGAACAAAAAACAAGAACAGAGTTGTAGCCTTATTTAGAAGAAAAAAAAAAAAAACATAAAAAAAAAAAAGCTTTGCTGGGATATCAGACATTATTGTTTGACACCCGAGTCAGAACCAGCACTTGTTTATACATAATTCCTTTGTACTTTCAGCCGCTCATTGTGTGGTTGATCATATTCTCTTCCATGTGTGCTGAAAAGCTGACCTGTTGTGCAGAGATGTGCATATTTACTCTATTCATAGGCTCCACACACAACACATGCTACAGGCACACATTCATTACTAAGTAGCCTGTGGCGACTGTCATGTGCAGACAATGGCGGAAGACAAAAAAAAAAAAAAAAAAAAAAACAACAGTGCATCCAGCACACAAGGAATCTTCCACACTTTGCAGCCACACGACGCAGCCAGCGTGCTGTTTTATTGTTAATCATATTCACATAATCTTGTGAGAGTCGTATTTGGGATCCAAGATAAGCCCCCTTATGTTGCTCATATATAGCCGCAAATGAGCATGCCTGAGAAAGGTAACACCTTGCACAGTCGCTTGCATTTTAATTTCCATCGCATCTGTGACCGGTCCGTCCTGTCCCTAACTCCCCTGGGGGGGACCCGCAACCTCTATGCAGCAGACCCCAAAGCCCAGGGGGGAGTGGAGGTGGCGGTGGTGGGGGACACATTTGATTGATGATGGTGTGAATTAAACAGAAAGAGATGGAGAGAATCCTTTTATCAGGCCAGAAACACGAGTGGATTAAAATGTAGTTGTACAAGCCCTCTGTATAATGCAGCAGCCTGACAGCATATCACCAAGCACCAGAAAACCAAGATGAGAGCTGCGCGTTATTATGGCAACACACACACACACACACACATACACACACACTGCTCAGCCCATAAACAAGGCTAGAACAACAGATCCGTGCCATAATAACCCTTCCGGTCACATCCTTCACATTCTGAGAGTTGGGCACACACGGAATAAGCCCAACTAAACCCGTGTGCAGACCTGTCACTCCTCTACATTCAACTTTTCCGTTCATGAAATCCTGCAGGTAAAAGCACTGAATTGTTGTTCATAAATAGAGTCATGGAGTGACGCCCATGGCAACCTGCGGCACGGCATGTCGCCGACCGGCAGCGGACGGTGCGCTCGGGGCTGCTCTGCTCTGCTCGCATGTTTTGGACCACTGCATAATTTATTGGCCTCGCTTTGGAAACATGCACTCGCGGTGCAGTTGAAAGTTCAGTTGTTGGCTTGGGCAACGTGCAGTGTTGCCTC